>NW_028225182.1:20139107-20566773 GCF_052327205.1 Somniosus microcephalus | reverse complement strand
CGCCCCGTCGCGCTCTCTCTCTTCCCCCCCATCGCGCGCTCTCTCTTCCCCCCCCGTCGCGCTCTCTCTCTTCCCCCCATCGCGCTCTCTCTCTTCCCCCTATCGCGCGCTCTCTCTTCCCCCGTCGTGCTCTCTCTCTTCCCCCCGTCGCACTCTCTCTCTCTTCCCCCCGTCGCGACTCTCTCTCTGCCCCCCGTCGCGCTCTCTGTCTTCCCCCGTCACGCTCTCTCTCTTCCCCGTCGCGCTCTCTCTCTTCCCCCGTCGCGCTCTCTCTCTTCCCCCGTCGCGCTCATCCCTCTTCCCCCGTCGCGCTCTCTCTCCCCTCCGTCGCGCTCATCTTCCCCCGCCGCGCTCTCTCTTCCCCCCCGTCGCGCTCTCTTCTCTTCCCCCGTTGCGCTCTCTCTCTTCCCCCCGTCGCGCTTTCTCTCCCCCCGTTAGCGCTCTCTCTTCCCACCCCGTCGCTCTCACTCTTCCCCCCGTCGCTCTCACTCTTCCCCCTCGTCGCTCTCTCTCTTCCCCCGTCGCTCTCTCTCTTCTCCCCCGTCGCTCTCTCTCTTCCCCCCCGTCGCTCTCTCTCTTCCCCCCCGTCGCTGTCTTCCCCCCGTCGCTCTCTCTCTTCCTCCTCCCAGTCGCTCTCTCTCTTCCCCCCCAGTCGCTCTCTCTCTTCCCCCCCAGTCACTCTCTCTCTTCCCCCCAGCCGCTCTCTCTCTCCCCCAGTCGCTCTCTCTCTTCCCCCCAGTCGCTCTCTCGCTTCCCCCCCAGTCGTTCTCCTCGCTTCCCCCCCAGTCGTTCTCTCTCTTCCCCCCCCAGTCGCTCCCTCTCTCTCTTCCAACAACAACATGCCCACAAAAAAGCCTGTGCACCGACCCCCCCACTCGCTCTCTCTCTCTCTCTTTCCCCCCACTCGCTCTCTCTCTTCCACAACAACATGCCGTCGAAATAGTCTCTCTCCTCTCTCTCCCCCGTCTCTCTCTCTCTCTTTCTCTCCCCCATCTCTCTCTCTCTCCCCCAGTCTCCCTCTCTCTCTCTCTCAGTCGCTCTGTCTCTCTCCCCCCTCAGTCTCTCTCTCTCCCCCCTCAGTCTCTCTCTCTATCTCCCCAGTCTCTCCCTCTCTCTCTCTCCACATCTCTCTCTCTCTCACCCCTCAGTCGCTCTCTCTCTCTCCCCTCAGTCGCTCTCTCTCTCTATCTCCCCATTCTCTCTCTCCCCAGTCTCTCTCTCTCACACTCCAATCTCTCTCTCTCACACTCCCAGTCTCTCTCTCTCACACTCCCAATCTCTCTCTCTCACTCTCCCAATCTCTCTCTCTCTCACTCCCAATCTCTCTCTCTCTCTCCCTCTCTCTATCTCCCCATTCTCTCTCTCTCTCCCCAGTCTCTCTCACACTCCCAATCTCTCTCTCTCTCTATCTCCCCATTCTCTCTCTCTCTCACTCCCAATCTCTCTCTCTCTCTATCTCCCCATTCTCTCTCTCTCTCCCCAGTCTCTCTCTCTCACACTCCCAATCTCTCTCTCTCTCACACTCCCAATCTCTCTCTCTCACTCCCAATCTCTCTCTCTCTCACACTCCCAATCTCTCTCTCACACACTCCCAATCTCTCTCTCTCTCTCACTCCCAATCTCTCTCTCTGACACTCCCAATCTCTCTCTCTCTCACATTCCCAATCTCTCTCTCTCTCACTCCCAGTCTCTCTCTCTCACACTCCCAATCTCTCTCTCTCACACTCCCAATCTCTCTCTCTCACACATTCCCAATCTCTCTCTTCTCTCACTCCCAGTCTCTCTCTCTCTCACTCCCAATCTCTCTCTCTCACACTCCCAATCTCTCTCTCTCACACTCCCAATCCTCTCTCTCACTCCCAATCTCTCTCTCTCTCACACTCCCAATCTCTCTCTCTCACACACTCCCAATCTCTCTCTCTCTCACACTCCCAATCTCTCTCTCACACTCCCAATCTCTCCCTCTCACACTCCAATCTCTCTCTCTCTCCCAATCTCTCTCTCTCTCACTCTCCAATCTCTCTCTCTCTCACACTCCCAATCTCTCTCTCTCACACACTCCAATCTCCTCTCTCACACTCCCAATCTCTCTCCCTAACTCCCAGTCTCTCTCTCTCACACTCCAATCTCTCTCTCTCACACTCCCAACTCTCTCTCTCTCACCTCCCAGTCTCTCTCTCTCACAATCCCAATCTCACTCTCTCACACTCCCAATCTCTCTCTCTCACACTCCCAATCTCTCTCTCTACACACTCCCAATCTCTCTCTCTCACACATTCCCAATCTCTCTCTCTCTCACTCCCAGTCTCTCTCTCTCACACTCCCAATCTCTCTCTCTCACACTCCCAATCTCTCTCTCTCTCACTCCCAGTCTCTCTCTCTCACATTCCCAATCTCTCTCTCTCACTCCAGTCTCTCTCTCTCACACTCCCAATCTCTCTCTCTCACACTCCCAATCTCTCTCTCTCACACATTCCCAATCTCTCTCCTCTCTCACTCCCAGTCTCTCTCTCTCACACTCCCAATCTCTCTCTCTCACACTCCCAATCTCTCTCTCTCTCACACTCCAATCTCTCTCTCACGCTCCCAATCTCTCTCTCTCTCATACTCCCAATCCTCTCTCTCTCTCACTCACTCCCAATCTCTCTCCTCTCTCACACTCCCAAACCTCTCTCTCACACTCCCAATCTCTCTTTCACACTCCCAATCTCTCTCTACACTCCCAATCTCTCTCTCTCTCACACTCCAATCTCTCTCTCTCACACTCCATCTCTCTCTCTCTCACACTCCCAATCTCTCTCTCTCTCACTCCCAATCTCTCTCTCTCTCACACTCCCAATCTCTCTCTCTCACACACTCCCAATCTCTCTCTCTCTCACACTCCCAATCTCTCTCTCTCACACTCCCAATCTCTCTCTCTCACACTCCCAATCTCTCTCTCACTCCCAATCTCTCTCTCTCTCACTCCCAATCTCTCTCTCTCTCACACTCCCAATCTCTCTCTCTCACACACTCCCAATCTCTCTCTCTCACACTCCCAATCTCTCTCTCTCACTCCCAGTCTCTCTCTCTAACACTCCAATCTCCCTCTCTCTCACACACCCAATCTCTCTCTCTCTCACACACCCAATCTCTCTCTCTCACACTCCCAATCTCTCTCTCTCACACTCCCAATCTCTCTCTCACACACTCCCAATCTCTCTCTCTCTCACACTCCCAATCTCTCTCTCTCTCACACTCCCAATCTCTCTCTCACACTCCCAGTCTCTCTCTCTCACACTCCCAATCTTTCTCTCTCACACTCCCAATCTCTCTCTCACACACCCAATCTCTCTCTCACACACCCAATCTCTCTCTCTCACACTCCCAATCTCTCTCTCTCACACTCCCAATCTCTCTCTCTCACACACTCCCAATCTCTCTCTCACACTCCCAATCTCTCTCTCTCACACACTCCCAATCTCTCTCTCTCTCACACTCCCAATCTCTCTCTCTCTCACACTCCCAGTCTCTCTCACACACTCCCAATCTCTCTTTCTCTCACAGACCCAATCTCTCTCTCTCACACTCCCAATCTCTCTCTCTCACACTCCCAATCTCTCTCTCTCACACACTCCCAATCTCTCTCTCTCTCACACTCCCAATCTCTCTCTCTCACACACTCCCAATCTCTCTCTCTCTCTCACTCCCAATCTCTCTCTCACACTCCCAGTGTCTCTCTCTCACACTCCCAATCTCTCTCACACTCCCAATCTCTCTCTCACACTCCCAGTCTCTCTCTCTCACACTCCCAATCCAATTCCAATTCCAATTCAAATGCTTTATTGGCATGAAAGTTTACAGAGAACCATATTGCCAAAGCTTACATAGCAAAAAGGTACAGTTTTCCAACATTCTGTAGGTGTCAATCGATTTGACATTTGTTGGGTACATACAATATTACTTTTAAACAATATTAATTTTAAACAGTCTTTGTACTTCATTTGGTACGTTCAATATTAATTTTAAACAGCCTTAATTTTAAACAGTCCTCAGGTTGTGACATGTTGTTACATATTTGGCCCCAAGGTATGGTCTGTCTCCTTCTCCTAGGACTAATCTCAATTTTGACAGGTCATCCAATTCCTTGAAATCTGGGGTTGCTTGGCTTAGCTTGTTGAATAATATGTTTCTTGATGTGTTGAATTTTTCGCATTTTAGGAGGAAATGCATTTCTGTTTCAACCTCGCCGGCCAGACATTGATCGCATATTCTATTC
Source organism: Somniosus microcephalus (assembly GCF_052327205.1). Lineage (NCBI taxonomy): Eukaryota > Metazoa > Chordata > Chondrichthyes > Squaliformes > Somniosidae > Somniosus > Somniosus microcephalus. The sequence continues at coordinate 20,562,515 of NW_028225182.1, read as the reverse complement.
TCTCTAGGCTGCCAGGATTTCTTGTATCTGCCTTTTTCAATTTCCAGTTGGTGGTCGCTTAGTCTGTACCTGATGAGGGTCTGTCTCTGTTTTATGTCTCTGATGGTCGTGAGGTAGTCTGCCAGTTTATATTCTCTTTTTAGGGCCCGGTAACATTCTAATCTGCTTTGGCTTTCGGTTATTTTGTTCCAATGTTCCAGGTAGGTTTCTTTGCATTTTTTAATGATTTGGTTCACTCGGATTGGTGTTTGGACGGCTGTGTTGGTCTGGGGCTGGTCAGGGTCCGGCTGAGTACTTAGTTTCAGTAGCAGCTGACTCAGGGGACTCTTTTCTGGGTTTAGCTCTTGGGTCTGAAAGGCTTTGAAATGAAGGGTGTCTGGGGAGCTAGATTTGAGGTGATTTAGGAAGTTTAGTGCTTGTTTTTGGATTTGGATGTTCCCAATCTCTCTCTCTCTCACACTCCCAATCTCTCTCTCACACTCCCAGTCTCTCTCTCTCACACTCCCAATCTCTCTCTCTTACACACCCAATCTCTCTCTCTCACACTCCCAATCTCTCTCTCTCACACACTCCCAATCTCTCTCTCTCTCACACTCCCAATCTCTCTCTCTCTCACACTCCCAATCTCTCTCTCTCACACTCCCAATCTCTCTCTCACACTCCCAGTCTCTCTCTCTCACACTCCCAATCTCTCTCTCTCACACTCCCAATCTCTCTCTCTCTCACACACCCAATCTCTCTCTCTCACACTCCCAATCTCTCTCTCTCTCTCTCACATTCCCAATCTCTCTCTCTCACACTCCCAATCTCTCTCTCTCACACTCCCAATCTCTCTCTCTCACACTCCCAATCTCTCTCTCACTCCCAATCTCTCTCTCTCTCACTCCCAATCTCTCTCACACTCCCAATCTCTCTCTCTCACACTCCCAATCTCTCTCTCCTTCCCTCTCTCTCTCTCCTTCCCTCTCTCTCTCTGTCTCTCTCTCCTTCCCTCTCTTTCTCCTTCCCTCTCTCTCCTTCCCTCTCTCTCTCCTTCCATCTCTCTCTCTCTTTCCTTCCATCTCTCTCTCTCTCCTTCCCCCTCTCTCTCTCTCTCTCCTTCCCCCCTCTCTCTCTCTCTCCTTCCCTCTCTCTCTCTCTCCTTCCCTCTCTCTCTCTCCTTCCCTCTCTCCTTCCCTCTCTCTCATTCCCTCTCTCTCTCTCTCCTTCCCTCTCTCTCTTCCCCGCAGTCGCTCCCTCTCTCTCTTCCAACAACAACATGCCCTCGAGAAAGCCTCGGCACCGCCGGGCTCCCCCAGCTAGTAAACTATTAATTACATGAAATAACTATTTTAATCAATAATTTAAATTTTTGAAAAAATAATGTTATTTTCTAACAGGGCTAAAAATAAACTTAGCTTGCTTTAGAGTATTTAAAATAATAAACCAGTGGAAAAAATGTTTTAATTTTAATTAATTCACCACTTACCTTGTAAAAGCAGACCTTGCGGCTGCTTTTTGTAAGTGTAACTTCTGGAGACTTACCCTCCTGGGAAAACCTGCAAAAAAAAGCTGTAAGTTCGACGCGCATGCACTGCCTCTCCAGTGGACGCGTTCCACCTCGGAACCCCTTCTTTCAGGGGAACGGAAGTGTCGGTTTCCCATGCATGCACAGTGCATGCAGGAAACCGGCACTTCCATTGGGCCTTCGGGTGAGAACCCCGTGCGTACTCACCCATGGAGACCCGAATTTCTGGGCCATTTTCTATACTAACTCCGTGGACTCACAGGGTGTGGGCACAGCAAAGCAGCGAGGACAGAACATGTAGTTTGTGCAGAGTAGTGAGGCAATTTTCTTTGTTATTTTGAGGCATATTGAATCTGCAGAAATCAGCAACAGCAATTGAATAATGCGACCGCTGTTCACAGCATCTGTCGGTCGCAGTCACGGGCTCTTCCCCCTCCTCAGAGACCGACACTCACCCAAACAATCCGAGGGCCCATAGCGCACTTTGATCCGGCTCCCAGGGGCATCAACATGGCCTGGCTCCAACTACCGCTCAGTATTATTGTTACACGCAGCACCTGTTCCTCAGAAATTTAGAGTCCGGGGCTAATTTCTCTCCACCCGAATTCCACAGGGCTATCTGGGGATTCAGTGGCGTTGTGGGGTTTGGTGGTTGTGGTTGGGAGGGATGGAGCATTACTGCTGCGGCCACAGAAAGCGATATCTGCATAAATTGTATCCGTGATTCCATCCCATGGTTGAAAGCAGGAGATTGACATCCTTCCCACCAATGGGAAACTGCCGCGCCACTCAGACTTAATTCAGCTACGGTTGAAATCACTCCTAGAAACATAGAAAGATAGAAGATAGGAGCAGGAGTCGGCCATTCGGCCCCTCAAGCCAGCTCCACCATTCAATGAGATCATGGCTGATCATTCAAATTCAGTACCCTGTCCCAGCTCTCTTCCCATATCCCTTGACCCCTTTAGCCTTAAGAAATATATCTAAATCCTTCTTGAATATATTTAATGAATTGGCCTCACCTGCCTTCTGTGGTAGAGAATTCCACAGGTTCACCACTCTCTGGGTGAAGAAATTCCTATCATCTCTGTCCTAAATGGCTTACCCCTTATCCTTAGACTGTGACCCCTGGTTCTGGACTCCCTGGCCATCAGGAACATCCTTCCTGCATCTAGTCTGTCCAGTCCTGTTAGAGGTTTATAACTTTCAATGAGATCCCCTATCATTCTTCTAAACTCCAGTGAGTATAAGCCCAATCTACCCAATCTCTCCTCATATGTCATTCCTGCCTGGTGAATCTTCGTTGCACTCCCTGCATGGTAAGAACATCCTTCCTCAGATAAGGCGACAAAAATTGCACTCAATACACAAGATGTCGTCTCACCAAGGCCCTGTACTCGAACCCTCTCGCTACGAAGGCCAACATACAATTTGCCTTCTTAACCACCTGCTGCACCTGCATGCTTACCTTCAGCGACTGGTGCACAAGGACACCCAGGTCTCTTTGCACTTTCCCTTCTCCCAATCTATTGCCATTCAGATAATAATCTGCCCTCCTGTTTTTGACACCAAAGGGGATAACCTCGCATTTACCCACATTATATTACATCTGCCATGCTTCTGCCCAATCACCCAACCTGTCCAAATCATCCTGGAGTTTCTCGGCATCCTCCTCACAGCACACACGCCCACCCAGCTTTGTGTCGTCTGCAAACTTGGAGATATTACATCTAGTTCCCTCGTCTAGATCATTAATATATATTGTGAATAGCTTTTTTCCCCTCCCTAAACATCTCCGCCTCCCAGCCTCTCTCTCCTCCTTTAAGATGCCCCTTAAACCAACCTCTGTTCTGCCATAATATCTCCTCATTTGGCTCGGTGTCAAATAATGTTTCATGAGGCTCCTGTGAAGCGCATTGGGAGGATTTAGCACGTTAAAGGCGCTACATAAATTCAAGCTGCTGTTGCAAGTTGGTGGGGTGGAAGTTGTGCATAAGGTGGAAACTATCATGTTTCTGTGAGGGAGAGGAAGGGCTGAGGGCAGAAGTGCAGGAATGGGACGGACACAGACGAGGGTTTTGTCAACCACAATGGAAGGGTGTCCTTGGGTGAGGAATAAGGAACACATCTTGGAGGCACTGGTGTGCAAGGTTGCATCGTCAGAACAGATGCGATGGAGAAACTGGGAGAATGGAATAGAGTCGTTACAGGAAGTGGGATGGGAGGACGTGTAAGCAAAGTTAATTGTGGGATTCGCGGGCTTAAAGAAGATATTGGTGGACATCCTATAACCAGAAATGGAGACAGAGATGTCGATTCATGGGGCACTGGCACCAGTACTGGGGAAAGAGAGAAATGTTCCGTTGGGACGGATTAAACCTGAACCATGCTGGGACCAAAGTTCTAGCGAATTGAACAAATAGGGAGGTAGACAGGGCTTTAAACTAAATAAGTGGGAAGGGGTCCTGGTGGGGAGAAATCTAGAATGCTAAAGAGAAAAGACAAGGAAGCAGTGCAGGAAAGTGTTTGGGGTAATGAAAATCAGAGTGTGTCAGGAAGGGACAGAGCGTACAAACAGAAGAGTGCGCTAACAAATAGGGTCCGGGTAAGAAAAAATGGTAATAAGACAAATAGGGCCATAGTACAAAAAAATGTTAAAATGTCTAAAAAATTTAAAAAGACAAATCTAAATGCACTGCATCTGAATGCATGAAGCATTTGTAATAAGGTAGATGAATTAACAGCACAAATAGATGTAAACAGATATGATATAATTGTGATTACAGAGACATGGCTTCAGGGTGACCAAGGCTGGGAACTGAATATCCAAGGATTTTCGACATTTAGGAAGGACAGGCAAAAATTAAAAGGAGGTGGGATGGCGTTGTTAGTAAAGGATGAAATCAGAGCAATAGTGAGAAATGATATTGGCGCAAAAAATCAAGATGTAGAATCAGTCTGGTTGCAGCTAAGAAGCACCAACGGGCAGAAAACATTGGTGGGATTTGTCTATAGGCCTCCAAACAGTAGTGGTAATGTAGGGGACGGCATCAAAGAGGAAATTGAGATGCATGTAACAAGAGTACTACAGTAATCATGGGTAACTTTAATCTACATATATAGAGTGGCCAAACTAAATTTGCAATAATACTGTGGAGGATGAATCCCTGGAGTGTGTACGAGGTGTTTTTTAGACCAGTATGTTGAGGAGCCAACTAGCGAACAGGCTATCCTAGATTGGATATTGTGCAATGAGAAGGCGTTAATTAATAATCTTTTGTGTGGGGTCCTTTAGGGAAGTTTGACCATAACATGATAGAATTCTTCATCAAGATGGAAAGTGACTTATTCCAAGCTGAAACTAGCGTCCTAAATCTAAACAAAGGAAACTACAAGGTATGAGGAGTGAATTGGCTATGATAGATTGGGGAGCTTCATTAAAGGCGTGATGGTAGGTAGGCAATGGCTACTATTTAAGGAATGAATGCATGAATTGCAAGAGTTATACATTCCTTTCTGGTGCATAAACAAAAAATGTAAAGTGGCCCAACCATGGCTAACACAGGAAATTAAGGATATTATTAGAACCAAAGAGGAGTCATATAGAGTTGCCAGAAAAAGTAGCAAGCCTGAGGATTGGGAGCAGTTTAGAGTTCAGCAAAAAAGGTCAAACAGGGGAAAAATAGAGTATGAGCGTATACTTGCAAGGAACATAAAAGTGGACTGTAAAAGCTTCTACAAGTATGTAAAAAGAAAAAAGCATTACTGAAGACAAATGCAGGTCCCTTACAGTAAGAAACGGGATATTTATAATGGGGAACAAGGAAATGGTGGAACAATTAAACAAATGCTTTGGTACTGTGTTCAAGGAAGAGGACACAAATAACTTCCCAGAAATGCTAGGAAATGAAGGGTCTAGTGAGAAGGAGGAATTAAAGGAAAGTAATATCAGTAGAAAAAATAGTGCTGGAGAAATAATTGGGCTGGAAAGCTAATAAATCGCCAGGGCCTGATAATCCGCATCCCAGTGTATCAAAAGAGGTAGCCATGGAATTAGTGGATGCATTGGTTGACATCTTCCAAAATTCTATAGATTATGGGAAAAGCTTCTGCAGATTGGAGGGTGGTAAATGTAACCTCACTATTTAAAAAAGGAGGGAGAGAGAAAAGAGGGAACTGTTAGCCAAACATCAGTAGTAGGGAAAATGCTACAGTCTATTAAAAGGATGTGATAACAGGACACTTAGAAAATATCAACGGGATTAGACAAAGTCAACATGGATTTATGAAAGGGAAATCGTGTTTGACAAACCTACTAGAGTTTTTTGAGGATGTAACTGGTAGAATAGATAAGGGAGAACCAGTGGATGTGGTGTATTTGGTTTTTCAGAAGGCCTTTGAAAAAGTCGAACATAAGAGGTTATTGTGCAAAAGTAAAGAACATGGGATTGGGAGTAATATATTGGCAAGGATTGGAAATTGGTTAAAAGAGAGGAAAGAGAGAGTAGGAATAAATGGGTCTTTTTTGGGGTGGCAGGCAGTGGCTAGTGGGTTACCGCAGAGATCATTAATTGGGCCCCAGCTATTCACAATATATATCAATGATTTGCATGAGGGAACCAAATGTATTATTTCCAAGTTTGCTGATGACAGGAAACTAGGTGAGATTGTGAGTTGTGAGGAGGATGCAAAGAGGATTCAAGGCGATGTAGACAAGTTGAGTGAGTGGGCAAATACATGGCAGATGCAGTATAACTTGGATAAATGTGAAGTTATCCACTTCTGAAGGAAAACTGAAAGGTAGAGTATTCTTTAAATGGAGATAGATTGGGAAATGTTGATGTACAAAGGGACCTGGGTGTTCTTATACAATAGTCACTGAAAGCAAACATGCTGGTGCAGCAAACACTAAGGAAGGCAAATGTTATGTTGGCCTTCAGTGCAAGAGCATTTGAGTACAGTAGCAAGGGTGCCTTACGACAGTTATACAGGGCCTTGGTGAGACGACTACGGGAGTACTAATTGCAGTTTTGTTCTCCTTATTTAAGGAAGGATATAAATGCCACAGAGGCAGAGCACGAAGATTCACCAGACTGATTCCTGGGATGGCAGGACTGTCATATGATGAGATATTAGGTCAACTAGACATTTATTCACTAGAATTTAGAAGAATGAGGGGGGATCTCACTGAAACGTATACATTTCAGACAGGGCTAGAAAGATTGGATGCAGGGGGATGTTTTCCCTGGCTGGGGTGTCTAGAATGAGGGGTCACAGTCTCAGGTTACGGGGTAGGACATTTAGGACTGAGATGAGGAGAAATTTCTTCATTCAAAGTTTGGGGAACCTGTGGAATTCTCTACCACAGAAGGCTGTGGAGGCCAAGTCACTGAATATATTTAAGAAAGATATATATAAATTTATCGACACAAAAGGCATCAAGGTGTATGGGGAGAGAACGGGAAAATGGTATTGAGCTAGACTCTATCTGATAGAGGTTTAGCCATGATCATATTGAATGGCGGAGCGGGCTCGAAGGGCCGAATGGCCGACTCCTGCTCCTCTTTTTCTATGTTTCTATGTTTCTAGAAGGACAGGGGAAGAGTTATAATTGGATCATGTGAAGTCGGGTTAGTGGTGGAACTTGGAAGCTACTTTGATGGAATGTTCCAGTTTGGGGCGACAGCAGCGAGCAGCACCGTCACAGTCCTCAATGTATCGGAGAAAAAGCTGAAGGAGGGGACATGAGTAGGCCTGGAGCAAAGAATGTTCCCATATCCCACGAAAGGCAGGTGTAACTAGAACGCATATGGGTTCCGTAAGCGACACATTATATTTGGAGGAAATAGGTAGAGTTAAAGGTAACGTTTATCTCTTTAAGTCTTACGTTTATTTCCGTAAAGTGCCTTACTAGTTTATTATGTAGATTCATGGCAGGGCAGCCCGGTCCCATGGAATGCACAGCGTGTGCCATGTGGAAACTCCAGGATGCTTCCAGTGTCCTGGAGAACCAGATGTGCAGGAAGTATCATCAGCTCAACCTCCGGGTTTGGAGCTTGAGCAGCAGCTGGCGTCACGGCGGTGCATCTGTGAGGCTGAGAGCAACCTGGATAGCACGTTTCAGGAGTTGGTTACCCCGCAGCGTAAGAGTGTGCAGACAGAGGGGGAAATGGTGACCGTTAGACAGACAAGAAGGACCAGGCAGGTAGTGCAGGAGTGCGCTGAGTGCATCTCACTCTGTAACCAGTATGGTGAGGGCGATGGTTCCTCTGGTGTTTACAGCCAGAGCCAAGTTCACGGTACCATGAGTGGCTCAGCTGTACAGGGTGAGCGGGGAGGAGGAATATCAGGAAAGCAATAATGCTGGTTAGGGGAACAGAGCGGAGACCTTTTGCGGCTGCAGATGTGATTCCAGGATGGTATGTTGTCGCCCTGAATCCAGGGTCAAGGATGTCACTGACCGGCTGCAGAGCATTCTGAGGGTGGGGGGTGGGGTGAAGAGCCAGCAGTCGTAGTCCATATTGGTATCAACGACACAGGAAGAAAGAGAGATGAGGTCTTGCAGGTATTTTAGGGAGGTAGGAAAGAGATTAAAAAGCAGGACCTCAAAGGTATTAATCTCCGTATTACTCCCGGTGCAACAAGCTAGTGAGTATAGAAATAGGAGCATAGAACAGATGAATACGCGGCTGGACAGATGTTGCAGTTGGGAGGGCTTTAGTTTGCTGGCACCTTAGGAATCCGTTCTGAGGGAGGTGGTACATGTACAAGCAGGGTGGATTCCACATCAACGGAGCTAGAACCAATGTCCTCGCAGGTGTTTTGCTAGTGCTGTTGGGGAGGGTTTAAACTAATGTGGTAAGGGGATTGTAGAAATTACCGGGGATGGGGCTATAACTCGGGTTATTGTCTCTGGCCAGTCAGAAGTATCTGAGCTGCTCCAGATTCCCGTGTGGTTTCGAATCGCTCCCCTTTTCTTGGTTCTGACCGCCGGACTTATTCAGTAGTGGTGCAGACAAAATGAGACTCGTGGTTGGGTGCAAAGAAGACCAGTATTTATTGAAAAAAAAGAAATAAATTGAAAATAATCAATACAGCACACCTATGCTTAATACAGCACTTTTACTTAAATACAGTACACTTATGCTTACTACAGTACTCTTTTGCGTAGTAGAACACTCGTTTACTTAATACAGCAGTTTTACCTAGTGCAGCACACTTTTACTTAATACAGTACACTTTTGCTTACTACAGCACTCTTTTGCTTAGTACAGCACTTTTACTTAATAGGGGAGAGGAAACGGACACATCGAGGGAAAATTGACTAAAATTACAATTTTAACAGAATTCCCCTTAATTCCCACCCCTATTACCTATCTAGGTTGCCTTCTGATGGGCCAGAAAATCTATGCTCACCAGAGAACGCCTGCTCCGTGCTCTTGCAGTCTTAGATTCTTCACCGCCCCGAAGGAGAGATACCTCAGTATTTAAAAGTAACTGCTGGTATTCCACTTCCTTGGGTGGGCTGTAGAGTTGTTCTTCTTGCAGGCAGAGCACGGAGGCGAGACGGCAGAGAGAGAGAGAATGGCTTCCCCAGAGGCTATCTATATACCCCAATTGGGAGCCGAAATCTTTGCGCCCAAATCCGGATGTATCTGGGCTATACAAAAGGCAATCGATCTGTCCCCATTGACTGTGATGGGTTTTAATGTATTACCCCATTCATTGACTGGTTTGAATAAAGCTGTCTTAGTTTGAAAAAAACATGTCTGTTTCCTTAAGTGCTGAGTAAACAGCCCTTTGATGTTAGTGTAAACAAATCCATTGTCCTGCAGTCACCACCCAACCACAATTGATTGACAGTCTCAAGTACTTAATCTCTTGAGTCAACATTGTAGAGAGTTCGTGTAAACAAAGTTCTTTGTTCATGTTGCAGCTTCCCAAACCGTATTTGATTGACAGTTTAAATACCTCATTAATTCAGAGGCTGGGTTTTTTTTCAAATCCTTTATTAGCCATCTTTGATTTTCCTTCCACATACACACAGGCTGTGTTGTGACTTTTGCCACGAGGCCGGACAGCCATTTCTGATTTTCCTTTTCGCATACACACAGGCTGCCTTTTTTTTTCTTCTGCCACGAGGCCTGACAGCCATTTTTGATGCCCTGGATTTTTAAGGTATATTCTACCCAGGTTTTCTTTAATCAAAAATATAATCTTCGGGGCTGTAGAAATTTTGGAAATGCTTGCGAAACCTTACAGTCCCCCATCAGATACTAAAACTTGCTTGTAGTATCCTGTCCAAAGGTTAGCAATGATTTCTGACCCTCCACAAACAACCTTCCCTTATACTTATCTATATCTATCTTTGATCCGCTGACACCTCCATCTCCCCTACCCAGAGAGAATCGCAGTACACGGTAGGCATCTATTGACAGAAAAACATGATTAGTACAATAATTCAAACACGGAGGGGTTCCAATGCCCTGCACCACTAAGTATTTACAATAATTCAAGCATGGAGGGGACCAATGCCCCTGCACCACTTGTGACATAGTTTTAACACGATACAACATCTTTAATGGGATTACCACCAAGCCAAAACATACCTGTTAAAAAAACAAATGGAAGAAAATGAGCTTCCCTTTTCCTTTTTGTAATATAATGCAATAGCCTGACACTTTAATAAATGGCACCATTCTACAGCCATAAATGTATTTCAAATTTTACAATCTGCAAACACGACAATCCATAGGCATATGCAATTTGTTCAATTAACTGTAAACAAGTAGTACAATTTTACAGTTAGGAACTAAATTCACACATTATTTCCTTTGGACTTGGGACCAATACATAATACAAAATATAAAATAATTAACAAGCTTTTTGTAAACTCTTAGGGGGAGAAACTGGGTATAGCTCCGTTTGGGGTGCTAGTTCTGGTGAAGCGCAAAGCCTAGCGCCAGGTGAATTTTAGCGCCACCTGGCGCGATATTGGGTTGCAGCACCCCTGAGGGTGATTGCGGCGCTAAATCAGGTGCTGCACGCTACTCTTAAGGCGCTAACCCAGCGGCGCAACCCTATTTCATGGCGGCGGGGCACAGCGAAGGTGCTGTCAATAATCACTTTCCCTGAGACACGCTGGTGCCGGTCAGCTCTTAAAGGGGCAGGTCAATTGGCATCACCAGACACACTCACTGCCTTGTAGGCCTTCAAAGTGGTGGGAGCCTACCTGTGGTGCACCAGCCTAGCAAGACATGGAAAGGGTGAGGCAGAGGGCGGAACGCCTCACTGATGGGGCATTGGATGCTTTGGTTGGCGCAGTGGAATCAAGGCCAAGGAAGATGGTCGGAATGTGATTTATGTTTTGGACAGTCTCCCGGATGTGAGAGGCAGTTATGTGTCAGTGTATTAGTTTTGCTTTCTGTTGCCATAGCTTTCTCATGTTTGAAGGAACCACAGTTTGTGTAATGAAACACTTTCTTCATTTACAATGGCCATGCCTGCTCTTTACATGCATCTTGCCCTTCACAGGCTTGGGGGTATCAGACCGGTTCCATTCCTGTTCTTGGAATGGCAGCAAGCATTCCGTGAGAGGGGCCTAGAAGCTACTTCTGATCAGCCTCTGATGCGCAGCCTGAGAAGAGCCGCTCGCGTAGAAGTTCAGGCCAGCAGGCATTTTTCTCAGCCACCGGCAGAGATGTCCTGCACCTTATCTGAGGCTGCAGATCTGGCTGAAGCAGCTGGCACAGCTCAGTCACCACCTCCTTTCTAAATTGCAGTCTTCTGACACACTGCTCCTCCGGCATGTTCATGTAGGAAAGCTGCTGTCGGAAAAACCTGCTAGCGTAAGGTCTGCTGTGTTAACGTCTGTTGGCCCTCCTCCATCTGGCCATGCCCGCTCCCCTCTCCCAGCATCTCAGTGCCCTTTCCAGATGATTCAGCAGCAGGGCGTTCCCCTCCAATGCAGCCCCCATAATAAGTGCCCACAGGAAGGTTCCCCGTTGTCAAGGCTCACCAACAGCAAGGTGATGGTCAGAAGGCTGAAGATCGTCTGCCTGCGCTGGCTCAGTGGTCAAATGTCTCTCAGTGTGCAGCTCAGCAACGCTTTGTAGCTCTCGAGGAAGTTGTGCTCCAAAAATGCCTGCCGCTTTTAAACCACACCAGTCCACTTTAAATAACGCTGCTCCAGCCCGAGAGTGACTTGGTAAGGTCCAGGTAAACTGTCACTAATAGCGCCAGGTGCTACGGAGGGGGGGCGCCACTGAATTTCCAGTCCGTGGTGCCCAAAATGCATTGCACACTCAAATGACGTCATAATCAGCCTGCGCCCATGAGCGGGCACTATTAGTGGCGGCGCTAAATGTATGCGCAATATGGGGCGAGGCCTTGCGCCCGCCCGGAATTTGGCTAGCGCCCCACTTCTCGGCCTCTTTAGGCATTAATCAGTGTCGCTAACAACTGAATTTCTCCCCCGTACGACTATCACTTACAGGTCATTTTTATAAACGTTTTTAAACATTTAAACGAGCTCACCCAAATCAGACAAAGGACTGAACTGATTTGCCGAGCAGATAAGGGCTCCCAATGGGGGTATAACTATGGGCCCATCAGGAAGCCACTCGCTCTCTTGCCTTTTCTCTCCTGCCTCCTGCCTCTCAACTCGCTGCCAGATTACAACCAGGATGGGTTGTATGAAGAAGACTGCGTTGGGCTTCGAATAAATGGGCCCTCAGTCCAGCTCATTCAACCCAACAGGATCAACCAAGGAAGAACATCAACTGAAGAAGAGCCCGTCCTGCGAGGTAAAATACCCAGGCAGAGACATTAATATTGGGGTATTTTACCTGGACGACACCCTTGCCGTGCGCCAGAACCACGTGACATCGGCAGACCACAGTGTGCACAAGGAGTGAACCCAAAACCTTCAACTGGTTCTTGGATTGGCGAGCATGAAGTTCTGGCCCCTCATAGTCTAAACTAGTTAGGTATAGGGGGGGGGAATTAAGGGGATTGCTAATATAGTTGTATTCCCTCGATTGTGCCGTGTGTTCTCCATTCCCTTTAAGTATAAGCATTTTATGTCTGTAGTGTGCTGTACCAGTAATTTTCTTGTGTAAGATCGTTATAATTTTTCAGTTCAATAAAATCTTGGTTCTTTTACACCAAACCACTTGTCTACTTGATTTTCTGTATTGCTGCCTGTATCTAAATCCAGTGTCCAGAACCCAGGGGGAGAGCGATTCTAACCGCTCAAAGAAGGTAGTCAGAGGCAAAGCTGACTGACCAAACACGCCTGTGCAAACCCCCTACAAATGAAAGATAAGATTTTTATCAAACAAATTGTATTTATTCACACTACAGTTTAATAATTCATGAATGCATAAATGTACCCCAGCAACATACATGCCATAGAAGCATAGAAACATAGAAGATAGGAGCAGAAGTAGGCCATTCGGCCCCTCGAGCCTGCTCCACCATTCAATGCGATCATGGCTGATCAACCAAATTTAGTACCCGGTCCTTGCTTTCTCCCCATATCCCTTGATCCCTTTAGCCTTAAGAAATATATCCAACTCCTTCTTGAATATATTTAATGAATTGGCCTCTACTGCCTTCTGTGCTGGAGAATTCCAGAGGTTCACCACTCTCTGGGTGAAGAAATTCCTCCTCATCTCAGTCCTAAATGGCCTACCCCTTATCCTTAGACGGTGACCCCTGGTTCTGGACTCCCCGGCCATCGGGAACATCCTTCCTGCATCTAGTCTGTCCAGTCCTGTCAGAATTTTATAAGTTTCAATGAGATCCCCTCTCATTCTTCTAAACTCCAGTGAGTACAAGCCCAATTGTCCCAATCTCTCCTCATACATCATTCCTGCCATCCCAGGTATCAGCCTGGTGAATCTTCGCTGAACTCTATCCATGGCAAGAACATCCTTCCTCAGATAAGGCGACCAAAACTGCACACAATACTCAAGATGTGGTCTCACCAAGGCCCTGTACAACTGCAGAAAGACAGCCTTGTTCCTGTGCTCAAACGCTCTCGCTACGAAGGCCAACATTCCATTTGCCTTCTTAACCGCCTGCTGCACCTGCATGCTTACCTTCAGTGACTGGTGCACAAGGACACCCAGGTCTCATTGCACTACCCCTTCTCCCAATCTATTGCCATTCAGATAATAATCTGCCTTCCTGTTTTTGCCACCAAAGTGGATAACCTCGCATTTATCCACGTTATATTGCATCTGCCATGCTTTTGCCCAATCACCCAACCTGTCCTAATCATCCTCGAGTTTCTCGGCATCCTCCTCACAGCACACACGCCCACCCAGCTTTGTATCGTCTGCAAATTTGTGGATATTACATCCAGTTCCCTTGTCTAGATCATTAACATATATTGTGAATTGCTGGGGTCCAAGGACCGATCCCTGTGGTACCCGACTAGTCACTGCCTGCCACTTGGAAAAAGACCCATTTATTCCAACTCTTTGCTTTCTGTCTGCCAACCAGTTCTCTATCCAAGTAAAAACCTTACCCCCAACCCCATGTGCCTTAACTTTACACGCTAATCTCTTATGCGGGACCTTATCAAAAGCCAAATACACCACATCCACTACCTTATCTATTTTACCAGTTATATCCTCAAAAAATTCCAGTAGATTAGTCAAGCACGATTTACCTTTTGTAAATCCATGTTGACTTTGTCCGATCCCGTCACTGTTTTGCAAGTGCTCTGCTATTACATCTTTTAGAATGGACTCTAGCATTTTCCCCACTACCGATGTCAGGCTTGCCGATCTGTAATTCCCCGTTTTCTCTCTGCCACCTTTTTTGAATAGTGGGGTAACATTAGCTACCCTCCAATCCATGGGTACTGTTTCAGATTCCATTGAATGCTGGAAGATGATCAGCAAAGCATCATCTATTTCTAGGGCCACTTCCTTAAGTACCCTAGGATGTAGATTATCAGGCCCTGGGGATTTATCGGCCTTCAATCCCATCAATTTCCCTAACACCATTTCCCTACAAATACTGATTTCTTTCAGTTCCTCCCTTTCATCAGACCCTATGCTCCCCGACATCTCTGGGAGGTTATTTGTGTCCTCCTTTGTGAAGACAGAACCAAAGTATGTATTTAAATGGTCTGCCATTTCTTTGTTCCCAATTATAAATTCCCCTGATTCTGACTGCAAGGGACCTACGCATGACTTAACCAATCTTTTTCTCTTCACATGTCCATAAAAGCTTCTACAGTCAGTTTTTATGCCATAAAGTTTACTCCAGCACTTCAAATGCTCCAGAGTTTATTCCAGCAATGTATATGCTCTCCACATTCCGCTACAATCTATATTCTATACAGTTTATTAATAAGTCACATAAAGTACCCAAAGCAATGTATATTAGAGAGAAACAGCAATGTAACAGGCCTGAAGCTGTAATCCTGTTTCTCTCTCCGCAGATGCTGCCTGAACTGCCGAGTATTTCCAGCATTTTCTGTTTGAATTTCAAATTTCCAGCGTCTGCAGTATTTTATTTCTGGCATTTTCTCTGACTGCAGTTCAGTAGGACGTTTGCTGTGATGCAAAGTGATGCAACCTTTCAACTTCAGAACGAACTATCTCAGGCAAAATCAAACATGTCTTCGAGCAAAGTGCTGGCATATGAACTCCAGTAACATGGATTGCAGCAACAGCTTAGTTGACTGAAGGATTTGGGAATGTCACCGTCTAAAATCGAGCTGTGCACCAATTTTAAAATGTGTCTCGATTTACTCGGGAAACAGAGGGATTGACAAAAAACAGGCTTCACCAAGTTTTGAACTCGAATCGCTGAGATTCAGAGTCCAGAGTGCTTACCATTACACCATGGAAGCAACTCTGTAGAGCTCGTTAGCTCCTTTATCATAATCAACATCATTAATGTCTCCAACATTCAACTTTGGCTCGGCCTGGTCTCATCCTTAACTTCAGCTTGCCCACTTGCCCCTCTGCTAAGCCTCGGTTCTGAGCAAATCACACAGCTGCCATGAAGGCTATCAGTTCTCAAATCTCTGCTTTTTTTTCACCCTGCTCAGTGCAGCTTGTATTAAAGTCCTGCCAGAAAAAATGTGTATAAACTTTGCAAGGCAATGCTGCACTAAAGAAAAGCAATTGTTAACTTTTTTCGAGAATACGAAGTGCAATGCCTACATTTCAAGAAGCACTGCGTTCAATTTCAACAAGTATGCCAGCCGAATGCAGCTTGCAAAGAAAATGTTGAGCAATCTGCTGTGCCATCAAATGAAGCACTGGACAACACACATCTTTCTGCCCCGCTCATTTGGAACAGGGAATGAGAGGTTGAGCCTATGATTTGATGTCATGAAAAGTAAATCAATCGTCATTGATTCAAGCAGCAAATGGTCTAGTAACCGTGGTTGGTATCCAAATGCCGTTACCTTGTATGTCCCAAATTTCCAGCAGCTGGGACAAGAAGAATTCAGGTTCCACCGAGATTTGAACACGGATCACTGGATTCAATGTCTAGAGTGCTCACCATTACACCATGGAACACACGGACTGCTATGAGCGCACTGTGATTTGTCCAGCTCCCACACGATTTTCAGCCACTGGAACATTTTGTGACATTCTTGCAAATACTCAACAGGTTCGGTCGCATTTGTGGAGAGAGAAACAGAAATGTAACAGGCCTGAAGCTTTAATCCTGTTTCTCTCTCCGCAGATGCTGCCTGAACTGCCGAGTATGTCCAGCATTTTCTGTTTGTATTTCAAATTTCCAGCATCTGCATTATTTTGTTTTTGGCATTTTCTCTGGCTCCAGTTCAGTGGGACGTGTGTTGTGACGCAAAGCGATGCAACCTTTCAACTTCAGAACGAACTATCTCAGGCAAAATCAGACATTTCTTCGAGCAAAGAGCTGGCATATGAACTCCAGTAACATGGATTGCTGCAACAGCTTAGGTGACTGGAGGATTTTTGAATGTCATCGGCTAAAATCGAGCTGTGGACAAATTTTTTAATGTGTCTCAATTTAATCGGGAAACAGAGGGATTGACAAAAACAAGTTGCACTGAAATTTGAACTCAGGACAAAGGAGTCAGAGTCCAGAGTGCTCACCATTACACCATGGAACCCATTTCCAGTACAGTGAGCACACTCTGATTTGACCAGCTCTCCCACGATTGTCAGCCACTGGAACATTTTGTGACATTCCTGCAAATACTCAGCTGGTTCGGTTGCATTTGTGGGTATCAACATTTCATCAGCAACAAGAACTTTTATTGATGCAGTGCCTTTAATGTAGGAAACACACCATTCAGCTCTTCACAGAACCAAGAAAGACAAGGGCCTCAAGCCAACTAAATGGATAGTATGAGAGTTGACTAAAGGCTTAGCAAAATAGGCGTTGGGTTCAGCCGGGCCTTAAATGAACAAAGGCGGGTGGATAAGTGCGGAATTAGTGTGGAAATAGTGTGAGCATTCCAGACGTGGTTCCAAGAAAGCTGGCTGGAAAGGAGATGGGAGTTATAAGTTGGGAAATTTTTTGGGAAAGTTTGAGTCACTGAAGGAGTTTTCCGACCTAGGTCGGGTGCACGGCTATGTTGGATTGAAACACCAGAATAAGATTTCTAATTTTGAGGCTTTGCTGGACCACGATTCATTGTAGGTTAGTAACTACTGAGGTGATAGGGAGACGGACCTGGTCTTTGCTAGCATATGGGGAGCATAGATTCGAATGATCTGATTTTCATGAGTGGCAGAGGATGGGAGGCCCTGATCATTTCCTTTTCACCATGGACGTTCAGTCCCACTACAGCTCCATGTCCAACCAGGACGACCAAAGGGCCCTCTGCTTCTTCCCTGGAAGGAGGCCCAAACAGTCCCCATCCAACACCACCCTTCTCTGCCTGGCTGAACTTGCTGAACTTGTTCTAACATTTAATAACAACTTCTTTGACTGCACTCACATCCTCCAAATAAAAGGCATTGCTATGGGAACCCGGATGGGCCCTAGTGATAACAGCAGAAAATGCTGGAAAAACTCAGCAGGACAGGCAACATCCATGGAGAGAGAAATAGAATCAACGTTTCAGGTCGAAACCCTTCGGCACGGTTCTAGTGATGCCTTTCTTTCCGTGTGATTCATTGAACATTCTGTGATCCAGTCCTACTCAGGTCTCCTTTCTCACCTCTTTTTCCAGTACATTGATGACTGTACCCACGCTGCTTCCTGCTCTTGCCCCGAACAGGAAAAAATCATCAACTTTGTATCGAATTTACACCCTTCCCTTACATCCATATGGTCCAACTCTTGCCATTCCCTCCTGTAATTCTCTAACTCCATCTCTGGGGATTTGCTGTCGACTAATATCTATGCTAAGCTCACTGACTCCCACAGCTACCATGATTACAATTTCCACACACCCCATTTCCTGTAAGGACAATATTCCATTCTACCAGTTTCTCCATCTCCGTTGCATCAGCATCTGGCTTTCACCATCGTTCATTGGGCCCTCGACCCTGTCCATCTCATTTCCCACACTTCTGCTCTCACCCCTTGTCCTTCCTCCCAGAACCATGATATGGTTCCCCTCACTATCCACCCCACCAGCCTTCAAGTTCAACGGATCTTCCTCCAACACCTCCAGCATGATGTCACCACCAAACACATCTTACCCTCCCCATCTTTTTCCAAAGCGAATGTTCCTTCCTGGACACACTGATCCACTCTTCAATTACCTCCAACACACCCTACTCTTCTCACAAAACCTCCCCGTGCAAATGCAGGAGATTTAACATTGGGGAGACCAAATGCAACTTGGGGGACAAATTTGCGGAACACCTCCTTTCAGTCCACAAGCGTGACCCTGAGCGTCCGGTTGCTTGTTAAGTTTGGGGGTGAAACAAACGCAGATGGAAATTTCAGTGGTGGATGAAGTAAAGTCAGGATTGAGGCAGGAGATGTTCTCGAGGTGGAAATAGGCAACGTTTTTCATCAAACTCGTGGTGGGTCTCCTTGAACGAGTGTTGCCTCAATGGATATGGAGGCAGAAGTGTGTAACGGGTGAGAGACAGAGCTTGAGGTGTAGAAGGCAATGGGAAGGATTGTGGGAACATCGGGTTGTTGGGTAATGAGAAGGGGAATCCGCAGAAGCGGCTGATTGGATGGTTTTTAGCTCAATGACTGAAAAGTCCATGAGCTCCTCGGACTTGTTGAAACAAATACCCATGTACAGAAGATAATCGTCAATGAACCGTGATCTGCAATAAATACCTTTTCTAGTCGTCACAGATCCCACTCAGCATTGTCATTCAGGATATTGGACCAAATACAGATGAGCTTATTGGAATGCTAACTTCAATTATCTCTGTCATATTTGAAAGGTGGCCCCAGTAAATCCTTGTGTAGACGAAGACCCGTCTTCACACTAAGGAAACATTCCATCGTGCTGTCTGGCACTACCACCGTGCTAAATGGGATAGATTCACAACAGATGTAGCAGTTCAAAACTAGATATGAATGATGCACTGTGGGCCATCAGCAGCAGCAGAATTGCATTCTATTACAATCTGTAACATCATGACACCGCATATCCCTCACTCCACCATTACCATTAAGCCAGGGGTCTAACCATGGTTGAATGAGGAGTGTGGAAGAGCATGTCTGGAGCTGCACTAGGAGTTCCAAAAATGAGGTGCCAATTTGGTGAAGCTGCAACACAGGACTACATGAATGTTAAACAATGGAAGGAGCATGCTATAGACAGATCTAAGCAATACCATGACCAGCGCATCAGATCAAATATTTGCTGACCTGCCACATCCAGTCATAAATAGCGGTGAACAACTAAACAACTAACGGGAGTAGGAGGGTCTTTGAACATTCCCATCCTCAAAGATGGTAGAGCCCAGCACATCAGTGCAAAGGCCAAGTCTGAAGCGTTTGCAACTATCTTCAGCCGAGTGGATGATCGTTCTCGGCCTACTCCTGAGGTCCGCACTATCACAAATGCCAGTCTTCAGTCAATTCGACAGCACTGTGCTGTACCAGGACCCAGCAGTTTGCTGTACCGGGACCCAGGAGTGTGCTGTACCGGGACCCAGGAGGTTGCTGTACTGGGTCAGGAGTGTGCTGTACCGGGACTGGGAGTGTGATGTACTGTGACCCAGGAGTCTGCAGTACCGGGACCCGTGAGTGTGCTGTACCGGGACTGGGAGTGTGATGTACCGGGACCCGGGAGTGTGATGTACTAGGACCAGGAAATGTGATGTACCAGGACCCGGGAGTGTGCTGTACCAGGACCCGGGAGTGTGATGTACCGGGACCCGGGAGTGTGATATACCGGGACCCGGCAGTGTGATGTACCGGGACCTAGGAGTGCGGTGTACCGGGACCCGGGAGAATGGTGTACCGGGACCCGGGAGTGTGATGTACTGGGACCCGGGAGTGTGCTGTCCCGGGACGCGGGAGTGTGATATACCGGGACCCGGGAGTGTGCTGTACCGGGACCCGGGAGTGTGATGTACAGGGACCCGGGGGTGTGGTGTACCAGGACCCGGGAGCATGATGTACCGGGACCCGGGAGCATGATGTACCGGGACCCGGGAGTGTGATGTACCGGGACCCGGGAGTGTGGTGTACCGGGAACCGGGAGTGTGATGTACCGGGACCCAAGAGTGTGATGTACCGGGACCCGGGAGTGTGCTGTACCGGGAACTGGGAGTGTGATGTACTGGGACCCGGGAGTGTGCTGGACCGGGACTCGGGAGTGTGATGTACCGGGACCCGGGAGTGTGATGTACAAGGACCCGGGAGTGTGATGTACCAGGACCAAAGAGTGTGATGTAACGGGACACGGGATTGTGATGTACCGGGACTCGGGAGTGTGATGTACCGGGACCCGGGAGTGTGATGTACCAGGACCCGGGAGTGTGATGTACCGGGACCCGGGTGTGTGCTGTACCGGGACCCGGGAGTGTGATGTACTGGGACCCGGGAGTGTGATGAACCGGGACCCGGGAGTGTGATGTACTGGGACCCGGGAGGGTGATGTACCGGGACCCGGGAGTGTGGTGTGCCAGGACACGGGAGTGTGATGTACTGGGACCCGGGTGTGTGCTGTACCGGGACCCGGGAGTGTGATGTACTGGGACCCGGGAGTGTGATGAACCGGGACCCGGGAGTGTGATGTACTGGGACCCGGGAGTGTGATGTACCGGGACCCGGGAGTGTGGTGTGCCAGGACCCGGGAGTGTGATGTACTGGGACCCGGGAGTGTGATGTACCAGGACCCGGGAGTATGATGCACCGGGACCCGGGAGTGTGATGTACCGGGACCCGGGAATTTGCAGTACCGGGACCCGGGAGTGTGATGTACCGGGACACGGCAGTGTGATGTACTGAGATGCAGGAGTGTGGTGTACCGGGATCCGGGAGTGTGCTGTACCGGGACATGGGAGTGTGATGTACCGTGACCCGGGGGTGTGCTGTACCGGGACCCGAGAGTGTGATATACCGGGACCCGGGAGTGTGCTGTACCGGGACCCGGGAGTGTGATGTACCGGGACCCGGGAGTGTGATGTACCGGGACCCGGGAGTGTGATGTACCGGGACCCAGGAGTGTGATGTACCGGGACCCAGGAGTGTGATGTACCAGGACCCAGGAGTGTGATATACCGGGACCCGGGAGTATGATGCACCGGGACCTGGGAGTGTGATGTACCGGGACCCGGGAGATTGCTGTACCGGGACCCGGGAGTGTGATGTACCGGGACACGGCAGTGTTATGTACTGGGACGTAGGAGAGTGGTGTACCGGGACCCGGGAGTGTGCTGTACCGGGACATGGGAGTGTGATGTACCGGGACCCGGGGGTGTGCTGTACCGGGACCCAGGAGTGTGATATAACGGGACCCGGGAGTGTGCTGTACCGGGACCCGGGAGTGTGATGTACAGGAACGCGGGAGTGTGATGTGCCGGCACCCGGGAGTGTGATGTACCGGGACCCGGGAGTGTGATGTACCGGGACCCGGGAGTGTGATGTACCGGGTCCCAGGAGTGTGATGTACCGGGACCCAGGAGTGTGCTGTACAGGGACCCGGGAGTGTGATGTGCCGGGACCCGGGTGGGTGATGTACCAGGACCCGGGATTATGCTGTACAGGGACCCGGGAGTGTGCTGTACCGGGACATGGGAGTGTGATGTACCAGGAACTGGGATTATGCTGTACCGGGACCCGGGAGTGTGCTGTACCGGGACATGGGATTGTGGTGTACCGGGACCCGGGAGTGTGATGCACCGGGACCCGGGAGTGTGCTGTACAGGGACCCGGGAGTGTGATGTACCGGGACCCGGGTGTGTGATGTGCCGGGACCCGGGAGTATGGTGTACCGGGACCCGGGAGTGTGGTGTACCGGGATCCTGGAGTGTGGTGTACCGGGACCCGGGAGTGTGATTTACCGGTATCCGGGAGTCTGCTGTACCAGGACTCGGGAGTGTGCTGTGCCAGGACCCGGGAGTGTGATGTACCAGGACCCAAGAGTGTGATGTACCGTGACCCGGGAGTGTGCTGTACCGGCAACAGGGAGTGTGATGTACCGGGACCCAGGAGTGTGCTGGACTGGGACCCGGGAGTGTGATGTACCAGAACCCGGGAGTGTGATGTACCAGGACCCGGCAGTGTGATGTACCGGGACCCAAGAATGTGATGTACTGGGACCCGGGATTGTGATGTACCGGGAACTGGGAGTGTGATGTACCAGGACCCGGGAGTGTGATGTATCGGGACCCGGGAGTGTGATGTACCGGGACCCGGGTGTGTGCTGTACCGGGACCCGGGAGTGTGATGTACTGGGACCGGGGAGTCTGATGTACCGGGACCCGGCAGTGTGCTATACCGGGACCCGGGGGTGTGCTGTACCGGGACACGGGGGTGTGCCTGACCGGGACCCAGGAATGTGATGTACCGGGACGCAGGAGTGTGCTGTACCGGGACGCGGGTGTGTGATGTACCGGGACCCGGGAGTGTGATGTACCGGGACGACAGAGTGTGATGTACCAGGACCCGGAAGTGTGATGTACCAGGACCCAGGAGTGTGATGTACCGGGGCCCGGGAGAGTGTTGTACCGGGACCCAGGAGTGTGATGTACCGGGACCCAGGAGTGTGATGTACCAGGACCCAGGAGTGTGATATACCGGGACCCGGGAATGTGATGTACCAGGACCCGGGAGTGTGATGTACCGGGACCCGGGAGTGTGATGTACTGGGACGCAGGAGTGTGATGTACCGGGACACGGGAATGTGATGTACCGGGACCCGGGAGTGTGATGTACCGGGACCCCGGAATGTGATGCACCGGGACCCGGGAGTGTGATGTATCGGGACCTGGGAGTGTGATGTACCAGGACGCAGGATTGTGATGTACCGGGACCCGGGTGTGTGATGTACCGGGACCCGGGAGTGTGATGTACAAGGACCCGGGAGTGTGCTGTGCCAGGACCCGGGAGTGTGATGTACCGGGATCCGGGAGTGTGATGTCCCAGGACCTGGGAGTGTGTTGTACCGGGACCCGGGTGTGAGTTGTGCCGGGACCCGGGAGTATGCTGTACCGGGACCCGGGAGTGTGCTGTATTGATACCAGGGAGTGTGATGTACCGGGACCTGGGTGTGTGATGTACCGGGACTTGTGAGTGTGCTGTACCGGGACCCGGGTTTGTGATGTGCTGGGACCCGGGAGTATGCTGTACCGGGACCCGGGAGTGTGCTGTACTGGGACATGGGAGTGTGGTGTACCGAGACCTGGGCATGTGATTCACCGGGACCCGGCAGTGTGCTGTCCCGGGACCCGGGAGTGTGCTGTACTGGGACCCGGGAGTGTGATGTACCGGGACCCGGGAATGTGATGCACAGGGCTCCAGGAGTGTGATGTAACGGGACCCGGGAGTGTGATGTACCGGGACCCAGGAGTGTGATGTACCGGGACCCGGGAATGTGATGTACTGGGACCCAGGAGTGTGAAGTACCCGGACCCGGGAGTGTGATGTACCGGGATCCGGGAGTGTGATGTACCGGGACCCGGGAGTGTGATGTACCGGGACCCGGGAGTGTGATGTACCGGGACCTGGGAGTGTGCTGTACCGGGACCCGTGAGTGTGATGTGCCGGGACCTGGGAGTGTGATGTACCGGGACCCGGGAGTGTGATGTACCGGGACCCGGGAGTGTGATGTACCAGGGCCCGGGAGTGTGCTGTACCAGGACCTGGGAGTGTGATGTACCGGGACCCGGGAGTGTGATGAGCCAGGACCCGGGATTGTGATGTGCCAGGACCCGGGAGTGTGCTGTACCAGGACCTGGGAGTGTGATGTGCCAGGACCCGGGAGTGTGATGCACCGTGACCCGGGATTATGATGTACCGGGACCCGGGAGTGTGCTTTACCGGTACCCGGGAGTGTGGTGTACCGGGACCCGGGATTATGGTGTACCGGGAGCGGGAGTGTGACCTACTGGGACCCGGGAGTTTGATGTACCGGGACCCGGGAGTGTGATGTACCAGGACCCAAGAGTGTGATGTACCGTGACCCGGGAGTGTGCTGTACCGGGAACTGGGAGTGTGATGTACCGGGACCCGGAAGTGTGCTGGACCGGGACCCGGGAGTGTGATGTACCAGAACCCGGGAGTGTGATGTACCAGGACCCGGGAGTGTGATGTACCGGGACCCAAGAATGTTATGTACCGGGACCCGGGATTGTGATGTACCGGGAACTGGGAGTGTGATGTACCAGGATCCGGGCGTGTGATGTACCGGGACCCGGAATGTGATGTACCGGGACCCGGGTGTGTGCTGTACCGGGACCCAGGAGTGTGATGTACTGGGACCCGGGAGTGTGATGTAACGGGACCCGGGAGTGTGATGTACCGGGACCCAGGGGTGTGCTGTACCGGGACCCGGGGGTATGCCGTACCGGGACCCAGGAGTGTGATGTACCGGGACCCGGGAGTGTGCTGTACCGGGACGCGGGAGTGTGATGTACCGGGACCCGGGAGTGTGATGTACCGGGACACCAGAGTGTGATGTACCGGGACCCGGAAGTGTGATGTACCAGGAACCAGGAGTGTGATGTACCGGGACCCGGGAGAGTGTTGTACCGGGACCCAGGAGTGTGATGTACCGGGACCCAGGAGTGTGATGTACCAGGACCCAGGAGTGTGATGTACCGGGACCCGGGAATGTGATGTACCAGGACCCGGGAGTGTGATGTACCGGGACCCGGGAATGTGATGCACCGGGACCCGGGAGTGTGATGTACCGGGACCCGGGAGTGTGATGTACCAGGACCCAGGAGTGTGATGTACCGGGACACGAGAATGTGATGTACTGGGACCCAGGAGTGTGATGTACTGGGACCCGGGAGTGTGATGGACCGGGATCCGGGAGTGTGATGTACCGGGACCCGGGAGTGTGAAGTACCGGGACCCGGGAGTGTGATGTACCGGGACCCGTGAGTGTGATGTGCCGGGACCTGGGAGTGTGATGTACCGGGACCCGGGAGTGTGATGTACCGGGACCCGGGAGTGTGATGTACCAGGACCCGGGAGTGTGCTGTGCCAGGACCCGGGAGTGTGATGTGCCAGGACCCGGGAGTGTGCTGTACCAGGACCTGGGAGTGTGATGTGCCGGGACCCGGGAGTGTGCTGTATTGGGACCCGGGAGTGTGATGTACCGGGACCCTGGATTGTGATGTCCCAGGACCTGGGAGTGTGTTGTACTGGGACCCGGGTGTGAGTTGTGCGGGGATCCGGGAGTATGCTGTACCGGGACCCGGGAGTGTGCTGTATTGATACCCGGGATTGTGATGTACCGGGACCCGTGTGTGTGATGTACCGGGACCTGTGAGTGTGCTGTACCGGGATCCGGGAGTATGCTGTACCGGGACCCAGGAGTGTGATGTACCGGGACCCGGGAATGTGAAGTACTGGGACCCAGGAGTGTGATGTACCCGGACCCGGGAGTGTGATGTATCGGGACCCGGGAGTGTGGTGTGCCAGGACCCGGGAGTGGGATGTACTGGGACCCGGGAGTGTGATGTACCGGGACCCGGGAGTGTGATGCACCAGGACCCGGGAGTATGATGTACCGGGTCCCGGGAGTGTGCTGTACCGGGACCCGGGAGTGTGATGTACCGTGACCCGGCGGTGTGCTGTATTGGGACGCGGGAGTGTGATGTACCGGGACCCGGGAGTGTGATGTACCGGGACCCGGGAGGGTGATGTACCGGGACCCGGCTGTGAGTTGTGCCGGGACCGGGGAATGTGATGTACCTGGACCCGGGAGTGTGATGTACCGGGACCCGGGAGTGTGATGTACCGGGACCCGGGAGTGTGATGTACCGGGACCCGGGAATGTGATGCACCGGGACCCGGGAGTGTGATGTACCGGGACCCGGGAGTGTGATGTACCGGGACACAGGAGTGTGATGTACTGGGACCCAGGAGTGTGATGTACCCGGACCCGGGAGTGTGATGTACCGGGACCCGGGAGTGTGAAGTACCGGGACCCGGGAATGTGATGTACCGGGACCCGGGAGTGTGATGTACCAGGACCCGGGAGTGTGCTGTTCCGGGACCCGTGAGTGTGATGTGCCGGGACCTGGGAGTGTGATGTTCCGGGACCCGGGAGTGTGATGTACCGGGACCCGGGAGTGTGCTGTACCAGGACCTGGGAGTGTGATGTGCCGGGACCCGGGAGTGTGATGCACCGGGACCCGGGATTATGATGTATCGGGACGCGGGATTGGTGTGTACTGGGTCCCGGGAATGTGGTGTATCAGGACCCGGGAGTATGGTGTACCGGGAACTGGTAGTGTGATGTACCGGGTCCCGGGAGTGTGATGTACCGGGACCCGGGAGTGTGATGTACCGGTACCGGGTGTGTGCTGTACCGGGACCCGGGAATGTGATGTACTGGGACCCGGGAGTGTGATGTACCTGGACCCGGGAGTGTGATGTACCGGGTCCCGGGAGTGTGACGTACCGGGACCCGGCAGTGTGCTATACCGGGACCCGGGGGTGTGCTGTACCGGGATCCGGGGTTGTGCCGTACCGGGACCCAGGAGTGTGATGTACCGGGACCCGGGAGTGTGCTGTACCGGGACGCGGGAGTGTGATGTACAGGGACCCGGGAGTGTGATGTACCGGGACCCGGGAGTGTGATGTACCGGGACCCGGGAGTGTGATGTACCAGGACCCGGGAGTGTGCTGTGCCAGGACCCGGGAGTGTGATGTGCCAGGACCCGGGAGTGTGCTGTACCAGGACCTGGGAATGTGATGTGCCGGGACCCGGGAGTGTGATGTGCCGAGACCCGGGAGTGTGCTGTATTGGGACCCGGGAGTGTGATGTACCGGGACCCAGGAGTGTGCTGTACCAGGACCTGGGAGTGTGATGTGCCGGGACCCGGGAGTGTGATGCACCGGGACCCGGGATTATGATGTACCGGGACCCGGGATTGTGGTGTACCGGGACCCGGGAATGTGGTGTACCAGGACCCGGGAGTGTGATGTACCAGGACCCAAGAGTGTGATGTACCGTGACCCGGGAGTGTGCTGTACCGGGAACTGGGAGTGTGATGTACCGGGACCCGGGAGTGTGCTGGACCGGGACCCGGGAGTTTGATGTACCGGAACCCGGGAGTGTGATGTACCAGGACCCGGGAGTGTGATGTACCGGGACCCAAGAGTGTGATGTACCGGGACCGGGATTGTGATGTACCGGGAACTGGTAGTGTGATGTACCGGGACCCGGGAGTGTGATGTACCGGGACCCGGGAGTGTGATGTACCGGTACCGGGTGTGTGCTGTACCGGGACCCGGGAATGTGATGTACTGGGACCCGGGAGTGTGATGTACCGGGACCCGGGAGTGTGATGTACCGGGTCCCGGGAGTGTGACGTACCGGGACCCGGCAGTGTGCTATACCGGGACCCGGCGGTGTGCTGTACCGGGACCCGGGGTTGTGCCGTACCGGGACCCAGGAGTGTGATGTACCGGGACCCGGGAGTGTGCTGTACCGGGACGCGGGAGTGTGATGTACAGGGACCCGGGAGTGTGATGTACCGGGATGCCAGCGTGTGATGTACCGGGACCCGGGAGAGTGTTGTACCAGGACCCAGGAGTGTGATGTACCGGGACCCAGGAGTGTGATGTACCAGGACCCAGGAGTGTGATGTACCGGGACTCGGGAATGTGAGGTACCAGGACCCGGGAGTGTGATGTACCGGGACCCGGGAGTGTGATGTGTCGGGACCCAGGAGTGTGATGTACCGGGACCCGGGAATCTGATGCACCGGGACCCGGGAGTGTGATGTACCGGGACCCGGGAGTGTGATGTACCGGGACCCAGGAGTGTGATGTACCGGGACCCGTGAATGTGATGTACTGGGACCCAGGAGTGTGATGTACTGGGACCCGGGAGTGTGATGTACCGGGATCCGGGAGTGTGATGTACCGGGACCCGGGAATGTGATGTACTGGGACCCAGGAGTGTGATGTACTGGGACCCGGGAGTGTGATGTACCGGCACCCAGGAGTGTGATGTACCGGGACCCGGGAGTGTGATGTACCGGGATCCGGGAGTGTGATGTACCGGGACCCGGGAGTGTGATGTACCGGGACCCGGGAGTGTGATGTACCGGGACCCTGGAGTGTGATGTACCGGGACCCGGGAGTGTGATGTACCAGGACCCGGGAGTGTGCTGTGTCAGGACCCGGGAGTGTGATGTGCCAGGACCCGGGAGTGTGCTGTACCAGGACCTGGGAGTGTGATGTGCTGGGACCCGGGAGTGTGATGTGCCGAGACCCGGGAGTGTGCTGTATTGGGACCCGGGAGTGTGATGTACCGGGACCCGGGAGTGTGATGTCCCAGGACCGGGGAGTGTGTTGTACCGGGACCCGGATTTGTGTTGTGCCGGGACCCGGGAGTATGCTGTACCGGGACCCGGGAGTGTGCTGTATTGGTACCCGGGAGTGTGATGTACCGGGACCCGGGTGTGTGATGTACCGGGACATGTGAGTGTGCTGTACCGGGACACGGTTGTCTGATGTGCCGGGACCCGGGAGTATGCTGTACCTGGACCCGGGAGTGTGCTGTACCGGGACATGGGAGTGTGGTGTACCGGGACCCGGGAGATTGCTGTACTGGGACCCGGGAGTGTGATGTACCGGGACCCGGGATTGTGGTGTACCGGGACCCGGGAGTGTGATGTACTGGGTCCCGGCAGTGTGGTGTACCGGGACACGGGATTGTGGAGTACTGGGACCCGGGAGTGTGATGTACCGGGACCCGGGAGTGTGGTGTACATTGGAACCGGAAGTGTGTTTAACGGGACCCGGGAGTGTGATGTACCGGGACCCGGGTGTGTGATGTACCGGGACCCGGGAGTGTGATGTACCGGGACCCGGGAGTGTGATGTACCGGGACCCGGGAGTGTGATGTACCGGGACCCAAGAGTGTGATGTACCGGGACCCGGGAGTGTGCTGTACCGGGACATGGGAGTGTGGTGTACCGGGACCCGGGAGTGCGATTCACCGGGACCCGGGAGTGTGCTGTACCGGGACCCGGGAGATTGCTGTACTGGGACCCGGGAGTGTGATGTACCGGGACCCGGGATTGTGGTGTACCGGGACCCGGGAGTGTGATGTACTGGGTCCCGGCAGTGTGGTGTACCGGGACCCGGGATTGTGGAGTACTGGGACCCGGGAGTGTGATGTACCGGGACCCGGGAGTGTGGTGTACATTGGAACCGGAAGTATGTTTAACGGGACCCGGGAGTGTGATGTACCGGGACCCGGGTGTGTGATGTACCGGGACCCGGGAGTGTGATGTACCGGGACCCGGGAGTGTGATGTACCGGGACCCGGGAGTGTGATGTACCGGGACCCAAGAGTGTGATGTACCGGGACCCGGGAGTGTGATGTACAGGGACCCGGGAGTGTGCTGTACCGGGAACTGGGAGTGTGATGTACCGGGACCCGGGAGTGTGCTGGACCGGGACCCGGGAGTGTGATGTACCGGGACCCTCGATTGTGATGTACTGGGACCCGGCAGTGTGCTATACCGGGACCCGGGGGTGTGCTGTACCGGGACCCGGGGGTGTGCCATACCGGGAACCGGAAGTGTGCAGTACCGGGACCCTAGAGTGTGATGTACCGGGAACTGGGAGTGTGATGTACCGGGACCCGGGAGTGTGATGTACCGGGACCCGGGAGTGTGATGTACAGGGACCCGGGAGTGTGCTGTACCGGGAACTGGGAGTGTGATGTACCGGGACCCGGGAGTGTGCTGGACCGGGACCCGGGAGTGTGATGTACCGGGACCCTAGATTGTGATGTACTGGGACCCGGCAGTGTGCTATACCGGGACCCGGGGGTGTGCTGTACCGGGACCCGGGGGTGTGCCATACCGGGAACCGGAAGTGTGCAGTACCGGGACCCTAGAGTGTGATGTACCGGGAACTGGGAGTGTGATGTACCGGGACCCGGGAGTGTGCTGGACCGGGACCCGGGAGTGTGATGTACCGGGACCCTAGATTCTGATGTACCGGGACCCGGCAGTGTGCTATACCGGGACCCGGGGGTGTGCTGTACCGGGACCCGGGGGTGTGCCGTACCGGGAACCGGGAGTGTGCAGTACCGGGACCCTAGAGTTTGATGTACCGGGACTCGGCAGTTTGCTCTACCGGGACCCGGGTGTGTGCTGTACCGGGGCCCGGGGGTGTGCCGTACCGGGACCCAGGTGTGTGATGTACCGGGACCCTGGAGTGTGCTGTACCGGGACCCGGGAGTGTGATGTACTGGGACACGGGATTGTGATGTCCTGGGACCCGGGAGTGTGATGTACCGGGATCCGGGAGTGTGATGTACCGGGACCCGGGGAGTCTGATGTACTGGGACCCGGGAGTGTGATGTACAGGGACCCGGGAGTGTGATGTACCGGGGCCCAAGTGTGTGATGTACAGGGACCCGGGAGTGTGATGTACCGGGACCCGGGAGTGTGATGTACCGGGACCCGGGTGTGTGATGTACAGGGACCCAGGAGTGTGATGTACCGGGACCCGGGAGTGTGCTGTACCGGGACCCGGGAGTGTGATGTACCGGGACCCGGGAGTGTGATGTACCGGGACCCGGGAGTGTGATGTACCAGGACCCGGCAGTGTGATGTACCGGGACCCAGGAGTGTGATAGAAACATAGAAACATAGAGATAGGAACAGGAGTAGGCCATTCGGCCCTTCGAGCCTGCTCCGCCATTCAATGAGATCATGGCTGATCTTCGTCTGAGATCATAGCTGATCTTACCAATTCAGTACCCCGTCCCCGCCTTTTCTCCGTAACCCTTAATCCCCTTAGCCTTCAGAAATATATCCAATTCTCTCTTGAAAATATTTATTGAATTAGCCTTCACAGCCCTCTGTGGCAGGGAATTCCACAGGCTCACCACTCTTTGAGTGAAGAAATTCTTCCTCATCTCTGTTTTAAATGATTTGCCCGCTATTTTTAGACTGTGGCCCCTGGTTCTGTGCTCCCTGGCCATTGGAAACATTCTCTCTGAATTCAGCCTGTCCAGGCCTGCCATAATTTTATATGTTTCGATGAGATCCCCTCTCAATCTTCTAAACTCCAGTGAGTACAAGCCCAAACTATTTAATCTCTCTTCGTAGGTCATTCCCGCCATTCCAGGTATCAGCCTGGTGAATCGCCGTTGCACTCCCTCCATGGCAAGAATATCCTTCCGCAGATGGGGCGACCAAAACTGTACACAATACTCCAGATGCGGTCTCACCAGCACCTTGTACAGCTGTAGTAAGGTATCCCTATTCCTATACTCGAACCCCCTTGATATGAAGGCCAACATACCATTTGCCTTCTTGATCGCCTGTTGCACCTGCATGCTCTCCTTCAGTGACTGGTGCACAAGAACACCCAGGTCCCTCAGCACTTCCCCATCTCCCAATCTATTGCCATTTAGATAATAATCTACCCTCCTGTTTTTACCCCCAAAGTGGATAACCTCGCATTTATCCACATTATAGTGCATCTGCCACGTATCTGCCCATTCCCCCAACCTGTCCAAATCGCACTGTAGCCTCCTGACATCCTCATCAGAGCCCACCCCTCCTCCTAGTTTAGTGTCGTCAGCGAATTTGGAAATATTGCATCCAATTCCCTGATCCAGATCATTTATATATATTGTGAACAGCTGGGGTCCCAGGACAGATCCTTGCGGCACCCCACTGGTCACTGCCTGCCACTCCGAAAACGAGCCGTTTATTCCAACTCTCTGTTTTCTATCCGCCAGCCAGTTCTCTATCCACGTTAATACTTTGCCACCAATCGCATGAGCCTTAATTTTGCATGATAATCTTTTGTGCGGAACCTTATCGAAGGCTTTCTGGAAGTCAAGGTACACCACATCCACTGGCTCTCCCCCATCTATTTTACCAGTTACTTCCTCAAAAAATTCCAGCAGATTAGTCAAACACGATTTACCCTTTGTAAATCCATGTTGACTCTGTCCGATCGTTTCCCCATTTGTCAAGTACTCCGCTATTTTATCCTTAATAATGGACTCTAGCATTTGGCCCACAACCGATGTAAGGCTTACTGGTCTATAATTCCCTGCTTTCTCTCTACCCCCCTTTTTAAATATTGGGGTAACATTAGCTACCCTCCAATCCACGGGTATGTACCGGGACCCGGGAATGTGATGTACTGGGACCCAGGAGTGTGATGTACTGGGACCCGGGAGTGTGATGTACCGGGATCCGGGAGTGTGATGTACCGGGACCGGGGAATGTGATGTACTGGGACCCAGGAGTGTGATGTACTGGGACCCGGGAGTGTGATGTACCGGGATCCGGGAGTGTGATGTACCGGGACCCAGGAGTGTGATGTACCGGGATCCGGGAGTGTGATGTACCGGGACCCGGGAGTGTGATGTACCGGGACCCGGGAGTGTGATGTACTGGGACCCGGGAGTGTGATGTACCGGGACCCGGGAGTGTGATGTACCAGGACCCGGGAGTTTGCTGTGCCAGGACCCGGGAGTGTGATGTGCCAGGACCCGGGAGTGTGCTGTACCAGGACCTGGGAGTGTGATGTGCCTGGACCCAGGAGTGTGATGTGCCGGGACCCGGGAGTGTGCTGTATTGGGACCCGGGAGTGTGATGTACCGGGACCCGGGAGTGTGATGTCCCAGGACCTGGGAGTGTGTTGTACCGGGACACGGGTTTGAGTTGTGCCGGGACCCGGGAGTATGCTGTACCGGGACCCGGGAGTGTGCTGTATTGGTACCCGGGAGTGTGATGTACCGGGACCCGGGTGTGTGATGTACCGGGACCTGTGAGTGTGCTGTACCGGGACACGGTTGTGTGATGTGCCGGGACCCGGGAGTATGCTGTACCGGGACCCGGGAGTGTGCTGTACCGGGACATGGGAGTGTGGTGTACCGGGACCCAGGAGTGTGATTCACCGGGACCCGGGAGTGTGCTGTACCGGGACCCGGGAGTGTGCTGTACTGGGACCCGGGAGTGTGATGTACCGGGACCCGGGATTGTGGTGTACCGGGACCCGGGAGTGTGATGTACTGGGTCCCGGCAGTGTGGTGTACCTGGACCCGGGATTGTGGAGTACTGGGACCCGGGAGTGTGATGTACCGGGACCCGGGAGTGTGGTGTACATTGGACCCGGAAGTGTGTTGTACCGGGACCCGGGAGTGTGGTGTACCGGGACCCGGGAGTGTGGTGTACCGGGACCCGGGAGTGTGGTGTACCGGGATCCGGGAGTATGGTGTACCGGGAGCGGGAGTGTGACGTACTGGGACCCGGGTGTGTGCTGTACCCGGACCCGGGAGTGTGGTGTACCCGGACCCGGGCATGTGGTGTACCGGGACCCGGGAGTGTGGTGTACCGCGACCCGGGTGTTTCGTGTACTGGGACCCGGGAGTGATGTGTACCGGGACCCAGGTGTGTGATGTGCCGGGACCCGGGAGTGTGAAGATACCGGGACCAAGGAGTGTGGTGTACCGGGACCCGGGAGTGTGATGTACAGGGACCCGGGATTGTGGTGTACCGGGACCCAGGAGTGTGATGTACCGGGACCCGGGGGTGTGCTGTACCGGGACCCGGGAGTGTGCTGTACTGGGACGCGGGAGTGTGATCTACCGGGACCCGGGAGTGTGATGTACTGGGACCCGGGAATGTGATGTACCGGGACCCGGGAGTGTGCTGTACCGGGACCCGGGAATGTGATGTACCAGGACCCGGCAGTGTGATGTACCGGGACCCGGGAGTGTGATATACCGGGACCCAGGAGTGTGATGTACCGGGACCCGGGAATGTGATGCACCGGGACCCGGGAGTGTGATGTACCGGGACCCGGGAGTGTGATGTACCGGGACCCGGGAATGTGAAGTACTGGGACCCAGGAGTGTGATGTACCCGGACCCGGGAGTGTGATGTATCGGGAACCGGGAGTGTGGTCTGCCAGGACCCGGGAGTGGGATGTACTGGGACCCGGGAGTGTGATGTACCGGGACCCGGGAGTGTGATGCACCGGGACCCGGGAGTATGATGTACCGGGTCCCGGGAGTGTGCTGTACCAGGACCCGGGAGTGTGATGTACCGGGACCCGGCGGTGTGCTGTATTGGGACCTGGGAGTGTGATGTTCCGGGACCCGGGTGTGTGATGTACCGGGACCCGGGAGTGTGCTGTACCAGGACCTGGGAGTGTGATGTGCCGGGACCCGGGAATGTGATGCACCGGGAGCCGGGATTATGATGTACCGGGACCCGGGATTGTGGTGTACCGGGACCCGGGAATGTGGTGTACCAGGACCCGGGAGTATGGTGTACCGGGAGCGGGAGTGTGATGTACTGGGACCCGGGAGTTTGATGTACCAGGACCCGGGAGTGTGATGTACCAGGACCCGGGAGTGTGATGTACCAGGACCCAAGAGTGTGATGTACCGTGACCCGGGAGTGGGCTGTACCGGGAACTGGGAGTGTGATGTACCGGGACCCGGGAGTGTGCTGGACCGGGACCCGGGAGTGTGATGTACCGGAACCCGGGAGTGTGATGTACCAGGACCCGGGAGTGTGATGTACCGGGACCCAAGAGTGTGATATACCGGGACCGGGATTGTGATGTACCGGGAACTGGTAGTGTGATGTACCGGGACCCGGGAGTGTGATGTACCAGGACCCGGGAGTGTATGTACCGGTACCGGGTGTGTGCTGTACCGGGACCCGGGAATGTGATGTACTGGGACCCGGGAGTGTGATGTACCGGGACCCGGGAGTGTGGTGTACCGGGTCCCGGGAGTGTGACGTACCGGGACCCGGCAGTGTGCTATACCGGGACCCGGGGGTGTGCTGTACCGGGACCCGGGGTTGTGCCGTACCGGGACCCAGGAGTGTGATGTACCGGGACCCGGGAGTGTGCTGTACCGGGACGCGTGAGTGTGATGTACAGGGACCCGGGAGTGTGATGTACCGGGACGCCAGAGTGTGATGTACCGGGACCCGGGAGAGTGTTGTACCGGGACCCAGGAGTGTGATGTACCGGGACCCAGGAGTGTGATGTACCAGGACCCAGGAGTGTGATGTACCGGGACTCGGGAATGTGAGGTACCAGGACCCGGGAGTGTGATGTACCGGGACCCGGGAGTGTGATGTGTCGGGACCCAGGAGTGCGATGTACCGGGACCCGGGAATGTGATGCACCGGGACCCGGGAGTGTGATGTACCGGGACCCGGGAGTGTGATGTACCGGGACCCAGGAGTGTGATGTACCGGGACCCGGGAATGTGATGTACTGGGACCCAGGAATGTGATGAACTGGGACCCGGGAGTGTGATGTACCGGGATCCGGGAGTGTGATGTACCGGGACTCGGGAATGTGATGTACTGGGACACAGGAGTGTGATGTACTGGGACCCGGGAGTGTGATGTACCGGGATCCGGGAGTGTGATGTACCGGGACCCAGGAGTGTGATGTACTGGGACCCGGGAATGTGATGTACTGGGACCCAGGAGTGTGATGTACTGGGACCCGGGAGTGTGATGTACCGGCACCCAGGAGTGTGATGTACCGGGACCCGGGAGTGTGATGTACCGGGATCCGGGAGTGTGATGTACCGGGACCCGGGAGTGTGATGTACCGGGACCCGGGAGTGTGATGTACCGGGACCCGGGAGTGTGATGTACCGGGACCCGGGAGTGTGATGTACCAGGACACGGGAGTGTGCTGTGCCAGGACCCGGGAGTGTGATTTGCCAGGACCCGGGAGTGTGCTGTACCAGGACCTGGGAGTGTGATGTGCCGGGACCCGGGAGTGTGATGTGCCGAGACCCGGGAGTGTGCTGTATTGGGACCCGGGAGTGTGATGTACCGGGACCCGGGAGTGTGATGTCCCAGGACCGGGGAGTGTGTTGTACCGGGACCCAGATTTGAGTTGTGCCGGGACCCGGGAGTATGCTGTACCGGGACCCGGGAGTGTGCTGTATTGGTACCCGGGAGTGTGATGTACCGGGACACGGGTGTGTGATGTACCGGGACCTGTGAGTGTGCTGTACCGGGACACGGTTGTGTGATGTGCCGGGACCCGGGAGTATGCTGTACCGGGACCCGGGAGTGTGCTGTACCGGGACATGGGAGTGTGGTGTAGCGGGACCCGGGAGTGTGATTCACCGGGACCCGGGAGTGTGCTGTACCGGGACCCGGGAGTGTGCTGTACTGGGACCCGGGAGTGTGATGTACCGGGACCCGGGATTGTGGTGTACCGGGACCCGGGAGTGTGATGTACTGGGTCCCGGCAGTGTGGTGTACCGGGACCCGGGATTGTGGAGTACTGGGACCCGGGAGTGTGATGTACCGGGACCCAGGAGTGTGGTGTACATTGGAACCGGAAGTGTGTTTAACGGGACCCGGGAGTGTGATGTACCGGGACCCGGGTGTGTGATGTACCGGGACCCGGGAGTGTGATGTACTGGGACCCGGGAGTGTGATGTACCGGGACCCGGGAGTGTGATGTACCGGGACCCAAGAGTGTTATGTACCGGGACCCGGGAGTGTGATGTACAGGGACCCGGGAGTGTGCTGTACCGGGAACTGGGAGTGTGATGTACCGGGACCCGGGAGTGTGCTGGACCGGGACCCGGGAGTGTGATGTACCGGGACCCTAGATTGTGATGTACTGGGACCCGGCAGTGTGCTATACCGGGACCCGGGGGTGTGCTGTACCGGGACCCGGGGGTGTGCCATACTGGGAACCGGAAGTGTGCAGTACCGGGACCCTAGAGTGTGATGTACCGGGAACTGGGAGTGTGATGTACCGGGACCATTTAAACTAGTATGGCAGGGGGCTAGAAACCTATGTAGTGAAATAGAGGAAAGTGAAAGGCAGACAGAAATAAATGGTAAAAGGGTGAGGAACAAAAAACAAAGGGCCAAACTAATTCATAAAAAATGTGAGCATAAAAAAAGCCTGAGGGTTTTATACCTTAATGCGAGAAGCATCAGGAACAAGGTAGATGAATTAGCTGTGGAAATAGAGGTTAATAATTATGATCTAATTGGGATTACGGAAACATGGTTGCAGGGTGAGCAGGGCTGGGAGCTTAACATACAGGGGTATTCAGTATTTAGGAAGGATCGACAAAAAAGAAAGGGAGGAGGGGTAGCATTGCTAGTAAAAGAGGGGATAAATGCAATTGAAAAGAAGGATATTAACTCAGTTAATACAGAATCTATATGGGTGGAGCTAAGAAATAGCGAGGGGCGAAAAACATTAATAGGAGTGGTATATAGGCCTCCAAATAGTAAAATAGAGGTTAGGGAGGGCATCACGAGGGAAATTAGAGAAGCGTGCAATAAGAGCACAGCTGTCATCATAGGTGACTTTAACTTACATATAGATTGGACTAGCCTAATCAGTAAAAATAATGAGGAGGAGGAATTCCTTGAGTGTTTAAGGGATGGTTATCTGGATCAATATGTCGAGGAACCAACTCGGGAACAGGCTATATTGGACTGGGTACTGTGCAATGAGAAGGGACTAATCAGTAATCTTGTTGTACGGGGACCCTTGGGTCAGAGCGATCATAACATGATCGATTTCTCACTCGAAATGGAGAGCGAAGAAATTGACTCAGAGACTAAGGTCCTGAATTTAAACAAGGGGAATTATGATGCCATGAGACGGGAACTGAGTAGGTCTGATTGGACAACGTTCCTGGGAGGACTGGAGGTAGATAAACAATGGCAAACATTTAAAGATAGAATGACAAAATTGCAAAAATTGTTTATACCAATCTGGCATAAAAGGAAATCTAAAAAGGTGACTCAACCGTGGATAACAGGGGAAATTAGAGACAGCATAAAATCCAAAGATAGGGCGTATAAAATAGCCAAAAAAAGCGCCAGAGCGGAAGATTGGGAACAGTTTAAGATAGAGCAAAGGAGGGCAAAGGGCATGATCAAGAGGGGCAAAATAGCTTACGAAAACAAGCTGGCGGAAAATATAAAAACTAACTCCAAAAGCTTTTATAAATATATCAAAAGGAAAAGACTGGTGAAAACCAAAGTTGGTCCATTGCAGTCAGATACGGGGGAATATATAATGGGAAATAAGGAAATGGCAGATCAACTAAATGCATACTTTGGGTCAGTCTTTACGAAGGAAGACACAAAAAACCTCCCTGGGATATCGGGAAAAATAGGGACATTGGCAAAGGAGGAACTGACGCAAATCAATATCTCTAAGGATATGGTGTTAAGGAAGCTAAAGGGATTGAAGGTGGACAAATCCCCAGGGCCTGATAACATGCATCCTAGGGTACTGAAGGAGGTGGCCCTAGAGATAGCGGATGCACTAAGGATGATTTTTCAGAATTCATTAGACTCGGGAACAGTGCCGATGGATTGGAGGGTAGCTAACGTTACCCCACTATTCAAAAAGGGGGGTAGGGAAAAAGCAGGTAATTACAGACCTGTAAGCCTTACATCAGTTGTGGGCAAAATGCTGGAGTCCATCATTAAGGATGAAATAGCGGAGCACTTAGCAAATGGGGACAGGATAGGACAGAGTCAACATGGATTTACAAAGGGTAAATCGTGCTTGACTAATCTATTGGAATTTTTTGAGGGAGTAACTGGTAGAATAGATGGGGGAGAGCCAGTAGATGTGGTGTACCTGGACTTCCAAAAGGCCTTCGATAAGGTCCCACATAAAAGATTAGCATGGAAAATTGAGGCTCATGGGATAAAGGGGAAAGTTTTGGCGTGGATAGGGAACTGGCTGTCAGATAGAAAACAGAGAGTTGGAATAAACGGCTCATTTTCTGAATGGCAGGCAGTAACAAGTGGGGTACCACAGGGATCTGTCCTGGGCCCCCAGCTGTTCACAATTTACATTAATGACCTGGATCAGGGAGTCGGATGCAGCATTTCCAAATTTGCAGACGACACTAAACTAGGAGGGGGGGTGGGCTCAGAGGAAGAGACCAGGAAGCTCCAGAGCGATTTGGACAGACTGGGCGATTGGGCGGATAAATGGCAGATGCACTATAATGTGGACAAGTGCGAAGTTATCCACCTTGGGTGCAGGAACGGGAGGGCAAATTATTATTTAAATGGCAATAGATTGGGAGAGGGGGAAGTACAGAGAGACCTGGGTGTTCTTGTACACCAGTCACTGAAGGCGAGCATGCAGGTGCAACAGGCGGTCAAGAAGGCAAACGGTATGCTGGCCTTCATAGCAAAAGGGTTAGAATACAGGAACAGGGATACCTTGCTGCAGCTGTACAGGGCACTGGTGAGACCACACCTCGAGTACTGTGTACAGTTTTGGTCGCCTCATCTGAGGAAGGATGTTCTTGCCATGGAGGGGGTGCAGCGGCGATTCACCAGGCTGATACCAGGAATGGCGGGAATGACCTATGAGGAGAGACTATGTAGTTTAGGGATGTACACACTGGAGTTTAGAAGATTGAGAGGGGACCTCATAGAAGTGTATAAAATTCTGACAGGTCTAGACAGACTGGATGCAGAAGGAATGTTTCCCTTGGCGGGTGAGAACAGAACTAGAGGACATAATTTAAGGATAAGGGCTAAACCATTTAGGACAGAGATGAGGGGGAATTTCTTCACTCAGAGAGTGGTGAACCTGTGGAACTCATTGCCACAGAGGGCAGTGTACGCCAGCTCATTAAATATATTTAAGAGGGAATTAGATATATTTCTACGGGCAAAAGGGGTTAAGGGTTACGGAGAGAAGGCGGGGACGGGATACTGAATTAAAGGATCAGCCATGATCTCATCGAATGGCGGAGCAGGCACGAAGGGCCGAATGGCCTACTCCTGCTCCTATCTTCTATGTATCTATGTATCTATGACCCGGGAGTGTGCTGGACCGGGACCCGGGAGTGTGATGTACCGGGACACTAGATTCTGATGTACCGGGACCCGGCAGTGTGCTATACCGGGACCCGGGGGTGTGCTGTACCGGGACCCGGGGGTGTGCCGTACCGGGAACCGGGAGTGTGCAGTACCGGGACCCTAGAGTGTGATGTACCGGGACTCGGCAGTTTGCTCTACCGGGACCCGGGTGTGTGCTGTACCGGGGCCCGGGGGTGTGCTGTACCGGGACCCAGGTGTGTGATGTACCGGGACCCTGGAGTGTGCTGTACCGGGACCCGGGAGTGTGATGTACTGGGACACGGGATTGTGATGTCCTGGGACCCGGGAGTGTGATGTACCGGGATCCGGGAGTGTGATGTACCGGGACCCGGGGAGTCTGATGTACTGGGACCCGGGAGTGTGATGTACAGGGACCCGGGAGTGTGATGTACCGGGACCCAAGTGTGTGATGTACAGGGACCCGGGAGTGTGATGTACCGGGACCCGGGAGTGTGATGTACCGGGACCCGGGTGTGTGATGTACAGGGACCCAGGAGTGTGATGTACCGGGACCCGGGAGTCTGCTGTACCGGGACCCGGGAGTGTGATGTACCGGGACCCGGGAGTGTGATGTACCGGGACCCGGGAGTGTGATGTACCGGGACCCGGCAGTGTGATGTGTCGGGACCCAGGAGTGTGATGTACCGGGACCCGGCAATGTGATGCACCGGGACCCGGGAGTGTGATGTACCGGGACCCGGGAGTGTGATGTACCGGGACCCAGGAGTGTGATGTACCGGGACCCGGGAATGTGATGTATTGGGACCCAGGAGTGTGATGTACTGGGACCCGGGAGTGTGATGTACCGGGATCCGGGAGTGTGATGTACCGGGACCGGGGAATGTGATGTACTGGGACCCAGGAGTGTGATGTACTGGGACCCGGGAGTCTGATGTACCGGGATCCGGGAGTGTGATGTACCGGGACCCGGGAGCGTGATGTACCGGGATCCGGGAGTGTGATGTACCGGGACCCGGGAGTGTGGTGTACCGGGACCCGGGAGTTTGATGTACCGGGACCCGGGAGTGTGATGTACCGGGACCCGGGAGTGTGATGTATCAGGACCCGGGAGTGTGCTGTGCCAGGACCCGGGAGTGTGATGTGCCAGGACCCGGGAGTGTGCTGTACCAGGACCGGGGAGTGTGATGTGCCTGGACCCGGGAGTGTGATGTGCCGGGACCCGGGAGTGTGCTGTATTGGGACCCGGGAGTGTGATGTACCGGGACCCGGGAGTGTGATGTCCCAGGACCTGGGAGTGTGTTGTACCGGGACCCGGGTTTGAGTTGTGCCGGGACCCGGGAGTATGCTGTACCGGGACCCGGGAGTGTGCTGTATTGGTACCCGGGAGTGTGATGTACCGGGACCCGGGTGTGTGATGTACCGGGACCTGTGAGTGTGCAGTACCGGGACACGGTTGTGTGATGTGCCGGGACCCGGGAGTATGCTGTACCGGGACCCGGGAGTGTGCTGTACCGGGACATGGGAGTGTGGTGTACCGGGACCCGGGAGTGTGATTCACCGGGACCCGGGGGTGTGCTGTACCGGGACCCGGGAGTGTGCTGTACTGGGACCCGGGAGTGTGATGTACCGGGACCCGGGATTGTGGTGTACCGGGACCCGGGAGTGTGATGTACTGGGTCCCGGCAGTGTGGTGTACCGGGACCCGGGATTGTGGAGTACTGGGACCCGGGAGTGTGATGTACCGGGACCCGGGAGTGTGGTGTACATTGGACCCGGAAGTGTGTTTAACGGGACCCGGGAGTGTGATGTACCGGGACCCGGGTGTGTGATGTACCGGGACCCGGGAGTGTGATGTACCGGGATCCGGGAGTGTGATGTACCGGGACCCGGGAGTGTGATGTACCGGGACCCAAGAGTGTGATGTACCGGGACCCGGGAGTGTGATGTACAGGGACCCGGGAGTGTGATGTACCGGGACCCGGGTTTGTGATGTACCGGGACCTGTGAGTGTGCTGTACCAGGACCCAGTTGTGTGATGTGCCGGGATCCGGGAGTATGCTGTACCGGGACCCGGGAGTGTGATGTACCGGGACCCAGGAGTGTGATGCACCAGGACACAGGAGTGTGATATACCGGGACCCGGGAATGTGATGTACCTGGACCCGGGAGTGTGATGTACCGGGACCCGGGAGTGTGATGTACTGGGACCCAGGAGTGTGATGTACCGGGACCCGGGAATGTGATGTACCGGGACCCGGGAGTATGATGTACCGGGACCCGGGAATGTGATGCACCGGGACCCGGGAGTGTGATGTACCGGGACCCGGGAGTGTGATGTACCGCGATGCAGGATTGTGATGTACCGAGACCCGGGTGTGTGATGTACCGGGACCCGGGAGTGTGATGTACCAGGACCCGGGAGTGTGCTGTGCCAGGACCCGGGAGTGTGCTGTACCAGGACCTGGGAGTGTGATGTGCCGGGACCCGGGAGTGTGCTGTATTGGGACCCGGGAGTGTGATGAACCGGGAACCGGGAGTGTGATGTCCCAGGACCTGGGAGTGTGTTGTACAGGGACCCGGGTGTGAGTTGTGCCGGGACCCGGGAGTATGCTGTACCGGGACCCGGGAGTGTGCTGTATTGATACCCGGGAGTGTGATGTACCGGGACCCGGGAGTGTGATGTACCGGGACCTGTGAGTGTGATGTACCGGGACCCGGGTTTGTGATGTGCTGGGACCCGGGAGTATGCTGTACCGGGACCCGGGAGTGTGCTGTACTGGGACATGGGAGTGTGGTGTACCGGAACCCGGGAGTGTGATTCACCGGGACCCGGGAGTGTGCTGTCCCGGGACCCGGGAGTGTGCTGTACTGGGACCCGGGAGTGGGATGTACCGGGACACGGGATTGTGGTGTACCGGGACCCGGGAGTGTGATGTACCGGGTCCCGGCAGTGTGGTGTACCGGGACCCGGGATTGTGGAGTACTGGGACCCAGGAGTGTGATGTAACGGGACCCGGTAATGTGATGCACAGGGACCCAGAAGTGTGATGTACCGGGACCCGGGAGTGTGATGTACCGGGACCCAGGAGTGTGATGTACCGGGACCCGGGAATGTGATGTACTGGGATCCGGGAGTGTGATGTACCGGGACCCGGGAGTGTGATGTACCGGGACCCAGGAGTGTGATGTACCGGGATCCGGGAATGTGATGTACTGGGATCCGGGAGTGTGATGTACCGGGACCCAGGAGTGCGATGTACTAGGACCCAGGAGTGTGATGTACCGGGACCCGGGAATGTGAGGTACCAGGACCCGGGAGTGTGATGTACCGGGACACGGGAGTGTGAGGTACCGGGACCCAGGAGTGTGATGTACCGGGACCCAGAAGTGCGATGTACCGGGACACGGGAGTTTGATGTACCGGGACCCAGGAGTGTGATGTACCGGGACACGGGAGTGTGATGTACCAGGACCAGGGAGTGTGATGTACCGGGACCCGGGAGTGTGATGTGTCGGGACCCAGGAGTGTGATGTACCGGGACCCGGGAATGTGAAGCACCGGGACCCGGGAGTGTGATGTACCGGGACCCGGGAGTGTGATGTACCGGGACCCGGGAGTGTGATGTACCTGGACCCGTGAGTGTGATGTGCCGGGACCTGGGAGTGTGATGTACCGGGACCCGGGAGTGTGATGTACCGGGACCCGGGAGTGTGATGTACCAGGACCCGGGAGTGTGCTGTGCCAGGACCCGGGAGTGTGATGTGCCAGGACCCGGGAGTGTGCTGTACCAGGACCTGGGAGTGCGATGTGCCGGGACCCGGGAGTGTGATGTGCCGGGACCCGGGAGTGTGCTGTATTGGGACCCGGGAGTGTGATGTACCGGGACCCGGGAGTGTGATGTCCCAGGACCTGGGAGTGTGTTGTACCGGGACCTGGGTGTGAGTTGTGCCGGGACCCGGGAGTATGCTGTACCGGGACCTGGGAGTGTGCTGTATT
Organism: Somniosus microcephalus; assembly: GCF_052327205.1. Lineage (NCBI taxonomy): Eukaryota > Metazoa > Chordata > Chondrichthyes > Squaliformes > Somniosidae > Somniosus > Somniosus microcephalus. The sequence goes on along the minus strand of NW_028225182.1, from coordinate 20,518,540 downwards.
GGTACCCGGGAGTGTGATGTACCGGGACCCGGGTTTGTGATGTACCGGGACCTGTGAGTGTGCTGTACCAGGACCCAGTTGTGTGATGTGCCGGGATCCGGGAGTATGCTGTACCGGGACCCGGGAGTGTGCTGTACCGGGACATGGGAGTGTGGTGTACCGGGACCCGGGAGTGTGATTCACCGGGACCCGGGATTGTGCTGTACCGGGACCCGGGAGTGTGCTGTACTGGGACCCGGGAGTGTGATGTACCGGGACCCGGGATTGTGGTGTACCGGGACCCGGGAGTGTGATGTACTGGGTCCCGGCAGTGTGGTGTACCGGGACCTGGGATTGTGGAGTACTGGGACCCGGGAGTGTGATGTACCGGGACCCGGGTGTGTGGTGTACATTGGGCCCGGAAGTGTGTTTAACGGGACCGGGGAGTGTGATGTACCGGGACCCGGGTGTGTGATGTACCGGGACCCGGGAGTGTGATGTACCGGGACCCGGGAGTGTGATGTACCGGGACCCGGGAGTGTGATGTAGCGGGACCCAAGAGTGTGATGTACCGGGACCCGGGAGTTTGATGTACCGGGACCCAGGAGTGTGCTGTACCGGGAACTGGGAGTGTGATGTACCGGGGCCCGGGAGTGTGCTGGACCGGGACCCAGGAGTGTGGTGTACCGGGACCCTAGATTGTGATGTACCGGGTCCCGGCAGTGTGCTATACCGGGACCCAGGGGTGTGCTGTACTGGGACCCGGGGGTGTGCCGTACCGGGAACCAGGAGTGTGCAGTACCGGGACCCTAGAGTGTGATGTACCGGGACCCGGCAGTTTGCTATACCGGGACCCGGGTGTGTGCTGTACCGGGGCCCGGGGGTGTGCCGTACCGGGACCCAGGTGTGTGATGTACCGGGACCCTGGAGTTTGCTGTACCGGGACCCGGGAGTGTGATGTACTGGGACACGGGATTGTGATGTAGTGGGACCCGGGAGTGTGATGTACTGGGATCCGGGAGTGTGATGTACCGGGACCCGGGGAGTCTGATGTACTGGGACCCGGGAGTGTGATGTACAGGGACCCGGGAGTGTGATGTACCGGGACCCAAGTGTGTGATGTACAGGGACCCGGGAGTGTGATGTACCGGGACCCGGGAGCGTGATGTAGCGGGACCCGGGTGTGTGATGTACAGGGACCCAGGAGTTTGATGTACCGGGACCCGGGAGTGTGCTGTACCGGGACCCGGGAGTGTGATGTACCGGGACCCGGGAGTGTGATGTACCGGGACCCGGCAGTGTGCTGTACCGGGACCCGGGAGTGTGATGTACCAGGACCCAGGTGTGTGATGTACCGGGAACCGGGTGTGTGGTGTACCGGGAACCAGGAGTGTGCTCTACCGGTACCCGGGAGTGTTCTGTACCGGAACTGGGAGTGTGATGTACCGGGACCCGGGAGTGTGCTGGACCGGGACCCGGGAGTGTGATGTACCGGGACCCGGGACTGTGCTGTACCGGGACCCGGGAGTGTGATGTACCGGGACCCGGCAGTGTGCTATACCGGGACCCAGGGGTGTGCTGTACCGGGACTCGGGTGTATGCCGTACCGGGACCCAGGAGTGTGCTGTACTGGGACCCGGGAGTGTGATCTACCGTGACGCGGGAGTGTGATGGACCGGGACCCGGGACTGTGATGTACCGGGACCCGGGAGTGTGATGTACCGGGACCCGGGAGTGTGTTGTACCGGGACTCAAGAGTGTGATGTCCCGGGACCTGGGAGTGTGATGTACCTGGACCCAGGAGTGTGATGTACCGGGACCCGGGAATGTGATGCACCGGGACCCGGGAGCATGATGTACCGGGACCCGGGAGTGTGATGTACCGGGACCAAGGAGTGTGATGTACCGGGAACCGGGAATGTGATGTACAGGGACCCAGGAGTGTGATGTACCCGGACCCGGGAGTGTGATGTACTGGGACCCGGGAGTGTGGTGTGCCAGGACCCGGGAGTGTGATGTACTGGGACCCGGGAGTGTGAAGAACTGGGACCCGGGAATGTGATGCACCGGGACCCGGGAGTGTGATGTACCGGGACCCGGTAGTTTGCTGTACCGGGACTGGGAGTGTGATGTACCGGGACCCGGGAGTGTGCTGTACCGGGACCCGGGAGTGTGATATACCGGGACCCGGGAGTGTGCTGTACCGGGACCCGGGAGTGTGATGTACCGCGATGCGGGAGTGTGATGTACTGGGACCCGGGAGTGTGATGGAGCGGGACCCGGTTGAGTGATGTACCGGGACCCGGGAGTGTGATGTACCGGGACACGGGAGTGTGATGTACCGGGACCCGGGAGTGTGATGTACCAGGACCCAAGAGTGTGATGTACCGGGACCCAAGAGTGTGATATTCCGGGACCCGGGATTGTGATTTACCGGGAACTGGGAGTGTGATGTACCGGGACCCGGGAGTGTGATGTACCGGGACCCGGGAGTGTGATGTTCCGGGACCCGGGAGTGTGCTGTACCGGGACCCGTGAGTGTGATGTGCCGGGACCTGGGAGTGTGATGTACCGGGACCCGGGAGTGTGATGTACCGGGACCCGGGAGTGTGATGTACCAGGACCCGGGAGTGTGCTGTACCAGGACCTGGGAGTGTGATGTACCGGGACCCGGGAGTGTGATGTGCCAGGACCCGGGAGTGTGATGTGCCAGGACCCGGGAGTGTGCTGTGCCAGGACCTGGTAGTGTGATGTGCCAGGACCCGGGAGTGTGATGCACCGGGACCCGGGATTATGATGTACCGGGACCCGGGAGTGTGGTGTACCGGGACCCGGGAGTGGAGTGTACCGGGACCCGGGATATGGTGTACCGGGAGCGGGAGTGTGACCTACTGGGACCCGGGAGCTTGATGTACCGGGACCCGGTAGTGTGATGTACCAGGACCCAAGAGTGTGATGTACCGTGACCCAGGAGTGTGCTGTACCGGGAACTGGGAGTGTGATGTACCGGGACCCGGAAGTGTGCTGGACCGGGACCCGGGAGTGTGATGTACCGGAACCCGGGAGTGTGATGTACCAGGACCCGGGAGTGTGATGTACCGGGACCCAAGAATGTGATGTACCGGAACCCGGGATTGTGATGTACCGGGGACTGGGAGTGTGATGTACCAGGATCCGGGCGTGTGATGTACCGGGACCCGGGAGTGTGATGTACTGGGACCCGGGTGTGTGCTGTACCGGGACCCGGGAGTGTGAGGTACTGGGACCCGGGAGTGTGATGTACCGGGACCCGGGAGTGTGATGTACCGGGACCCGGGGGTGTGCTGTACCGGGACCCGGGGGTGTGCCATACCGGGACCCAGGAGTGTGATGTACCGGGACCCGGGAGTGAGCTGTACCGGGACGCGGGAGTGTGATGTACCGGGACCCGGGAGTGGGATGTACCGGGACGCCAGAGTGTGATGTACCGGGACCCGGAAGTGTGATGTACCAGGACCCAGGAGTGTGATGTACCGGGACCCGGGAGAGTGTTGTACCGGGACCCAGGAGTGTGATGTACTGGGACCCAGGACTGTGATGTACCAGGACCCAGGAGTGTGATGTACCGGGACCCGGGAATGTGAGGTACCAGGACCCGGGAGTGTGAAGTACCGGAACCCGGGAGTGTGATGTACCGGGACCCAGGAGTATGATGTACCGGGACACGAGAATGTGATGTACTGGGACCCAGGAGTGTGATGTACTGGGACCCGCGAGTGTGATGTACCGGGATCCGGGAGTGTGATGTACCGGGACCCGGGAGTGTGATGTACCGGGACCCGGGAGTGTGATGTACCGGGACCCGTGAGTGTGATGTGCCGGGACCTGGGAGTGTGATGTCCCGGGACCCGGGAGTGTGATGTACCGGGACCCGGGAGTGTGATGTACCAGGACCCGGGAGGGTGCTGTGCCAGGACCCGGGAGTGTGATGTGCCAGGACCCGGGAGTGTGCTGTACCAGGACCTGGGAGTGTGATGTGCCGGGTCCTGGCAGTGTGGTGTACCGGGGCCCGGGATTGTGGAGTACTGGGACCTGGGAGTGTGATGTACCGGGACCCGGGAGTGCGCTGTACATTGGACCCGGAAGTGTGTTGTACCGGGACCCGGGAGTGTGATGTACCGGGACCCGGGAGTGTGCTGTACCGGGACAGAGGAGTGTGGTGTACCGGAACCCGGGAGTGTGGTGTACCGGGGCCCGGGAGTGTGGTGTACCGGGATCCGGGAGTATGGTGTACCGGGAGCGGGGTGTGACGTACTGGGACCCGGGTGTGTGCTGTACCCGGACCCGGGAGTGTGGTGTACCGGGACCCGGGCATGTGGTGTACCGGGACCCGGGAGTGTGGTGTACCGGGACCCGGGTGTTTGGTGTACTGGGACCCGGGAGTGATGTGTACCGGGACCCAGGTGTGTGATGTGCCGGGACCCGGGAGTGTGAAGATACCGGGACCAAGGAGTGTGGTGTACCGGGACCCGGGAGTGTGATGTACAGGGACCCGGGAGTGTGGTGTACCGGGACCCAGGAGTGTGATGTACCGGGACCCGGGGGTGTGCTGTACCGGGACCCGGGAGTGTGCTGTACCGGGACGTGGGAGTGTGATCTACTGTGACGCGGGAGTGTGATGTACCGGGACACGGGAGTGTGATGTACTGGGACCCGGGAATGTGATGTACCGGGACCCGGGAGTGTGCTGTACCGGGACCCGGGAATGTGATGTACCAGGACCCGGCAGTGTGATGTACCGGGACCCGAGAGTGTGATATACCGGGACCCAGGAATGTGATGTACCGGGACCCGGGAATGTGATGCACCGGGACCCGGGAGTGTGATGTACCGGGACCCGGGAGTGTGATGTACCAGGACCCAGGAGTGTGATGTACCGGGACCCGGGAATGTGAAGTACTGGGACCCAGGAGTGTGATGTACCCGGACCCGGGAGTGTGATGTACCGGGACCCGGGAGTTTGGTGTGCCAGGACCCGGGAGTGTGATGTACTCGGACCCGGGAGTGTGATGTACCGGGACCCGGGAGTGTGATGCACCGGGACCCGGGAGTATGATGTACCGGGACCCGGGAGTGTGCTGTACCGGGACCCGGGAGTGTGATGTACCGTGACCCGGGGGTGTGCTGTATTGGGACCCGGGAGTGTGATGTACCAGGACACGGGAGTGTGATGTACCGGGACCCGGGAGTGTGATGTACCAGGACCCGGGAGTGTGATGTACCAGGACCCAAGAGTGTGATGTACCGTGACCCGGGAGTGTGCTGTACCGGGACCCGGGAGTGAGATGTACCGGAACCCGGGAGTGTGATGTACCAGGACCCGGGAGTGTGATGTACCGGGACCCAAGAGTGTGATGTACCGGGACCGGGATTGTGATGTACCGGGAACTGGTAGTCTGATGTACCGGGACCCGGGAGTGTGATGTACCGGGACCCGGGAGAGTGATGTACCGGTACCGGGTGTGTGCTGTACCGGGACCCGGGAGTGTGATGTACTGGGACCCGGGAGTGTGATGTACCGGGACCCGGGAGTGTGATGTACCGGGACCCGGGAGTGTGATGTACCGGGACCCGGCAGTGTGCTATACCGGGACCCGGGGGTGTGCTGTACCGGGACCCGGGGCTGTGCCGTACCGGGACCCAGGAGTGTGATGTACCGGGACCAAGGAGTGTGCTGTACCGGGATGCGGGTGTGTGATGTACCGGGACCCGGGAGTGTGATGTACCGGGACGCCAGAGTGTGATGTACCGGGACCCGGGAGAGTGTTGTACCGGGACCCAGGAGTGTGATGTACCGGGACCCAGGAGTGTGATGTACCAGGACCCAGGAGTGTGATGTACCGGGACCCGGGAATGTGAGGTACCAGGACCCAGGAGTGTGATGTACCGGGACACGGGAATGTGATGTACCAGGACCCAGGAGTGTGATGTACCGGGACCCGGGAATGTGATGTACCAGGACCCGGGAGTGTGATGTACCGGGACCCGGGAGTGTGATGTGTCGGGACCCAGGAGTGTGAAGTACCGGGACCCGGGAATGTGATGCACCGGGACCCGGGAGTGTGATGTACCGGGACCCGGGAGTGTGATGTACCGGGACCCAGGAGTGTGATGTACCGGGACCCGGGAATGTGATGTACTGGGACCCAGGAGTGTGATGTACTGGGACCCGGGAGTGTGATGTACCGGGATCCGGGAGTGTGATGTACCGGGACTCGGGAGTGTGATGTACCGGGACCCGGGAGTGTGATGTACCGGGACCCGTGAGTGTGATGTGCCGGGACCTGGGAGTGTGATGTACCGGGACCCGGGAGTGTGATGTACCGGGACCCGGGAGTGTGATGTACCAGGACCCGGGAGTGTGCTGTGCCAGGACCCGGGAGTGTGATGTGCCAGGACCCGGGATTGTGCTGTACCAGGACCTGGGAGTGTGATGTGCCGGGACCCGGGAGTGTGAAGTGCCAGGACCCAGGAGTGTGCTGTATTGGGACCCGGGAGTGTGATGTACCGGGACCCGGGAGTGTGATGTCCCAGGACCTGGGAGTGTGTTGTACCGGGACACGGGTGTGAGTTGTGCCGGGACCCGGGAGTATGCTGTACCGGGACCCGGGAGTGTGCTGTATTGGTACCCGGGAGTGTGATGTACCGGGACCCGGGAGTGTGATGTGCCGGGACCCGGGAGTATGCTGTACCGGGACCCGGGAGTGTGCTGTACCGGGACATGGGAGTGTGCTGTTCCGGGACCCGGGAGTGTGATTCACCAGGACCCGGGAGTGTGCTGTACCGGGACCCGGGAGTGTGCTGTACTGGGACCGGGGAGTGTGATTCACCGGGACCCGGGAGTGTGCTGTACCGGGACCCGGGAGTGTGCTGTACTGGGACCCGGGAGTGTGATGTACCGGGACCCGGGATTGTGGTGTACCGGGATCCGGGAGTGTGATGTACTGGGTCCCGGCAGTGTGGTGTACATTGGACCCGGAAGTGTGTTTAACGGGACCCGGGAGTGTGATGTACCGGGACCCGGGTGTGTGATGTACCGGGACCCGGGAGTGTGATGTACCGGGACCCGGGAGTGTGATGTACCGGGACCCGGGAGCGTGCTGTACCGGGAACTGGGAGTGTGATGTACCGGGACCCGGGACTGTGCTGGACCGGGACCCGGGTGTGTGATGTACCGGGACCCGGGACTGTGCTGGACCGGGAACCGGGTGTGTGATGTACCGGGACCCTAGATTGTGATGTACCGGGATCTGGCAGTGTGCTATACCAGGACCCGGGGGTGTGCTGTACCGGGACCCGGGGGTGTGCCATACCGGGAACCAGGAGTGTGCAGTACCGGGACCCGAGAGTGTGATGTACCGGGACCCGGCAGTTTGCTATACCGGGACCCGGGTGTGTGCTGTACCGGGGCCCGGGGGTGTGCCGTACCGGGACCCAGGTGTGTGATGTACTGGGACACGGGATTGTGATGTACTGGGACCCGGGAGTGTGATGTACCGGGATCCGGGAGTGTGATGTACCGGGACCCGGGGAGTCTGATGTACTGGGACACGGGAGTGTGATGTACAGGGACCCGGGAGTGTGATGTACCGGGACCCAAGTGTGTGATGTACAGGGACCCGGGAGTGTGATGTACCGGGACCCGGGAGTGTGATGTACCGGGACCCAGGAATGTGAGGTACCAGGACCCGGGAGTGTGATGTACCGGGACACGGGAATGTGATGTACCAGGACCCAGGAGTGTGATGTACCGGGACCCGGGAATGTGATGTACCAGGACCCGGGAGTGTGATGTACCGGGACCCTGGAGTGTGATGTGTTGGGACACAGGAGTGTGATGTACCGGGACCCGGGAATATGATGCACCGGGACCCGAGAGTGTGATGTACCGGGACCCGGGAGTGTGATGTACCGGGACCCAGGAGTGTGATGTACCGGGATCCGGGAATGTGATGTACTGGGACCCAGGAGTGTGATGTACTGGGACCCGGGAGTGTGATGTACCGGGATCCGGGAGTGTGATGTACCGGGACCCGGGAGTGTGATGTACCGGGACCCGGGAGTGTGATGTACCGGGACCCGTGAGTGTGATGTGCCGGGACCTGGGAGTGTGATGTACCGGGACCCGGGAGTATGCTGTACCGGGACCCGGGAGTGTGCTGTATTGGTACCCGGGAGTGTGATGTACCGGGACCCGGGAGTGTGATGTGCCGGGACCCGGGAGTATGCTGTACCGGGACCCGGGAGTGTGCTGTACCGGGACATGGGAGTGTGCTGTTCCGGGACCCGGGAGTGTGATTCACCAGGACCCGGGAGTGTGCTGTACCGGGACCCGGGAGTGTGCTGTACTGGGACCAGGGAGTGTGATTCACCGGGACCCGGGAGTGTGCTGTACCGGGACCCGGGAGTGTGCTGTACTGGGACCCGGGAGTGTGATGTACCGGGACCCGGGATTGTGGTGTACCGGGATCCGGGAGTGTGATGTACTGGGTCCCGGCAGTGTGGTGTACATTGGACCCGGAAGTGTGTTTAACGGGACCCGGGAGTGTGATGTACCGGGACCCGGGTGTGTGATGTACCGGGACCCGGGAGTGTGATGTACCGGGACCCGGGAGTGTGATGTACCGGGACCCGGGAGCGTGCTGTACCGGGAACTGGGAGTGTGATGTACCGGGACCCGGGACTGTGCTGGACCGGGACCCGGGTGTGTGATGTACCGGGACCCGGGACTGTGCTGTACCGGGACCCGGGTGTGTGATGTACCGGGACCCTAGATTGTGATGTACCGGGATCTGGCAGTGTGCTATACCAGGACCCGGGGGTGTGCTGTACCGGGACCCGGGGGTGTGCCATACCGGGAACCAGGAGTGTGCAGTACCGGGACCCGAGAGTGTGATGAACCGGGACCCGGCAGTTTGCTATACCGGGACCCGGGTGTGTGCTGTACCGGGGCCCGGGGGTGTGCCGTACCGGGACCCAGGTGTGTGATGTACTGGGACACGGGATTGTGATGTACTGGGACCCGGGAGTGTGATGTACCGGGATCCGGGAGTGTGATGTACCGGGACCCGGGGAGTCTGATGTACTGGGACACGGGAGTGTGATGTACAGGGACCCGGGAGTGTGATGTACCGGGACCCAAGTGTGTGATGTACAGGGACCCGGGAGTGTGATGTACCGGGACCCGGGAGTGTGATGTACCGGGACCCGGGTGTGTGATGTACCAGGACCCAGGAGTGTGATGTACCGGGACCCAGGAATGTGAGGTACCAGGACCTGGGAGTGTGATGTACCGGGACACGGGAATGTGATGTACCAGGACCCAGGAGTGTGATGTACCGGGACCCGGGAATGTGATGTACCAGGACCCGGGAGTGTGATGTACCGGGACCCTGGAGTGTGATGTGTCGGGACACAGGAGTGTGATGTACCGGGACCCGGGAATATGATGCACCGGGACCCGGGAGTGTGATGTACCGGGACCCGGGAGTGTGATGTACCGGGACCCAGGAGTGTGATGTACCGGGACCCGGGAATGTGATGTACTGGGACCCAGGAGTGTGATGTACTGGGACCCGGGAGTGTGATGTACCGGGATCCGGGAGTGTGATGTACCGGGACCCGGGAGTGTGATTTACCGGGACCCGGGAGTGTGATGTACCGGGACCCGTGAGTGTGATGTGCCGGGACCTGGGAGTGTGATGTACCGGGACCCGGGAGTGTGATGTACCGGGACCCGGGAGTGTGATGTACCAGGACCCGGGAGTGTGCTGTGCCAGGACCCGGGAGTGTGATGTGCCAGGACCCGGGAGTGTGCTGTACCAGGACCTGGGAGTGTGATGTGCCGGGACCCGGGAGTGTGATGTGCCGGGACCCGGGAGTGTGCTGTATTGGGACCCGGGAGTGTGATGTACCGGGACCCGGGAGTGTGATGTCCCAGGACCTGGGAGTGTGTTGTACCGGGACCCGGGTGTGAGTTGTGCCGGGACCCGGGAGTATGCTGTACCGGGACCCGGGAGTGTGCTGTATTGGTACCCGGGAGTGTGATGTACCGGGACCCGGGTGTGTGATGTTCCGGGACCTGTGAGTGTGCTGTACCGGGACCCGGCTGTGTGATGTGCCGGGACCCGGGAGTATGCTGTACCGGGACCCGGGAGTGTGCTGTACCGGGACATGGGAGTGTGGTGTACCGGGACCCGGGAGTGTGATTCACCGGGACCCGGGAGTGTGCTGTACCGGGACCCGGGAGTGTGCTGTACTGGGACCCGGGAGTGTGATGTACCGGGACCCGGGATTGTGGTGTACCGGGACCCGGGAGTGTGATGTACTGGGTCCCGGCAGTGTGGTGTACATTGGACCCGGAAGTGTGTTTAACGGGACCCGGGAGTGTGATGTACCGGGACCCGGGTGTGTGATGTACCGGGACCCGGGAGTGTGATGTACGGGGACCCGGGAGTGTGAAGTACTGGGACCCGGGAATGTGATGCACCGGGACCCGGGAGTGTGATGTACCGGGACCCGGGAGTTTGCTGTACCGGGACTGGGAGTGTGATGTATCGGGACCCGGGAGTGTGATGTACCAGGGCTCGGAAATGTGATGTACAGTGACCCGGGAGTGCGCTGTACCAGGACCCGGGAGTGTGATGTACTGGGACCCGCGAGTGTGATGTACCGGGACCCGGCAGTGTGATGTACCGGGACCCGGGAGTGTGGTGTACCGGGACCCGGGGGTGTGGTGTACCGGGACCCGGGAGTGTGATGTACCGGGACCCAGGAGTGTGCTGTACCGGGACCCGGGAGTGTGATATACCGGGACCCGGGAGTGTGCTGTACCGGGACCCGGGAGTGTGATGTACCGGGACACGGCAGAGTGATGTACTGGGACCCGGGAGTGTGATGGAGCGGGACCCGGGTGAGTGATGTACCGGGACCCGGGAGTGTGATGTACCGGGACCCGGGAGTGTGATGTACCGGGACCCGGGAGTGTGATGTACCAGGACCCAAGAGTGTGATGTACCCGGACCCAAGAGTGTGATATTCCGGGACACGGGATTGTGATTTACCGGGAAGTGGGAGTGTGATGTACCGGGACCCGGGAGTGTGATGTACCGGGACCCGGGAGTGTGATGTACCGGGACCCAGGTGTGTGCTGTACCGAGACCCGGGAGTGTCATGTACTGGGACCCGGGAGTGTGATGTCCCGGGATCCGGGAGTGTGATGTACCGGGACCCGGGAGTGTGATGTACCGGGACCCGGCAGTGTGCTATACCGGGACCCGGGGGTGTGCTGTACCGGGACTTGTGTGTGTGCCGTACCGGGACCCGGGAGTGTGATGTACCGGTACCCGGGAGTCTGATGTACCGGGACCCGGGAGTGTGATGTACCGGGACCAGGGAGTGTGATGTACCAGGACCCAGGAGTGTGATGTACCGGGACCCGGGAGAGTGTTGTACCGGGACCCAGGAGTGTGATGTACCGGGACTCAGGAGTGTGATGCACCAGGACCCAGGAGTGTGATATACCGGGACCCGGGAGTGTGATGTACTGGGACACAGGAGTGTGACGTACCGGGACCCGGTAATGTGATGAACCGGGACCCGGGAGTGTGATGTACCGGGACCCGGGAATGTGATGCACCGGGACCCGGGAGTGTGATGTACCGGGACCCGGGAGTGTGATGTACCGGGACGCAGGATTGTGATGTACCGGGACCCGGGTGTGTGATGTACCGGGACCCGGGAGTGTGATGTACCAGGACCCGGGAGTGTGCTGTGCCAGGACCCGGGAGTGTGATGTGCCAGGACCCGGGAGTGCGCTGTACCAGGACCTGGGAGTGTGATGTGCCGGGACCCGGGAGTGTGCTGTATTGGGCCCGGGAGTGTGATGTACCGGGAACCGGGGGTGTGATGTCCCAGGACCTGGGAGTGTGTTGTACCGGGACCCGGGTGTGAGTTGTGCCGGGACCCGGGAGTATGCTGTACCGGGACCCGGGAGTGTGCTGTATTGATACCCGGGATTGTGATGTACCGGGACCCGGGAGTGTGATGTACCGGGACCTGTGAGTGTGCTGTACCGGGACCCGGGTTTGTGATGTACTGGGACCCGGGAGTATGCTGTACCGGGACCCGGGAGTGTGCTGTACTGGGACATGGGAGTGTGCTGTACTGGGACCCGGGAGTGTGATGTACCGGGACCCGGGATTGTGGTGTACCGGGACCCGGGAGTGTGATGTACCGGGTCCCGGCAGTGTGGTGTACCGGGACCCGGGATTGTGGAGTACTGGGACAAAGGAGTGTGATGTAACGGGACACGGGAATGTGATGCACAGGGACCCGGGAGTGTGATGTACCGGGACCCGGCAGTTTGCTATACCGGGACCCGGGTGTGTGCTGTACCGGGGCCCGGGGGTGTGCCGTACCGGGACCCAGGTGTGTGATGTACTGGGACACGGGATTGTGATGTACTGGGACCCGGGAGTGTGATGTACCGGGATCCGGGAGTGTGATGTACCGGGACCCGGGGAGTCTGATGTACTGGGACACGGGAGTGTGATGTACAGGGACCCGGGAGTGTGATGTACCGGGACCCAAGTGTGTGATGTACAGGGACCCGGGAGTGTGATGTACCGGGACCCGGGAGTGTGATGTACCGGGACCCAGGAATGTGAGGTACCAGGACCCGGGAGTGTGATGTACCGGGACACGGGAATGTGATGTACCAGGACCCAGGAGTGTGATGTACCGGGACCCGGGAATGTGATGTACCAGGACCCGGGAGTGTGATGTACCGGGACCCTGGAGTGTGATGTGTTGGGACACAGGAGTGTGATGTACCGGGACCCGGGAATATGATGCACCGGGACCCGAGAGTGTGATGTACCGGGACCCGGGAGTGTGATGTACCGGGACCCAGGAGTGTGATGTACCGGGATCCGGGAATGTGATGTACTGGGACCCAGGAGTGTGATGTACTGGGACCCGGGAGTGTGATGTACCGGGATCCGGGAGTGTGATGTACCGGGACCCGGGAGTGTGATGTACCGGGACCCGGGAGTGTGATGTACCGGGACCCGTGAGTGTGATGTGCCGGGACCTGGGAGTGTGATGTACCGGGACCCGGGAGTATGCTGTACCGGGACCCGGGAGTGTGCTGTATTGGTACCCGGGAGTGTGATGTACCGGGACCCGGGAGTGTGATGTGCCGGGACCCGGGAGTATGCTGTACCGGGACCCGGGAGTGTGCTGTACCGGGACATGGGAGTGTGCTGTTCCGGGACCCGGGAGTGTGATTCACCAGGACCCGGGAGTGTGCTGTACCGGGACCCGGGAGTGTGCTGTACTGGGACCAGGGAGTGTGATTCACCGGGACCCGGGAGTGTGCTGTACCGGGACCCGGGAGTGTGCTGTACTGGGACCCGGGAGTGTGATGTACCGGGACCCGGGATTGTGGTGTACCGGGATCCGGGAGTGTGATGTACTGGGTCCCGGCAGTGTGGTGTACATTGGACCCGGAAGTGTGTTTAACGGGACCCGGGAGTGTGATGTACCGGGACCCGGGTGTGTGATGTACCGGGACCCGGGAGTGTGATGTACCGGGACCCGGGAGTGTGATGTACCGGGACCCGGGAGCGTGCTGTACCGGGAACTGGGAGTGTGATGTACCGGGACCCGGGACTGTGCTGGACCGGGACCCGGGTGTGTGATGTACCGGGACCCGGGACTGTGCTGTACCGGGACCCGGGTGTGTGATGTACCGGGACCCTAGATTGTGATGTACCGGGATCTGGCAGTGTGCTATACCAGGACCCGGGGGTGTGCTGTACCGGGACCCGGGGGTGTGCCATACCGGGAACCAGGAGTGTGCAGTACCGGGACCCGAGAGTGTGATGAACCGGGACCCGGCAGTTTGCTATACCGGGACCCGGGTGTGTGCTGTACCGGGGCCCGGGGGTGTGCCGTACCGGGACCCAGGTGTGTGATGTACTGGGACACGGGATTGTGATGTACTGGGACCCGGGAGTGTGATGTACCGGGATCCGGGAGTGTGATGTACCGGGACCCGGGGAGTCTGATGTACTGGGACACGGGAGTGTGATGTACAGGGACCCGGGAGTGTGATGTACCGGGACCCAAGTGTGTGATGTACAGGGACCCGGGAGTGTGATGTACCGGGACCCGGGAGTGTGATGTACCGGGACCCGGGTGTGTGATGTACCAGGACCCAGGAGTGTGATGTACCGGGACCCAGGAATGTGAGGTACCAGGACCTGGGAGTGTGATGTACCGGGACACGGGAATGTGATGTACCAGGACCCAGGAGTGTGATGTACCGGGACCCGGGAATGTGATGTACCAGGACCCGGGAGTGTGATGTACCGGGACCCTGGAGTGTGATGTGTCGGGACACAGGAGTGTGATGTACCGGGACCCGGGAATATGATGCACCGGGACCCGGGAGTGTGATGTACCGGGACCCGGGAGTGTGATGTACCGGGACCCAGGAGTGTGATGTACCGGGACCCGGGAATGTGATGTACTGGGACCCAGGAGTGTGATGTACTGGGACCCGGGAGTGTGATGTACCGGGATCCGGGAGTGTGATGTACCGGGACCCGGGAGTGTGATTTACCGGGACCCGGGAGTGTGATGTACCGGGACCCGTGAGTGTGATGTGCCGGGACCTGGGAGTGTGATGTACCGGGACCCGGGAGTGTGATGTACCGGGACCCGGGAGTGTGATGTACCAGGACCCGGGAGTGTGCTGTGCCAGGACCCGGGAGTGTGATGTGCCAGGACCCGGGAGTGTGCTGTACCAGGACCTGGGAGTGTGATGTGCCGGGACCCGGGAGTGTGATGTGCCGGGACCCGGGAGTGTGCTGTATTGGGACCCGGGAGTGTGATGTACCGGGACCCGGGAGTGTGATGTCCCAGGACCTGGGAGTGTGTTGTACCGGGACCCGGGTGTGAGTTGTGCCGGGACCCGGGAGTATGCTGTACCGGGACCCGGGAGTGTGCTGTATTGGTACCCGGGAGTGTGATGTACCGGGACCCGGGTGTGTGATGTTCCGGGACCTGTGAGTGTGCTGTACCGGGACCCGGCTGTGTGATGTGCCGGGACCCGGGAGTATGCTGTACCGGGACCCGGGAGTGTGCTGTACCGGGACATGGGAGTGTGGTGTACCGGGACCCGGGAGTGTGATTCACCGGGACCCGGGAGTGTGCTGTACCGGGACCCGGGAGTGTGCTGTACTGGGACCCGGGAGTGTGATGTACCGGGACCCGGGATTGTGGTGTACCGGGACCCGGGAGTGTGATGTACTGGGTCCCGGCAGTGTGGTGTACATTGGACCCGGAAGTGTGTTTAACGGGACCCGGGAGTGTGATGTACCGGGACCCGGGTGTGTGATGTACCGGGACCCGGGAGTGTGATGTACGGGGACCCGGGAGTGTGAAGTACTGGGACCCGGGAATGTGATGCACCGGGACCCGGGAGTGTGATGTACCGGGACCCGGGAGTTTGCTGTACCGGGACTGGGAGTGTGATGTATCGGGACCCGGGAGTGTGATGTACCAGGGCTCGGAAATGTGATGTACAGTGACCCGGGAGTGCGCTGTACCAGGACCCGGGAGTGTGATGTACTGGGACCCGCGAGTGTGATGTACCGGGACCCGGCAGTGTGATGTACCGGGACCCGGGAGTGTGGTGTACCGGGACCCGGGGGTGTGGTGTACCGGGACCCGGGAGTGTGATGTACCGGGACCCAGGAGTGTGCTGTACCGGGACCCGGGAGTGTGATATACCGGGACCCGGGAGTGTGCTGTACCGGGACCCGGGAGTGTGATGTACCGGGACACGGCAGAGTGATGTACTGGGACCCGGGAGTGTGATGGAGCGGGACCCGGGTGAGTGATGTACCGGGACCCGGGAGTGTGATGTACCGGGACCCGGGAGTGTGATGTACCGGGACCCGGGAGTGTGATGTACCAGGACCCAAGAGTGTGATGTACCCGGACCCAAGAGTGTGATATTCCGGGACACGGGATTGTGATTTACCGGGAAGTGGGAGTGTGATGTACCGGGACCCGGGAGTGTGATGTACCGGGACCCGGGAGTGTGATGTACCGGGACCCAGGTGTGTGCTGTACCGAGACCCGGGAGTGTCATGTACTGGGACCCGGGAGTGTGATGTCCCGGGATCCGGGAGTGTGATGTACCGGGACCCGGGAGTGTGATGTACCGGGACCCGGCAGTGTGCTATACCGGGACCCGGGGGTGTGCTGTACCGGGACTTGTGTGTGTGCCGTACCGGGACCCGGGAGTGTGATGTACCGGTACCCGGGAGTCTGATGTACCGGGACCCGGGAGTGTGATGTACCGGGACCAGGGAGTGTGATGTACCAGGACCCAGGAGTGTGATGTACCGGGACCCGGGAGAGTGTTGTACCGGGACCCAGGAGTGTGATGTACCGGGACTCAGGAGTGTGATGCACCAGGACCCAGGAGTGTGATATACCGGGACCCGGGAGTGTGATGTACTGGGACACAGGAGTGTGACGTACCGGGACCCGGTAATGTGATGAACCGGGACCCGGGAGTGTGATGTACCGGGACCCGGGAATGTGATGCACCGGGACCCGGGAGTGTGATGTACCGGGACCCGGGAGTGTGATGTACCGGGACGCAGGATTGTGATGTACCGGGACCCGGGTGTGTGATGTACCGGGACCCGGGAGTGTGATGTACCAGGACCCGGGAGTGTGCTGTGCCAGGACCCGGGAGTGTGATGTGCCAGGACCCGGGAGTGCGCTGTACCAGGACCTGGGAGTGTGATGTGCCGGGACCCGGGAGTGTGCTGTATTGGGCCCGGGAGTGTGATGTACCGGGAACCGGGGGTGTGATGTCCCAGGACCTGGGAGTGTGTTGTACCGGGACCCGGGTGTGAGTTGTGCCGGGACCCGGGAGTATGCTGTACCGGGACCCGGGAGTGTGCTGTATTGATACCCGGGATTGTGATGTACCGGGACCCGGGAGTGTGATGTACCGGGACCTGTGAGTGTGCTGTACCGGGACCCGGGTTTGTGATGTACTGGGACCCGGGAGTATGCTGTACCGGGACCCGGGAGTGTGCTGTACTGGGACATGGGAGTGTGCTGTACTGGGACCCGGGAGTGTGATGTACCGGGACCCGGGATTGTGGTGTACCGGGACCCGGGAGTGTGATGTACCGGGTCCCGGCAGTGTGGTGTACCGGGACCCGGGATTGTGGAGTACTGGGACAAAGGAGTGTGATGTAACGGGACACGGGAATGTGATGCACAGGGACCCGGGAGTGTGATGTACCGGGACCAGGGAGTGTGAAGTACCGGGACCCAGGAGTGTGATGTACCGGGACCCGGGAACGTGATGTACTGGGACCCAGGAGTGTGAAGTACCCGGACCCGGGAGTGTGATGTACCGGGATCCGGGAGTGTGATGTACCGGGACCCGGGAGTGTGATGTACCGGGACCCGGGAGTGTGATGTGCCGGGACCCGGGAGTGTGATGTACCGGGACCCGGGAGTGTGATGTACCGGGACCCGGGAGTGTGATGTACCAGGACCCGGGAGTGTGCTGTACCAGGACCTGGGAGTGTGATGTACCGGGACCCGGGAGTGTGATGTGCCAGGACCCGGGAGTGTGATGTGCCAGGACCCGGGAGTTTGATGTGCCAGGACCCGGGAGTGTGCTGTACCAGGACCTGGGAGTGTGATGTGCCAGGACCCGGGAGTGTGATGCACCGGGACCCGGGATTATGATGTACTGGGACCCGGGATATGGTGTACCGGGAGCGGGAGTGTGACCTACTGGGACCCGGGAGCTTGATGTACCGGGACCCGGGAGTGTGATGTACCAGGACCCAAGAGTGTGATGTACCGTGACCCGGGAGTGTGCTGTACCGGGAACTGGGAGTGTGATGTACCGGGACCCGGAAATGTGCTGGACCGGGACCCGGGAGTGTGATGTACCGGAACCCGGGAGTGTAATGTACCAGGACCCGGGAGTGTGATGTACCGGGACCCAAGAATGTGATGTACCGGGACCCGGGATTGTGATGTACCGGGAACTGGGAGTGTGATGTACCAGGATCCGGGCATGTGATGTACCGGGACCCGGGATTGTGATGTACCGGGACCCGGGTGTGTGCTGTACCGGGACCCGGGAGTGTGAGGTACTGGGACCCGGGAGTGTGATGTACCAGGACCCGGGAGTGTGATGTACCGGGACCCGGGATTGTGATGTACCGGGACCCGGGTGTGTGCTGTACCGGGACCCGGGAGTGTGAGGTACTGGGACCCGGGAGTGTGATGTACCGGGACCCGGGAGTGTGCTGTACCGGGACCCGGGGGTGTGCTGTGCCAGGACCCGGGGGTATGCCGTACCGGGACCCAGGAGTGTGATGTACCGGGACCCGGGAGTATGCTGTACCGGGACGCGGGAGTGTGATGTACCGGGACCCGGGAGTGGGATGTACCGGGACGCCAGAGTGTGATGTACCGGGACCCGGAAGTGTGACGTACCAGGACCCAGGAGTGTGTTGTATCGGGACCCGGGAGTGTGTTGTACCGGGACCCAGGAGTGTGATGTACCGGGACCCAGGAGTGTGATGTACCAGGACCCAGGAGTGTGATGTACCGGGACACGGGAATGTGAGGTACCAGGACCCGGGAGTGTGATGTACCGGGACCCGGGAGTGTGATGTACCGGGACCCAGGAGTGTGATGTACCGGGACCCGGGAATGTGATGTACCAGGACCCGGGAGTGTGATGTACCGGGACCCGGGAGTGTGATGTACCGGGACCCAGGAGTGTGATGTACTGGGACTCGAGGATGTGATGTACTGGGACACAGGAGTGTGATGTACTGGGACCCGGGAGTGTGATGTACCGGGATCCGGGAGTGTGATGTACCGGGACCAGGGAGTGTGATGTACCGGGACCCGGTGTGTGATGTACTGGGACCCGTGAGTGTGATGTGCCGGGACCTGGGAGTGTGATGTACCGGGACCCGGGAGTGTGATGTACCGGGACCCGGGAGTGTGATGTACCAGGACCCGGGAGAGTGCTGTGCCAGGACCCGGGAGTGTAATGTGCCAGGACCCGGGAGTGTGCTGTACCAGGACCTGGGAGTGTGATGTGCCGGGTCCTGGCAGTGTGGTGTACCGGGACCCGGGATTGTGGAGTACTGGGACTTGGGAGTGTGATGTACCGGGACCCGGGAGTGTGCTGTACATTGGAGCCGGAAGTGTGTTGTACCGGGACCCGGGAGTGTGATTTACCGGGACCCGGGAGTGTGCTGTACCAGGACAGAGGAGTGTGGTGTACCGGGACCCGGGAGTGTGGTGTACCGGGGCCCGGGAGTGTGGTGTACCGGGATCCGGGAGTATGGTGTACCGGGAGCGGGAGTATGACGTACTGGGACCCGGGTGTGTGCTGTACCCGGACCCGGGAGTGTGGTGTACCGGGACCCGGGCATGTGGTGTACCGGGACCCGGGAGTGTGATGTACCGGGACCCGGGAGTGTGATGTACCAGGACCCGGGAGTGTGATGTACCAGGACCCAAGAGTGTGATGTACCGTGACCCGGGAGTGTGCTGTACCGGGACCCGGGAGTGTGATGTACCGGAACCCGGGAGTGTGATGTACCAGGAACCGGGAGTGTGATGTACCGGGACCCAAGAGTGTGATGTACCGGGACCGGGATTGTGATGTATCGGGAACTGGTGGTGTGATGTACCGGGACCCGGGAGTGTGATGTACCGGGACCCGGGAGTGTGATGTATCGGTACCGGGTGTGTGCTGTACCGGGACCCGGGAGTGTGATTCACCAGGACCCGGGAGTGTGCTGTACCGGGACCCGGGAGTGTGCTGTACTGGGACCCGGGAGTGTGATGTACCGGGACCCGGGATTGTGGTGTACCGGGACCCGGGAGTGTGATGTACTGGGTCCCGGCAGTGTGGTGTACATTGGACCCAGAAGTGTGTTTAACGGGACCCGGGAGTGTGATGTACCGGGACCCGGGTGTGTGATGTACCGGGACCCGGGAGTGTGATGTACCGGGACCCGGGAGTGTGATGTACCGGGACCCGGGAGTGTGATGTACTGGGACCCAAGAGTGTGATGTACCGGGACCGGGATTGTGATGTACCGGGACCCGGGAGTGTGATGTACCGGGACGCCAGAGTGTGATGTACCGGGACCTGGGAGAGTGTTGTACCGGGACCCAGGAGTGTGATGTACCGGGACCCAGGAGTGTGATGTACCAGGACCCAGGAGTGTGATGTACCGGGACCCGGGAATGTGAGGTACCAGGACCCGGGAGTGTGATGTACCGGGACACGGGAATGTGATGTACCAGGACCCAGGAGTGTGATGTACCGGGACCCTGGAATGTGATGTACCAGGACCCGGGAGTGTGATGTACCGCGACCCGGGAGTGTGATGTGTCGAGTCCCAGGAGTGTGATGTACCGGGATCCGGGAATGTGATGCACCGGGACCCGGGAGTGTGATGTACCGGGACCCGGGATTGTGATGTACCGGGACCCAGGAGTGTGATGTACCGGGACCCGGGAATGTGATGTACTGGGACCCAGGAGTGTGATGTACTGGGACCCGGGAGTGTGATGTACCGGGATCCGGGAGTGTGATGTACCGGGACCCGGGAGTGTGATGTACCGGGACCCGGGAGTCTGATGTACCGGGACCCGTGAGTGTGATGTGCCGGGACCTGGGAGTGTGATGTACCGGGACCCGGGAGTGTGATGTACCGGGACCCGGGAGTGTGATGTACCAGGACCCGGGAGTGTGCTGTGCCAGGACCCGGGAGTGTGATGTGCCAGGACCCGGGAGTGTGCTGTACCAGGACCTGGGAGTGTGATGTGCCGGGACCCGGGAGTGTGATGTGCCGGGACCCGGGCGTGTGCAGTATTGGGACCCGGGAGTGTGATGTACCGGGACCCGGGAGTGTGATGTCCCAGGACCTGGGAGTGTGATGTACTGGGACCCGGGAGTGTGAAGTACCGGGACCCGGCAGTGTGCTGTACAGGAACCCGGGAGTTTGATGTACCAGGATCCAGGTGTGTGATGTACCGGGGCCCGGGTGTGTGGTGTACCGGGAACCAGGAGTGTGCTGTACCGGTACCCGGGTGTGTGCTGTACCGGGAACTGGGAGAGTGATGTACCGGGACCCGGGAGTGTGCTGGACCGGGAACCGGGAGTGTGATGTACCGGGACCCGGGCCTGTGCTGCACCGGGACCCGGGAGTGTGATGTACTGGGACCCGGGAGTGTGAAGTACCGGGACCCGGGGGTGTGATGTACCGGGACCCGGGAGCGTGATGTACCAGGACCCGGCAGTGTGCTATACCGGGACCCAGGGGTGCGCTGTACCGGGACTCGGGGGTGTGCCGTACCGGGACCCAGGAGTGTGCTGCACTGGGACCCTGGAGTGTGATCTACCGTGACGCAGGAGTGTGATGTACCGGGATCCGGGAGTGTGATGTACCGGGACCCGGGAGTGTGATGTACTGGGACCCGAGAGGGTGCTGTACTGGGACCCGGGAATGTGATGTACCAGGACCCGGCAGTGTGATGTACCGGGACCCGGGAGTGTGATGTACCGGGACCCAGGAGTGTGATGTACCGGGACCCGGGAATGTGATGCACCGGGACCCGGGAGTGTGATGTACCGGGACCCGGGAGTGAGATGTAGCAGGACCAAGGAGTGTGATGTACCGGGACCCAGGAATGTGATGTACTGGGACCCAGGAGTGTGATGTAGCCGGACCCGGGAGTGTGATGTACCGGGACCCGGGATTGTGATGTACCGGCACCCGGGAGTGTGCTGTACCGGGAACTGGGAGTGTGATGTACCGGGACCCGGGAGTGTGTTGGACCGGGACCCGGGAGTGTGATGTACCGGGTCCCTAGATTGTGATGTACCGGGATCCGGCAGTGTGCTATACCGGGACCCGGGGGTGTGCTGTACCGGGACCCGGGGGTGTGCCATACCGGGAACCGGGAGTGTGCAGTACCGGGACCCTAGAGTGTGATGTACCGGGACCCGGCAGTTTGCTATACCGGGATCCGGGTGTGTGCTGTACCGGGGCCCGGGAGTGTGCCGTACCGGGACCCAGGTGTGTGATGTACTGGGACACGGGATTGTGATGTACTGGGACCCGGGAGTGTGATGTACCGGGATCCGGGAGTGTGATATGCCGGGACCCGGGGAGTCTGATGTACTGGGACCCGGGAGTGTGATGTACAGGGACCCGGAAGTGTGATGTACCGGGACCCAAGTGTGTGATGTACAGGGACCCGGGAGTGTGATGTACCGGGACCCGGGAGTGTGATGTACCGGGACCCGGGTGTGTGATGTACAGGGACCCAGGAGTTTGATGTACCGGGACCCGGGAGTGTGCTGTACCGGGACCCGGGAGTGTGATGTACCGGGACCCGGGAGTGTGATGTACCGGGACCCAAGAGTGTGATATTCCGGGACCCGGGATTGTGATTTACCGGGAACTGGGAGTGTGATGTACCGGGACCCGGGAGTGTGATGTACCGGGACCCGGGAGTGTGATGTACCGGGACCCGGGAGTGTGATGTACCAGGACCCAAAAGTGTGGTGTACCGGGACCCAAGAGTGTGATATTCCGGGACCCGGGATTGTGATGTACCGGGAACTGGGAGTGTGATGTACCGGAACCCGGGAGTGTGATGTACCGGGACCCGGGAGTGTGATGTACCGGGACCCAGGTATGTGCTGTACAGGGACCCGGGAGTGTCATGTACTGGGACCCGGGAGTGTGATGTCCCGGGATCCGGGAGTGTGATGTACCGGGACCCGGGATTGTGATGTACAGGGACCCAGGAGTGTGCTATACCGGGACCCGGGGGTGTGCTGTACCGGGACCCGTGGGTGTGCCGTACCGGGACCCGGTAGTGTGATGTGCCGGTACCCGAGAGTGTGATGTACCGGGACCCGGGAGTGTGATGTACCGGGACCAGGGAGTGTGATGTACCAGGACCCAGGAGTGTGATGTACCGGGACCCGGGAGAGTGTTGTACCGGGACCCAGGAGTGTGATGTACCGGGACCCAGGAGTGTGATGCACCAGGACCCAGGAGTGTGATGTACCGGGACTCGGGAATGTGAGGTACCAGGACCCGTGAGTGTGATGTACCGGGACCGGGGAGTGTGATGTACCGGGACCCAGGAGTGTGATGTACCGGGACCCGGGAATGTGATGTACCAGGACCCGGGAGTGTGATGTACCGGGACCCGGGAGTGTGATGTGTCGGGACCCAGGAGTGTGATGTACCGGGACCCGGGAATGTGGTGCACCGGGACCCGGGAGTGTGATGTACCGGGATCCGGGAGTCTGATGTACCGGGACCCAGGAGTGTGATGTACCGGGACCCGGGAATGTGATGTACCAGGACCCGGGAGTGTGATGTACCGGGACCCGGGATTGTGATGTACAGGGACCCAGGAGTGTGATGTACCGGGACCCGGGAGTGTGATGTACCAGGACCCAGGAGTGTGATGTACCGGGACCCGGGAGTGTGATGTACCGGGACCCGGGACTGTGATGTACCGGGACCCGGGACTGTGATGTACCGGGACCCGTGAGTGTGATGTGCCGGGACCTGGGAGGGTGATGTACCGGGACCCGGGAGTGTGATGTACCGGGACCCGGGAGTGTGATGTACCAGGACCCGGGAGTGTGCTGTGCCAGGACCCGGGATTGTGATGTGCCAGGACCCGGGAGTGTGCTGTACCAGGACCTGGGAATGTGATGTGCCGGGACCCGGGAGTGTGCTGTATTGGGACCCGGGAGTGTGATGTACCGGGACCCGGGAGTGTGATGTTCCAGGGCCTGGGAGTGTGTTGTACTGGGACCCGGTTGTGTGATGTGCCGGGACCCGGGAGTATGCTGTACCGGGATCCGGGAGTGTGCTGTACCGGGAACCGGGAGTGTGATGTACCGGGATCCGGGAGTGTGATGTACTGGGTCCCGGGAGTGTGAAATACCAGGACCCGGCAGTGTGCTGTACAGGGACCCGGGAGTTTGATGTACCAGGATCCATGTGTGTGATGTACCGGGGCCCGGGTGTGTGGTGTACCGGGAACCAGGAGTGTGCTGTACCGGTACCCGGGAGTGTGCTGTACCGGGAACTGGGAGAGTGATGTACCGGGACCCGGGAGTGTGCTGGACCGGGAACCGGGAGTGTGATGTACCGGGACCCGGGCCTGTGCTGCACCGGGACCCGGGAGTGTGATGTACTGGGACCCGGGAGTGTGATGTACCGGGACCCGGGGGTGTGATGTACCGGGACCCGGGAGCGTGATGTACCAGGACCCGGCAGTGTGCTATACCGGGACCCAGGGGTGCGCTGTACCGGGAACTGGGAGTGTGATGTACCGGGACCCGGGAGTGTGTTGGACCGGGACCCGGGAGTGTGATGTACCGGGTCCCTAGATTGTGATGTACCGGGATCCGACAGTGTGCTATACCGGGACCCGGGGGTGTGCTGTACCGGGACCCGGGGGTGTGCCGTACCGGGAACCGGGAGTGTGCAGTACCGGGACCCTAGAGTGTGAAGTACCGGGACCCGGCAGTTTGCTATACCGGGATCCGGGTGTGTGCTGTACCGGGGCCCGGGAGTGTGCCGTAGCGGGACCCAGGTGTGTGATGTACTGGGACACGGGATTGTGATGTACTGGGACCCGGGAGTGTGATGTACCGGGATCCGGGAGTGTGATATACCGGGGCCCGGGGAGTCTGATGTACTGGGACCCGGGAGTGTGATGTACAGGGACCCGGAAGTGTGATGTACCGGGACCCAAGTGTGTGATGTACAGGGACCCGAGAGTGTGATGTACCGGGACCCGGGAGTGTGATGTACCGGGACCCGGGTGTGTGATGTACAGGGACCCAGGAGTTTGATGTACCGGGACCCGGGAGTGTGCTGTACCGGGACCCGGGAGTGTGATGTACCGGGACCCGGGAGTGTGATGTACCGGGACCCAAGAGTGTGATATTCCGGGACCCGGGATTGTGATTTACCGGGAACTGGGAGTGTGATGTACCGGGACCCGGGAGTGTGATGTACCGGGACCCGGGAGTGTGATGTACCGGGAACCGGGAGTGTGATGTACCAGGACCCAAAAGTGTGGTGTACCGGGACCCAAGAGTGTGATATTCCGGGACCCGGGATTGTGATGCACCGGGAACTGGGAGTGTGATGTACCGGGACCCGGGAGTGTGATGTACCGGGACCCGGGAGTGTGATGTACCGGGACCCAGGTATGTGCTGTACAGGGACCCGGGAGTGTCATGTACTGGGACCCGGGAGTGTGATGTCCCGGGATCCGGGAGTGTGATGTACCGGGACCCGGGAGTGTGATGTACCGGGACCCGGCAGTGTGCTATACCGGGACCCGGGGGTGTGCTGTACCGGGACCCGTGGGTGTGCCGTACCGGGACCCGGGAGTGTGATGTACCAGTACCCGAGAGTGTGATGTACCGGGACCCGGGAGTGTGATGTACCGGGACCAGGGAGTGTGATGTACCAGGACCCAGGAGTGTGATGTACCGGGACCCGGGAGAGTGTTGTACCGGGACCCAGGAGTGTGATGTACCGGGACCCAGGAGTGTGATGCACCAGGACCCAGGAGTGTGATGTACCGGGACTCGGGAATGTGAGGTACCAGGACCCGTGAGTGTGATGTACCGGGACCGGGGAGTGTGATGTACCGGGACCCAGGAGTGTGATGTACCGGGACCCGGGAATGTGATGTACCAGGACCCGGGAGTGTGATGTACCGGGACCCGGGAGTGTGATGTGTCGGGACCCAGGGGTGTGATGTACCGGGACCCGGGAATGTGGTGCACCGGGACCCGGGAGTGTGATGTACCGGGATCCGGGAGTCTGATGTACCGGGACCCAGGAGTGTGATGTACCGGGACCCGGGAATGTGATGTACCAGAACCCGGGAGTGTGATGTACCGGGACCCGGGATTGTGATGTGTCGGGACCCAGGACTGTGATGTACCGGGACACGGGAATGTGGTGCACCGGGACCCGGGAGTGTGATGTACCGGGATCCGGGAGTCTGATGTACCGGGACCCAGGAGTGTGATGTACTGGGACCCGGGAATGTGATGTACTGGGACCCAGGAGTGTGATGTACCGGGACCCGGGAGTGTGATGTACCAGGACCCAGGAGTGTGATGTACCGGGACCCGGGAATATGATGTACCGGGACCCGGGACTGTGATGTACCGGGACCCGTGAGTGTGATGTGCCGGGACCTGGGAGGGTGATGTACCGGGACCCGGGAGTGTGATGTACCGGGACCCGGGAGTGTGATGTACCAGGACCCGGGAGTGTGCTGTGCCAGGACCCGGGATTGTGATGTGCCAGGACCCGGGAGTGCGCTGTACCAGGACCTGGGAATGTGATGTGCCGGGACCCGGGAGTGTGCTGTATTGGGACCCGGGAGTTTGATGTACCGGGACCCGGGAGTGTGATGTTCCAGGGCCTGGGAGTGTGTTGTACTGGGACCCGGTTGTGTGATGTGCCGGGACCCGGGAGTATGCTGTACCGGGACCCGGGAGTGTGCTGTACCGGGAACCGGCAGTGTGATGTACCGGGATCCGGGAGTGTGATGTACTGGGACCCGGGAGTGTGAAGTACCAGGACCCGGCAGTGTGCTGTACAGGGACCCGGGAGTTTGATGTACCAGGACCCAGGAGTGTGCTGTACCGGGACCCGGGAGTGTGATGTACCAGGACCCGGGAGTGTGCTGTACTGGGACCCAGGAGTGTGATGTACCAGGACCCGGGAGTGTGCTGTACCGGGACCCGGTATTGTGATGTTCCAGGACCCGGGAGTGTGCTCTACCGGGATCCGGGAGTGTGATGTGCCGGACCCGGGTGTGTGATGTACCGGGACCCAGGAGTATGATGTATCGGGACCTGGGAGTGTGATGTACCAGGACCAGGGAGTGTGCTGTACCGGGACCCGGGTGTTTGATGTACCGGGACCCGGGAGTGTGATGTACTGGTACCCGGGAGTGTGATGTACCGGGACCCGGGAGTGTGGTGTACCGGGACCCGGGAGTGTGATGTGACGGGACGCGGGAGTGTGATGTTCCGGGACCCAGGAGTGTGATGTACCGGGTCCCGGGAGTTTGCTCTACCAGGACCCGGGAGTGTAATGTACCGGGACCCGGGAGTGTGATGTACCGGGACCCGGGAGTGTGATGTACCGGGACCCGGGAGTGTGATGTACCGGCACGCGGGAGTGTGATGTACCGGGACCCGGGAGTGTGCTGTACCACGACCCAAGTGTGTGATGTACCGGGACCCGGGAGTGTGATGTACCGGGACCCGGGAGTGTGATGTACCGCGACCCGGGTGTGTGATGTACCACGACCCGGGGGTGTGGTGTACCGGGACCCGGGCGTGTGATGTACCGCGACCCGGGCGTGTGATGTACCGAGACCCGGTGTTGTGATGCACCGGGACCCGGGAGTGTGATGTACCGGGACCCGGGAGTGCGATGTTCCGGGACCCGGGAGTGCGATGTACCGGGACCCGGGGTTGTGATGTACCGGGACCCGGGAGTGTGATGTACCGCGACCCAGGTGTAGGATGTACCGCGACCCGGGGGTATGGTGTACCGGGACCCGGGAGTGCGATGTACCAGGACCCGTGTGTGTGGTGTACCGGGACCCGGGAGTGTGATGTACCCGGACCCGGGAGTGTGCTGTACCGGGACCCAGGGGTGTGGTGTACCGGGACCCGGGACTGCGATGTTCTGGGACCCGGGAGTGTGGTGTACCGGGACCCGGGAGTGTGATGTACCGGGTCCCGAGTGTGTGCTGTACCGGGACCCGGGAGTGTGATGTACCGGGACTCGGGAATGTGCTGTACCCGGACCCGGGAATGTGCTGTACCCGGACCCGGGAGTGTGATGTACCGGGACCCGGGAGTGTGATGTACCGGGACCCGGGTGTGTGACGTACCGGGACCCAGGAGTGTGCTGTACCCGGACCCAGGAGTGTGATGTACCGGGACCCGGGAGTGTGATGTACCGGGACCATGGAGTGTGATGTACCAGGACCCGGGAGTATGATGTACCGCGACCCGGGGGTGTGGTGTACCAGGACCCGGGAGTGCGATGTACCAGGACCCGGGTGTGTGGTGTACCGGGACACGGGAGTGTGATGTACCCGGACCCGGGACTGTGCTGTACCGGGACCTAGGGGTGTGGTGTACCGGGACCCGGAAGTGCGATGTTCTGGGACCGGGAGTGTGGTGTACCGGGACCCGGGAGTGTGATGTACCGGGACCCGGGTGTGTGCTGTACCGGGACCCGGGAGTGTGATGTTCCCGGACCCAGGAGTGTGATGTACCGGGACCCGGGAGTGTGATGTACCGGGACCATGGAGTGTGATGTACCGGGACCCGGGAGTGTGATGTACCGGGACCCGGGAGTGTGATGTACCGGGACCCGGGAGTGTGATGTACCGGGACCCAAGAGTGTGATATTCCGGGACCCGGGATTGTGATTTACCGGGAACTGGGAGTGTGATGTAGCGGGACCCGGGAGTGTGATGTACCGGGACCCGGGAGTGTGATGTACCGGGACCCGGGAGTGTGATGTACCAGGACCCAAAAGTGTGGTGTACCGGGACCCAAGAGTGTGATATTCCGGGACCCGGGATTGTGATGTACCGGGAACTGGGAGTGTGATGCACCGGGACCCGGGAGTGTGATGTACCGGGACCCGGGAGTGTGATGTACCGGGACCCAGGTATGTGCTGTACAGGGACCCGGGAGTGTCATGTACTGGGACCCGGGAGTGTGATGTCCCGGGATCCGGGAGTGTGATGTACCGGGACCCGGGAGTGTGATGTCCCGGGACCCGGCAGTGTGCTATACCGGGACCCGGGGGTGGGCTGTACCGGGACCCGTGGGTGTGCCGTACCGGGACCCGGGAGTGTGATGTACCGGTACCCGAGAGTGTGATGTACCGGGACCCGGGAGTGTGATGTACCGGGACCAGGGAGTGTGATGTACCAGGACCCAGGAGTGTGATGTACCGGGACCCGGGAGAGTGTTGTACCGGGACCCAGGAGTGTGCTGTACCGGGACCCAGGAGTGCGATGCACCAGGACCCAGGAGTGTGATGTACCGGGACTCGGGAATGTGAGGTACCAGGACCCGTGAGTGTGATGTACCGGGACCGGGGAGTGTGATGTACCGGGACCCAGGAGTGTGATGTACCGGGACCCGGGAATGTGATGTACCAGGACCCGGGAGTGTGATGTACCGGGACCCGGGAGTGTGATGTGTCGGGACCCAGGAGTGTGATGTACCGGGACCCGGGAATGTGGTGCACCGGGACCCGGGAGTGTGATGTACCGGGATCCGGGAGTCTGATGTACCGGGACCCAGGAGTGTGATGTACCGGGACCCGGGAATGTGATGTACCAGGACCCGGGAGTGTGATGTACCGGGACCCGGGATTGTGATGTACTGGGACCCAGGAGTGTGATGTACCGGGACACGGGAGTGTGATGTACCAGGACCCAGGAGTGTGATGTACCGGGACCCGGGAGTGTGATGTACCGGGACCCGGGACTGTGATGTACCGGGACCCGGGACTGTGATGTACCGGGACCCGTGAGTGTGATGTGCCGGGACCTGTGAGGGTGATGTACCGGGACCCGGGAGTGTGATGTACCGGGACCCGGGAGTGTGATGTACCAGGACCCGGGAGTGTGCTGTGCCAGGACCCGGGATTGTGATGTGCCAGGACCCGGGAGTGTGCTGTACCAGGACCTGGGAATGTGATGTGCCGGGACCCGGGAGTGTGCTGTATTGGGACCCGGGAGTGTGATGTACCGGGACCCGGGAGTGTGATGTTCCAGGGCCTGGGAGTGTGTTGTACTGGGACCCGGTTGTGTGATGTGCCGGGACCCGGGAGTATGCTGTACCGGGATCCGGGAGTGTGATGTACTGGGACCCGGGAGTGTGAAATACCGGGACCCGGCAGTGTGCTGTACAGGGACCCGGGAGTTTGATGTACCAGGATCCAGGTGTGTGATGTACCGGGGCCCGGGTGTGTGGTGTACCGGGAACCAGGAGTGTGCTGTACCGGTACCCGGGAGTGTGCTGTACCGGGAACTGGGAGAGTGATGTACCGGGACCCGGGAGTGTGCTGGACTGGGAACCGGGAGTGTGATGTACCGGGACCCGGGCCTGTGCTGCACCGGGACCCGGGAGTGTGATGTACTGGGACCCGGGAGTGTGATGTACCGGGACCCGGGGGTGTGATGTACCGGGACCCGGGAGCGTGATGTACCAGGACCCGGCAGTGTGCTATACCGGGACCCAGGGGTGCGCTGTACCGGGAACTGGGAGTTTGATGTACCGGGACCCGGGAGTGTGTTGGACCGGGACCCGGGAGTGTGATGTACCGGGTCCCTAGATTGTGATGTACCGGGATCCGGCAGTGTGCTATACCGGGACCCGGGGGTGTGCTGTACCGGGACCCGGTGGTGTGCCGTACCGGGAACCGGGAGTGTGCAGTACCGGGACCCTAGAGTGTGATGTACCGGGACCCGGCAGTTTGCTATACCGGGATCCGGGTGTGTGCTGTACCGGGGCCCGGGAGTGTGCCGTACCGGGACCCAGGTGTGTGATGTACTGGGACACGGGATTGTGATGTACTGGGACCCGGGAGTGTGATGTACCGGGATCCGGGAGTGTGATATACCGGGACACGGGGATTCTGATGTACTGGGACCCGGGAGTGTGATGTACAGGGACCCGGAAGTGTGATGTACCGGGACCCAAGTGTGTGATGTACAGGGACCCGAGAGTGTGATGTACCGGGACCCGGGAGTGTGATGTACCGGGACCCGGGTGTGTGATGTACAGGGACCCAGGAGTTTGATGTACCGGGACCCGGGAGTGTGCTGTACTGGGACCCGGGAGTGTGATGTACCGGGACCCGGGAGTGTGATGTACCGGGACCCAAGAGTGTGATATTCCGGGACCCGGGATTGTGATTTACCGGGAACTGGGAGTGTGATGTACCGGGACCCGGGAGTGTGATGTACCGGGACCCGGGAGTGTGATGTACCGGGACCCGGGAGTGTGATGTACCAGGACCCAAAAGTGTGGTGTACCGGGACCCAAGAGTGTGATATTCCGGGACCCGGGATTGTGATGTACCGGGAACTGGGAGTGTGATGTACCGGGACCCGGGAGTGTGATGTACCGGGACCCGGGAGTGTGATGTACCGGGACCCAGGTATGTGCTGTACAGGGACCCGGGAGTGTCATGTACTGGGACCCGGGAGTGTGATGTCCCGGGATCCGGGAGTGTGATGTACCGGGACCCGGGAGTGTGATGTACCGGGACCCGGCAGTGTGCTATACCGGGACCCGGGGATGTGCTGTACCGGGACCCGTGGGTGTGCCGTACCGGGACCCGGGAGTGTGATGTACCGGTACCCGAGAGTGGGATGTACCGGGACCCGGGAGTGTGATGTACCGGGACCAGGGAGTGTGATGTACCAGGACCCAGGAGTGTGATGTACCGGGACCCGGGAGAGTGTTGTACCGGGACCCAGGAGTGTGATGTACCGGGACCCAGGAGTGTGATGCACCAGGACCCAGGAGTGTGATGAACTGGGACTCGGGAATGTGAGGTACCAGGACCCGTGAGTGTGATGTACCGGGACCGGGGAGTGTGATGTACCGGGACCCAGGAGTGTGATGTACCGGGACCCGGGAATGTGATGTACCAGGACCCGGGAGTGTGATGTACCGGGACCCGGGAGTGCGATGTGTCGGGACCCAGGAGTGTGATGTACCGGGACCCGGGAATGTGGTGCACCGGGACCCGGGAGTGTGATGTACCGGGATCCGGGAGTCTGATGTACCGGGACCCAGGAGCGTGATGTACCGGGACCCGGGAATGTGATGTACCAGGACCCGGGAGTGTGATGTACCGGGACCCGGGATTGTGATGTGTCGGGACCCAGGACTGTGATGTACCGGGACCCGGGAGTGTGTTGGACCGGGACCCGGGAGTGTGATGTACCGGGTCCCTAGATTGTGATGTACCGGGATCCGGCAGTGTGCTATACCGGGACCCGGGGGTGTGCTGTACCGGGACCCGGGAGTGTGCAGTACCGGGACCCTAGAGTGTGATGTACCGGGACCCAGCAGTTTGCTATACCGGGATCCGGGTGTGTGCTGTACCGGGGCCCGGGAGTGTGCCGTACCGGGACCCAGGTGTGTGATGTACTGGGACACGGGATTGTGATGTACTGGGACCCGGGAGTGTGATGTACCGGGATCCGGGAGTGTGATATACCGGGACACGGGGATTCTGATGTACTGGGACCCGGGAGTGTGATGTACAGGGACCCGGAAGTGTGATGTACCGGGACCCAAGTGTGTGATGTACAGGGACCCGAGAGTGTGATGTACCGGGACCCGGGAGTGTGATGTACCGGGACGCGGGTGTGTGATGTACAGGGACCCAGGAGTTTGATGTACCGGGACCCGGGAGTGTGCTGTACCGGGACCCGGGAGTGTGATGTACCGGGACCCGGGAGTGTGATGTACCGGGACCCAAGAGTGTGATATTCCGGGACCCGGGATTGTGATTTACCGGGAACTGGGAGTGTGATGTACCGGGACCCGGGAGTGTGATGTACCGGGACCCGGGAGTGTGATGTACCGGGACCCGGGAGTGTGATGTACCAGGACCCAAAAGTGTGGTGTACCGGGACCCAAGAGTGTGATATTCCGGGACCCGGGATTGTGATGTACCGGGAACTGGGAGTGTGATGTACCGGGACCCGGGAGTGTGATGTACCGGGACCCGGGAGTGTGATGTACCGGGACCCAGGTATGTGCTGTACAGGGACCCGGGAGTGTCATGTACTGGGACCCGGGAGTGTGATGTCCTGGGATCCGGGAGTGTGATGTACCGGGACCCGGGAGTGTGATGTACCGGGACCCGGCAGTGTGCTATACCGGGACCCGGGGATGTGCTGTACCGGGACCCGTGGGTGTGCCGTACCGGGACCCGGGAGTGTGATGTACCGGTACCCGAGAGTGGGATGTACCGGGACCCGGGAGTATGATGTACCGGGACCAGGGAGTGTGATGTACCAGGACCCAGGAGTGTGATGTACCGGGACCCGGGAGAGTGTTGTACCGGGACCCAGGAGTGTGATGTACCGGGACCCAGGAGTGTGATGCACCAGGACCCAGGAGTGTGATGAACCGGGACTCGGGAATGTGAGGTACCAGGACCCGTGAGTGTGATGTACCGGGACCGGGGAGTGTGATGTACCGGGACCCAGGAGTGTGATGTACCGGGACCCGGGAATGTGATGTACCAGGACCCGGGAGTGTGATGTACCGGGACCCGGGAGTGTGATGTGTCGGGACCCAGGAGTGTGATGTACCGGGACCCGGGAATGTGGTGCACCGGGACCCGGGAGTGTGATGTACCGGGATCCGGGAGTCTGATGTACCGGGACCCAGGAGTGTGATGTACCGGGACCCGGGAATGTGATGTACCAGGACCCGGGAGTGTGATGTACCGGGACCCGGGATTGTGATGTGTCGGGACCCAGGACTGTGATGTACCGGGACCCGGGAATGTGGTGCACCGGAACCCGGGAGTGTGATGTACCGGGATCCGGGAGTCTGATGTACCGGGACCCAGGAGTGTGATGTACTGGGACCCGGGAATGTGATGTACTGGGACCCAGGAGTGTGATGTACCGGGACCCGGGAGTGTGATGTACCAGGACCCAGGAGTGTGATGTACCGGGACCCGGGAGTGTGATGTACCGGGACCTGGGACTGTGATGTACCGGGACCCGTGAGTGTGATGTGCCGGGACCTGGGAGGGTGATGTACCGGGACCCGGGAGTGTGATGTACCGGGACCCGGGAGTGTGATGTACCAGGACCCGGGAGTGTGCTGTGCCAGGACCCGGGATTGTGATGTGCCAGGACCCGGGAGTGTGCTGTACCAGGACCTGGGAATGTGATGTGCCGGGACCCGGGAGTGTGCTGTATTGGGACCCGGGAGTGTGATGTACCGGGACCCGGGAGTGTGATGTTCCAGGGCCTGGGAGTGTGTTGTACTGGGACCCGGTTGTGTGATGTGCCGGGACCCGGGAGTATGCTGTACCGGGACCCGGGAGTGTGCTGTACCGGGAACCGGGAGTGTGATGTACCGGGATCCGGGAGTGTGATGTACTGGGACCCGGGAGTGTGAAGTACCGGGACCCGGCAGTGTGCTGTACAGGGACCCGGGAGTTTGATGTACCAGGACCCGGGAGTGTGCTGTACCGGGACCCGGGAGTGTGATGTACCAGGACCCGGGAGTGTGCTGTACTGGGACCCGGGAGTGTGATGTACCAGGACCCGGGAGTGTGCTGTACCGGGACCCGGTATTGTGATGTACCAGGACCCGGGAGTGTGCTCTACCGGGATCCGGGAGTGTGATGTGCCGGACCCGGGTGTGTGATGTACCGGGACCCAGGAGTATGATGTATCGGGACCTGGGAGTGTGATGTACCAGGACCAGGGAGTGTGCTGTACCGGGACCCGGGTGTTTGATGTACCGGGACCCGGGAGTGTGATGTACTGGTACCCGGGAGTGTGATGTACCGGGACCCGGGAGTGTGGTGTACCGGGACCCGGGAGTGTGATGTGACGGGACCCGGGAGTGTGATGTTCCGGGACCCAGGAGTGTGATGTACCGGGTCCCGGGAGTTTGCTCTACCAGGACCCGGGAGTGTAATGTACCGGGACCCGGGAGTGTGATGTACCGGGACCCGGGAGTGTGATGTACCGGGACCCGGGAGTGTGATGTACCGGGACCCGGGAGTGTGATGTACCGTGACCCAGGTATGTGCTGTACAGGGACCCGGGAGTGTCATGTACTGGGACCCGGGAGTGTGATGTCCCGGGATCCGGGAGTGTGATGTACCGGGACCCGGGAGTGTGATGTACCAGGACCCGGCAGTGTGCTATACCGGGACCCGGGGATGTGCTGTACCGGGACCCGTGGGTGTGCCGTACCGGGACCCGGGAGTGTGATGTACCGGTACCCGAGAGTGGGATGTACCGGGACCCGGGAGTGTGATGTACCGGGACCAGGGAGTGTGATGTACCAGGACCCAGGAGTGTGATGTACCGGGACCCGGGAGAGTGTTGTACCGGGACCCAGGAGTGTGATGTACCGGGACCCAGGAGTGTGATGCACCAGGACCCAGGAGTGTGATGAACCGGGACTCGGGAATGTGTGGTACCAGGACCCGTGAGTGTGATGTACCGGGACCGGGGAGTGTGATGTACCGGGACCCAGGAGTGTGATGTACCGGGACCCGGGAATGTGATGTACCAGGACCCGGGAGTGTGATGTACCGGGACCCGGGAGTGTGATGTGTCGGGACCCAGGAGTGTGATGTACCGGGACCCGGGAATGTGGTGCACCGGGACCCGGGAGTGTGATGTACCGGGATCCGGGAGTCTGATGTACCGGGACCCAGGAGTGTGATGTACCGGGACCCGGGAATGTGATGTACCAGGACCCGGGAGTGTGATGTACCGGGACCCGGGATTGTGATGTGTCGGGACCCAGGACTGTGATGTACCGGGACCCGGGAGTGTGTTGGACCGTGACCCGGGAGTGTGATGTACCGGGTCCCTAGATTGTGATGTACCGGGATCCGGCAGTGTGCTATACCGGGACCCGGGGGTGTGCTGTACCGGGACCCGGGGGTGTGCCGTACCGGGAACCGGGAGTGTGCAGTACCGGGACCCTAGAGTGTGATGTACCGGGACCCAGCAGTTTGCTATACCGGGATCCGGGTGTGTGCTGTACCGGGGCCCGGGAGTGTGCCGTACCGGGACCCAGGTGTGTGATGTACTGGGACACGGGATTGTGATGTACTGGGACCCGGGAGTGTGATGTACCGGGATCCGGGAGTGTGATATACCGGGACACGGGGATTCTGATGTACTGGGACCCGGGAGTGTGATGTACAGGGACCCGGAAGTGTGATGTACCGGGACCCAAGTGTGTGATGTACAGGGACCTGAGAGTGTGATGTACCGGGACCCGGGAGTGTGATGTACCGGGACGCGGGTGTGTGATGTACAGGGACCCAGGAGTTTGATGTACCGGGACCCGGGAGTGTGCTGTACCGGGACCCGGGAGTGTGATGTACCGGGACCCGGGAGTGTGATGTACCGGGACCCAAGAGTGTGATATTCCGGGACCCGGGATTGTGATTTACCGGGAACTGGGAGTGTGATGTACCGGGACCCGGGAGTGTGATGTACCGGGACCCGGGAGTGTGATGTACCGGGACCCGGGAGTGTGATGTACCAGGACCCAAAAGTGTGGTGTACCGGGACCCAAGAGTGTGATATTCCGGGACCCGGGATTGTGATGTACCGGGAACTGGGAGTGTGATGTACCGGGACCCGGGAGTGTGATGTACCGGGACCCGGGAGTGTGATGTACCGGGACCCAGGTATGTGCTGTACAGGGACCCGGGAGTGTCATGTACTGGGACCCGGGAGTGTGATGTCCCGGGATCCGGGAGTGTGATGTACCGGGACCCGGGAGTGTGATGTACCGGGACCCGGCAGTGTGCTATACCGGGACCCGGGGATGTGCTGTACCGGGACCCGTGGGTGTGCCGTACCGGGACCCGGGAGTGTGATGTACTGGGACCCGGGAGTGTGAAGTACCGGGACCCGGCAGTGTGCTGTACAGGGACCCGGGAGTTTGATGTACCAGGACCCGGGAGTGTGCTGTACCGGGACCCGGGAGTGTGATGTACCAGGACCCGGGAGTGTGCTGTACTGGGACCCGGGAGTGTGATGTACCAGGACCCGGGAGTGTGCTGTACCGGGACCCGGTATTGTGATGTACCAGGACCCGGGAGTGTGCTCTACCGGGATCCGGGAGTGTGATGTGCCGGACCCGGGTGTGTGATGTACCGGGACCCAGGAGTATGATGTATCGGGACCTGGGAGTGTGATGTACCAGGACCAGGGAGTGTGCTGTACCGGGACCCGGGTGTTTGATGTACCGGGACCCGGGAGTGTGATGTACTGGTACCCGGGAGTGTGATGTACCGGGACCCGGGAGTGTGGTGTACCGGGACCCGGGAGTGTGATGTGACGGGACCCGGGAGTGTGATGTTCCGGGACCCAGGAGTGTGATGTACCGGGTCCCGGGAGTTTGCTCTACCAGGACCCGGGAGTGTAATGTACCGGGACCCGGGAGTGTGATGTACCGGGACCCGGGAGTGTGATGTACCGGGACCCGGGAGTGTGATGTACCGGGACCCGGGAGTGTGATGTACCGGGACCCAGGTATGTGCTGTACAGGGACCCGGGAGTGTCATGTACTGGGACCCGGGAGTGTGATGTCCCGGGATCCGGGAGTGTGATGTACCGGGACCCGGGAGTGT
This sequence comes from Somniosus microcephalus, assembly GCF_052327205.1. Taxonomy (NCBI): domain Eukaryota; kingdom Metazoa; phylum Chordata; class Chondrichthyes; order Squaliformes; family Somniosidae; genus Somniosus; species Somniosus microcephalus. The sequence continues at coordinate 20,480,930 of NW_028225182.1, read as the reverse complement.
GATGTACCAGGACCCGGCAGTGTGCTATACCGGGACCCGGGGATGTGCTGTACCGGGACCCGTGGGTGTGCCGTACCGGGACCCGGGAGTGTGATGTACCGGTACCCGAGAGTGGGATGTACCGGGACCCGGGAGTGTGATGTACCGGGACCAGGGAGTGTGATGTACCAGGACCCAGGAGTGTGATGTACCGGGACCCGGGAGAGTGTTGTACCGGGACCCAGGAGTGTGATGTACCGGGACCCAGGAGTGTGATGCACCAGGACCCAGGAGTGTGATGAACCGGGACTCGGGAATGTGTGGTACCAGGACCCGTGAGTGTGATGTACCGGGACCGGGGAGTGTGATGTACCGGGACCCAGGAGTGTGATGTACCGGGACCCGGGAATGTGATGTACCAGGACCCGGGAGTGTGATGTACCGGGACCCGGGAGTGTGATGTGTCGGGACCCAGGAGTGTGATGTACCGGGACCCGGGAATGTGGTGCACCGGGACCCGGGAGTGTGATGTACCGGGATCCGGGAGTCTGATGTACCGGGACCCAGGAGTGTGATGTACCGGGACCCGGGAATGTGATGTACCAGGACCCGGGAGTGTGATGTACCGGGACCCGGGATTGTGATGTGTCGGGACCCAGGACTGTGATGTACCGGGACCCGGGAGTGTGTTGGACCGGGACCCGGGAGTGTGATGTACCGGGTCCCTAGATTGTGATGTACCGGGATCCGGCAGTGTGCTATACCGGGACCCGGGGGTGTGCTGTACCGGGACCCGGGGGTGTGCCGTACCGGGAACCGGGAGTGTGCAGTACCGGGACCCTAGAGTGTGATGTACCGGGACCCAGCAGTTTGCTATACCGGGATCCGGGTGTGTGCTGTACCGGGGCCCGGGAGTGTGCCGTACCGGGACCCAGGTGTGTGATGTACTGGGACACGGGATTGTGATGTACTGGGACCCGGGAGTGTGATGTACCGGGATCCGGGAGTGTGATATACCGGGACACGGGGATTCTGATATACTGGGACCCGGGAGTGTGATGTACAGGGACCCGGAAGTGTGATGTACCGGGACCCAAGTGTGTGATGTACAGGGACCCGAGAGTGTGATGTACCGGGACCCGGGAGTGTGATGTACCGGGACGCGGGTGTGTGATGTACAGGGACCCAGGAGTTTGATGTACCGGGACCCGGGAGTGTGCTGTACCGGGACCCGGGAGTGTGATGTACCGGGACCCGGGAGTGTGATGTACCGGGACCCAAGAGTGTGATATTCCGGGACCCGGGATTGTGATTTACCGGGAACTGGGAGTGTGATGTACCGGGACCCGGGAGTGTGATGTACCGGGACCCGGGAGTGTGATGTACCGGGACCCGGGAGTGTGATGTACCAGGACCCAAAAGTGTGGTGTACCGGGACCCAAGAGTGTGATATTCCGGGACCCGGGATTGTGATGTACCGGGAACTGGGAGTGTGATGTACCGGGACCCGGGAGTGTGATGTACCGGGACCCGGGAGTGTGATGTACCGGGACCCAGGTATGTGCTGTACAGGGACCCGGGAGTGTCATGTACTGGGACCCGGGAGTGTGATGTCCCGGGATCCGGGAGTGTGATGTACCGGGACCCGGGAGTGTGATGTACCGGGACCCGGCAGTGTGCTATACCGGGACCCGGGGATGTGCTGTACCGGGACCCGTGGGTGTGCCGTACCGGGACCCGGGAGTGTGATGTACCGGTACCCGAGAGTGGGATGTACCGGGACCCGGGAGTATGAGGTACCGGGACCAGGGAGTGTGATGTACCAGGACCCAGGAGTGTGATGTACCGGGACCCGGGAGAGTGTTGTACCGGGACCCAGGAGTGTGATGTACAGGGACCCAGGAGTGTGATGCACCAGGACCCAGGAGTGTGATGAACCGGGACTCGGGAATGTGAGGTACCAGGACCCGTGAGTGTGATGTACCAGGACCGGGGAGTGTGATGTACCGGGACCCAGGAGTGTGATGTACCGGGACCCGGGAATGTGATGTACCAGGACCCGGGAGTGTGATGTACCGGGACCCGGGAGTGTGATGTGTCGGGACCCAGGAGTGTGATGTACCGGGACCCGGGAATGTGGTGCACCGGGACCCGGGAGTGTGATGTACCGGGATCCGGGAGTCTGATGTACCGGGACCCAGGAGTGTGATGTACCGGGACCCGGGAATGTGATGTACCAGGACCCGGGAGTGTGATGTACCGGGACCCGGGATTGTGATGTGTCGGGACCCAGGACTGTGATGTACCGGGACCCGGGAATGTGGTGCACCGGGACCCGGGAGTGTGATGTACCGGGATCCGGGAGTCTGATGTACCGGGACCCAGGAGTGTGATGTACTGGGACCCGGGAATGTGATGTACTGGGACCCAGGAGTGTGATGTACCGGGACCCGGGAGTGTGATGTACCAGGACCCAGGAGTGTGATGTACCGGGACCCGGGAGTGTGATGTACCGGGACCTGGGACTGTGATGTACCGGGACCCGTGAGTGTGATGTGCCGGGACCTGGGAGGGTGATGTACCGGGACCCGGGAGTGTGATGTACCGGGACCCGGGAGTGTGATGTACCAGGACCCGGGAGTGTGCTGTGCCAGGACCCGGGATTGTGATGTGCCAGGACCCGGGAGTGTGCTGTACCAGGACCTGGGAATGTGATGTGCCGGGACCCGGGAGTGTGCTGTATTGGGACCCGGGAGTGTGATGTACCGGGACCCGGGAGTGTGATGTTCCAGGGCCTGGGAGTGTGTTGTACTGGGACCCGGTTGTGTGATGTGCCGGGACCCGGGAGTATGCTGTACCGGGACCCGGGAGTGGGCTGTACCGGGAACCGGGAGTGTGATGTACCGGGATCCGGGAGTGTGATGTACTGGGACCCGGGAGTGTGAAGTACCGGGACCCGGCAGTGTGCTGTACAGGGACCCGGGAGTTTGATGTACCAGGACCCGGGAGTGTGTTGTACCGGGACCCGGGAGTGTGATGTACCAGGACCCGGGAGTGTGCTGTACTGGGACCCGGGAGTGTGATGTACCAGGACCCGGGAGTGTGCTGTACCGGGACCCGGTATTGTGATGTACCAGGACCCGGGAGTGTGCTCTACCGGGATCCGGGAGTGTGATGTGCCGGACCCGGGTGTGTGATGTACCGGGACCCAGGAGTATGATGTATCGGGACCTGGGAGTGTGATGTACCAGGACCAGGGAGTGTGCTGTACCGGGACCCGGGTGTTTGATGTACCGGGACCCGGGAGTGTGATGTACTGGTACCCGGGAGTGTGATGTACCGGGACCCGGGAGTGTGGTGTACCGGGACCCGGGAGTGTGATGTGACGGGACCCGGGAGTGTGATGTTCCGGGACCCAGGAGTGTGATGTACCGGGTCCCGGGAGTTTGCTCTACCAGGACCCGGGAGTGTGATGTACCGGGACCCGGGAGTGTGATGTACCGGGACCCGGGAGTGTGATGTACCGGCACGCGGGAGTGTGATGTACCGGGACCCGGGAGTGTGCTGTACCACGACCCAAGTGTGTGATGTACCGGGACCCGGGAGTGTGATGTACCGGGACCCGGGAGTGTGATGTACCGCGACCCGGGTGTGTGATGTACCACGACCCGGGGGTGTGGTGTACCGGGACCCGGGCGTGTGATGTACCGCGACCCGGGCGTGTGATGTACCGGGACCCGGGATTGTGATGTGTCGGGACCCAGGACTGTGATGTACCGGGACCCGGGAATGTGGTGCACCGGGACCCGGGAGTGTGATGTACCGGGATCCGGGAGTCTGATGTACCGGGACCCAGGAGTGTGATGTACTGGGACCCGGGAATGTGATGTACTGGGACCCAGGAGTGTGATGTACCGGGACCCGGGAGTGTGATGTACCAGGACCCAGGATTGTGATGTACCGCGACCCGGGTGTGTGATGTACCACGACCCGGGGGTGTGGTGTACCGGGACCCGGGCGTGTGATGTACCGCGACCCGGGCGTGTGATGTACCGAGACCCGGTGTTGTGATGCACCGGGACCCGGGAGTGTGATGTACCGGGACCCGGGAGTGCGATGTTCCGGGACCCGGGAGTGCGATGTACCGGGACCCGGGGTTGTGATGTACCGGGACCCGGGAGTGTGATGTACCGCGACCCGGGTGTAGGATGTACCGCGACCCGGGGGTAAGGTGTACCGGGACCCGGGAGTGCGATGTACCAGGACCCGGGAGTGTGGTGTACCGTGACCCGGGAGTGTGATGTACCCGGACCCGGGAGTGTGCTGTACCGGGACCCAGGGGTGTGGTGTACCGGGACCCGGGAGTGCGATGTTCTGGGACCCGGGAGTGTGGTGTACCGGGACCCGGGAGTGTGATGTACCGGGTCCCGAGTGTGTGCTGTACCGGGACCCGGGAGTGTGATGTACCGGGACTCGGGAATGTGCTGTACCCGGACCCGGGAATGTGCTGTACCCGGACCCGGGAGTGTGATGTACCGGGACCCGGGAGTGTGATGTACCGGGACCCGGGTGTGTGACGTACCGGGACCCAGGAGTGTGCTGTACCCGGACCCAGGAGTGTGATGTACCGGGACCCGGGAGTGTGATGTACCGGGACCATGGAGTGTGATGTACCAGGACCCGGGAGTATGATGTACCGCTACCCGGGGGTGTGGTGTACCAGGACCCGGGAGTGCGATGTACCAGGACCCAGGTGTGTGATGTACCGGGACCCGGGAGTGTGATGTACCAGGACCCAAAAGTGTGGTGTACCGGGACCCAAGAGTGTGATATTCCGGGACCCGGGATTGTGATTTACCGGGAACTGGGAGTGTGATGTACCGGGACCCGGGAGTGTGATGTACCGGGACCCGGGAGTGTGATGTACCGGGACCCGGGAGTGTGATGTACCAGGACCCAAAAGTGTGGTGTACCGGGACCCAAGAGTGTGATATTCCGGGACCCGGGATTGTGATGTACCGGGAACTGGGAGTGTGATGTACCGGGACCCGGGAGTGTGATGTACCGGGACCCGGGAGTGTGATGTACCGGGACCCAGGTATGTGCTGTACAGGGACCCGGGAGTGTCATGTACTGGGACCCGGGAGTGTGATGTCCCGGGATCCGGGAGTGTGATGTACCGGGACCCGGGAATGTGATGTACCGGGACCCGGCAGTGTGCTATACCGGGACCCGGGGGTGTGCTGTACTGGGACCCGTGGGTGTGCCGTACCGGGACCCGGGAGTGTGATGTACCGGTACCCAAGAGTGTGATGTACCGGGACCAGGGAGTGTGATGTACCAGGACCCAGGACTGTGATGTACCGGGACCCGGGAGAGTGTTGTACCGGGACCCAGGAGTGTGATGTACCGGGACCCAGGAGTGTGATGCACCAGGACCCAGGAGTGTGATGTACCGGGACTCGGGAATGTGAGGTACCAGGACCCGTGAGTGTGATGTACCAGGACCGGGGAGTGTGATGTACCGGGACCCAGGAGTGTGATGTACCGGGACCAGGGAATGTGATGTACCAGGACCCGGGAGTGTGATGTACCGGGACCCGGGAGTGTGATGTGTCGGGACCCAGGAGTGTGATGTACCGGGACCCGGGAATGTGGTGCACCGGGTACCGGGAGTGTGATGTACCGGGATCCGGGAGTCTGATGTACCGGGACCCAGGAGTGTGATGTACCGGGACCCGGGAATGTGATGTACCAGGACCCGGGAGTGTGATGTACCGGGACCCGGGATTGTGATGTGTCGGGACCCAGGACTGTGATGTACCGGGACCCGGGAATGTGGTGCACCGGGACCCGGGAGTGTGATGTACCGGGATCCGGGAGTCTGATGTACCGGGACCCAGGAGTGTGATGTACTGGGACCCGGGAATGTGATGTACTGGGACCCAGGAGTGTGATGTACCGGGACCCGGGAGTGTGATGTACCAGGACCCAGGAGTGTGATGTACCGCGACCCGGGTGTGTGATGTACCACGACTCGGGGGTGTGGTGTACCGGGACCCGGGCGTGTGATGTACCGTGACCCGGGCGTGTGATGTACCGAGACCCGGTGTTGTGATGCACCGGGACCCGGGAGTGTGATGTACCAGGACCCGGGAGTGCGATGTTCCGGGACCCGGGAGTGCGATGTACCGGGACCCGGGGTTGTGATGTACCGGGACCCGGGAGTGTGATGTACCGCGACCCGGGTGTAGGATGTACCGCGACCCGGGGGTAAGGTGTACCGGGACCCGGGAGTGCGATGTACCAGGACCCGGGAGTGTGATGTACCGTGACCCGGGAGTGTGATGTACCCGGACCCGGGAGTGTGCTGTACCGGGACCCAGGGGTGTGGTGTACCGGGACCCGGGAGTGCGATGTTCTGGGACCCGGGAGTGTGGTGTACCGGGACCCGGGAGTGTGATGTACCGGGTCCCGAGTGTGTGCTGTACCGGGACCCGGGAGTGTGATGTACCGGGACTCGGGAATGTGCTGTACCCGGACCCGGGAATGTGCTGTACCCGGACCCGGGAGTGTGATGTACCGGGACCCGGGAGTGTGATGTACCGGGACCCGGGTGTGTGACGTACCGGGACCCAGGAGTGTGCTGTACCCGGACCCAGGAGTGTGATGTACCGGGACCCGGGAGTGTGATGTACCGGGACCATGGAGTGTGATGTACCAGGACCCGGGAGTATGATGTACCGCGACCCGGGGGTTTGGTGTACCAGGACCCGGGAGTGCGATGTACCAGGACCCGGGTGTGTGATGTACCGGGACCCGGGAGTGTGATGTACCAGGACCCAAAAGTGTGGTGTACCGGGACCCAAGAGTGTGATATTCCGGGACCCGGGATTGTGATGTACCGGGAACTGGGAGTGTGATGTACCGGGACCCGGGAGTGTGATGTACCGGGACCCGGGAGTGTGATGTACCGGGACCCAGGTATGTGCTGTACAGGGACCCGGGAGTGTCATGTACTGGGACCCGGGAGTGTGATGTCCCGGGATCCGGGAGTGTGATGTACCGGGACCCGGGAGTGTGATGTACCGGGACCCGGCAGTGTGCTATACCGGGACCCGGGGGTGTGCTGTACTGGGACCCGTGGGTGTGCCGTACCAGGACCAGGGAGTGTGATGTACCGGTACCCGAGAGTGTGATGTACCGGGACCAGGGAGTGTGATGTACCAGGACCCAGGAGTGTGATGTACCGGGACCCGGGAGAGTGTTGTACCGGGACCCAGGAGTGTGATGTACCGGGACCCAGGAGTGTGATGCACCAGGACCCAGGAGTGTGATGTACCGGGACTCGGGAATGTGAGGTACCAGGACCCGTGAGTGTGATGTACCGGGACCGGGGAGTGTGATGTACCGGGACCCAGGAGTGTGATGTACCGGGACCAGGGAATGTGATGTACCAGGACCCGGGAGTGTGATGTACCGGGACCCGGGAGTGTGATGTGTCGGGACCCAGGAGTGTGATGTACCGGGACCCGGGAATGTGGTGCACCGGGACCCGGGAGTGTGATGTACCGGGATCCGGGAGTCTGATGTACCGGGACCCAGGAGTGTGATGTACCGGGACCCGGGAATGTGATGTACCAGGACCCGGGAGTGTGATGTACCGGGACCCGGGATTGTGATGTGTCGGGACCCAGGACTGTGATGTACCGGGACCCGGGAATGTGGTGCACCGGGACCCGGGAGTGTGATGTACCGGGATCCGGGAGTCTGATGTACCGGGACCCAGGAGTGTGATGTACTGGGACCCGGGAATGTGATGTACTGGGACCCAGGAGTGTGATGTACCGGGACCCGGGAGTGTGATGTACCAGGACCCAGGAGTGTGATGTACCGCGACCCGGGTGTGTGATGTACCACGACCCGGGGGTGTGGTGTACCGGGACCCGGGCGTGTGATGTACCGCGACCCGGGCGTGTGATGTACCGAGACCCGGTGTTGTGATGCACCGGGACCCGGGAGTGTGATGTACCGGGACCCGGGAGTGCGATGTTCCGGGACCCGGGAGTGCGATGTACCGGGACCCGGGGTTGTGATGTACCGGGACCCGGGAGTGTGATGTACCGCGACCCGGGTGTAGGATGTACCGCGACCCGGGGGTAAGGTGTACCGGGACCCGGGAGTGCGATGTACCAGGACCCGGGAGTGTGGTGTACCGTGACCCGGGAGTGTGATGTACCCGGACCCGGGAGTGTGCTGTACCGGGACCCAGGGGTGTGGTGTACCGGGACCCGGGAGTGCGATGTTCTGGGACCCGGGAGTGTGGTGTACCGGGACCCGGGAGTGTGATGTACCGGGTCCCGAGTGTGTGCTGTACCGGGACCCGGGAGTGTGATGTACCGGGACTCGGGAATGTGCTGTACCCGGACCCGGGAATGTGCTGTACCCGGACCCGGGAGTGTGATGTACCGGGACCCGGGAGTGTGATGTACCGGGACCCGGGTGTGTGACGTACCGGGACCCAGGAGTGTGCTGTACCCGGACCCAGGAGTGTGATGTACCGGGACCCGGGAGTGTGATGTACCGGGACCATGGAGTGTGATGTACCAGGACCCGGGAGTATGATGTACCGCGACCCGGGGGTGTGGTGTACCAGGACCCGGGAGTGCGATGTACCAGGACCCGGGTGTGTGGTGTACCGGGACACGGGAGTGTGATGTACCCGGACCCGGGACTGTGCTGTACCGGGACCTAGGGGTGTGGTGTACCGGGACCCGGAAGTGCGATGTTCTGGGACCGGGAGTGTGGTGTACCGGGACCCGGGAGTGTGATGTACCGGGACCCGGGTGTGTGCTGTACCGGAACCCGGGAGTGTGATGTTCCCGGACCCAGGAGTGTGATGTACCGGGACCCGGGAGTGTGATGTACCGGGACCCGGGAGTTTGATGTACTGGGACCCGGGAGTGTGATGTACCGGGACCCAAGAGTGTGATATTCCGGGACCCGGGATTGTGATTTACCGGGAACTGGGAGTGTGATGTACCGGGACCCGGGAGTGTGATGTACCGGGACCCGGGAGTGTGATGTACCGGGACCCGGGAGTGTGATGTACCAGGACCCAAAAGTGTGGTGTACCGGGACCCAAGAGTGTGATATTCCGGGACCCGGGATTGTGATGTACCGGGAACTGGGAGAGTGATGTACCGGGACCCGGGAGTGTGATGTACCGGGACCCGGGAGTGTGATGTACCGGGACCCAGGTATGTGCTGTACAGGGACCCGGGAGTGTCATGTACTGGGACCCGGGAGTGTGATGTACCGGGACCCGGGAGTGTGATGTACCGGGACCATGGAGTGTGATGTACCAGGACCCGGGAGAATGATGTACCGCGACCCGGGGGTGTGGTGTACCAGGACCCGGGAGTGCGATGTACCAGGACCCGGGTGTGTGATGTACCGGGACCCGGGAGTGTGATGTACCAGGACCCAAATGTGTGGTGTACCGGGACCCAAGAGTGTGATATTCCGGGACCCGGGATTGTGATGTACCGGGAACTGGGAGTGTGATGTACCGGGACCCGGGAGTGTGATGTACCGGGACCCGGGAGTGTGATGTACCGGGACCCAGGTATGTGCTGTACAGGGACCCGGGAGTGTCATGTACTGGGACCCGGGAGTGTGATGTCCCGGGATCCGGGAGTGTGATGTACCGGGACCCGGGAGTGTGATGTACCGGGACCCGGCAGTGTGCTATACCGGGACCCGGGGGTGTGCTGTACTGGGACCCGTGGGTGTGCCGTACCGGGACCCGGGAGTGTGATGTACCGGTACCCGAGAGTGTGATGTACCGGGACCAGGGAGTGTGATGTACCAGGACCCAGGAGTGTGATGTACCGGGATCCGGGAGAGTGTTGTACCGGGACCCAGGAGTGTGATGTACCGGGACCCAGGAGTGTGAAGCACCAGGACCCAGGAGTGTGATGTACCGGGACTCGGGAATGTGAGGTACCAGGACCCGTGAGTGTGATGTACCGGGACCGGGGAGTGTGATGTACCGGGACCCAGGAGTGTGATGTACCGGGACCAGGGAATGTGATGTACCAGGACCCGGGAGTGTGATGTACCGGGACCCGGGAGTGTGATGTGTCGGGACCCAGGAGTGTGATGTACCGGGACCCGGGAATGTGGTGCACCGGGACCCGGGAGTGTGATGTACCGGGATCCGGGAGTCTGATGTACCGGGACCCAGGAGTGTGATGTACCGGGACCCGGGAATGTGATGTACCAGGACCCGGGAGTGTGATGTACCGGGACCCGGGATTGTGATGTGTCGGGACCCAGGACTGTGATGTACCGGGACCCGGGAATGTGGTGCACCGGGACCCGGGAGTGTGATGTACCGGGATCCGGGAGTCTGATGTACCAGGACCCAGGAGTGTGATGTACTGGGACCCGGGAATGTGATGTACTGGGACCCAGGAGTGTGATGTACCGGGACCCGGGAGTGTGATGTACCAGGACCCAGGAGTGTGATGTACCGCGACCCGGGTGTGTGATGTACCACGACCCGGGGGTGTGGTGTACCGGGACCCGGGCGTGTGATGTACCGCGACCCGGGCGTGTGATGTACCGAGACCCGGTGTTGTGATGCACCGGGACCCGGGAGTGTGATGTACCGGGACCCGGGAGTGCGATGTTCCGGGACCCGGGAGTGCGATGTACCGGGACCCGGGGTTGTGATGTACCGGGACCCAGGAGTGTGATGTACCGCGACCCGGGTGTAGGATGTACCGCGACCTGGGGGTAAGGTGTACCGGGACCCGGGAGTGCGATGTACCAGGACCCGGGAGTGTGGTGTACCATGACCCGGGAGTGTGATGTACCCGGACCCGGGAGTGTGCTGTACCGGGACCCAGGGGTGTGGTGTACCGGGACCCGGGAGTGCGATGTTCTGGGACCCGGGAGTGTGGTGTACCGGGACCCGGGAGTGTGATGTACCGGGTCCCGAGTGTGTGCTGTACCGGGACCCGGGAGTGTCATGTACCGGGACTCGGGAATGTGCTGTACCCGGACCCGGGAATGTGCTGTACCCGGACCCGGGAGTGTGATGTACCGGGACCCGGGAGTGTGATGTACCGGGACCCGGGTGTGTGACGTACCGGGACCCAGGAGTGTGCTGTACCCGGACCCAGGAGTGTGATGTACCGGGACCCGGGAGTGTGATGTACCGGGACCATGGAGTGTGATGTACCAGGACCCGGGAGTATGATGTACCGCGACCCGGGGGTGTGGTGTACCAGGACCCGGGAGTGCGATGTACCAGGACCCGGGTGTGTGGTGTACCGGGACACGGGAGTGTGATGTACCCGGACCCGGGACTGTGCTGTACCGGGACCTAGGGGTGTGGTGTACCGGGACCCGGAAGTGCGATGTTCTGGGACCGGGAGTGTGGTGTACCGGGACCCGGGAGTGTGATGTACCGGGACCCGGGTGTGTGCTGTACCGGAACCCGGGAGTGTGATGTTCCCGGACCCAGGAGTGTGATGTACCGGGACCCGGGAGTGTGATGTACCGGGACCATGGAGTGTGATGTACCGGGACCCGGGAGTGTGATGTACCGGGACCCGGGAGTTTGATGTACCGGGACCCGGGAGTGTGATGTACCGGGACCCAAGAGTGTGATATTCCGGGACCCGGGATTGTGATTTACCGGGAACTGGGAGTGTGATGTACCGGGACCCGGGAGTGTGATGTACCGGGACCCGGGAGTGTGATGTACCGGGACCCGGGAGTGTGATGTACCAGGACCCAAAAGTGTGGTGTACCGGGACCCAAGAGTGTGATATTCCGGGACCCGGGATTGTGATGTACCGGGAACTGGGAGAGTGATGTACCGGGACCCGGGAGTGTGATGTACCGGGACCCGGGAGTGTGATGTACCGGGACCCAGGTATGTGCTGTACAGGGACCCGGGAGTGTCATGTACTGGGACCCGGGAGTGTGATGTCCCGGGATCCGGGAGTGTGATGTACCGGGACCCGGGAGTGTGATGTACCGGGACCCGGCAGTGTGCTATACCGGGACCCGGGGGTGTGCTGTACTGGGACCCGTGGGTGTGCCGTACCGGGACCCGGGAGTGTGATGTACCGGTACCCGAGAGTGTGATGTACCGGGACCAGGGAGTGTGATGTACCAGGACCCAGGAGTGTGATGTACCGGGACCCGGGAGAGTGTTGTACCGGGACCCAGGAGTGTGATGTACCGGGACCCAGGAGTGTGATGCACCAGGACCCTGGAGTGTGATGTACCGGGACTCGGGAATGTGAGGTACCAGGACCCGTGAGTGTGATGTACCGGGACCGGGGAGTGTGATGTACCGGGACCCAGGAGTGTGATGTACCGGGACCAGGGAATGTGATGTACCAGGACCCGGGAGTGTGATGTACCGGGACCCGGGAGTGTGATGTGTCGGGACCCAGGAGTGTGATGTACCGGGACCCGGGAATGTGGTGCACCGGGACCCGGGAGTGTGATGTACCGGGATCCGGGAGTCTGATGTACCGGGACCCAGGAGTGTGATGTACCGGGACCCGGGAATGTGATGTACCAGGACCCGGGAGTGTGATGTACCGCTACCCGGGATTGTGATGTGTCGGGACCCAGGACTGTGATGTACCGGGACCCGGGAATGTGGTGCACCGGGACCCGGGAGTGTGATGTACCGGGATCCGGGAGTCTGATGTACCGGGACCCAGGAGTGTGATGTACTGGGACCCGGGAATGTGATGTACTGGGACCCAGGAGTGTGATGTACCGGGACCCGGGAGTGTGATGTACCAGGACCCAGGAGTGTGATGTACCGGGACCCGGGAGTGTGATATACCGGGACCCGGGACTGTGATGTACCGGGACCCGTGAGTGTGATGTGCCGGGACCTGGGAGGGTGATGTACCGGGACCCGGGAGTGTGATGTACCGGGACCCAGGAGTGTGATGTACCAGGACCCGGGAGTGTGCTGTGCCAGGACCCGGGATTGTGATGTGCCAGGACCCGGGAGTGTGCTGTACCAGGACCTGGGAATGTGATGTGCCGGGACCCGGGAGTGTGCTGTATTGGGACCCGGGAGTGTGATGTACCGGGACCCGGGAGTGTGATGTTCCAGGGCCTGGGAGTGTGTTGTACTGGGACCCGGTTGTGTGATGTGCCGGGACCCGGGAGTATGCTGTACCGGGACCCGGGAGTGTGCTGTACCGGGAACCAGGAGTGTGATGTACCGGGATCCGGGAGTGTGATGTACTGGGACCCGGGAGTGTGAAGTACCGGGACCCGGCAGTGTGCTGTACAGGGACCCGGGAGTTTGATGTACCAGGACCCGGGAGTGTGCTGTACCGGGACCCGGGAGTGTGATGTACCAGGACCCGGGAGTGTGCTGTACTGGGACCCGGGAGTGTGATGTACCAGGACCCGGGAGTGTGCTGTACCGGGACCCGGCATTGTGATGTACCAGGACGCGGGAGTGTGCTCTACCGGGATCCGGGAGTTTGATGTGCCGGACCCGGGTGTGTGATGTACCGGGACCCAGGAGTGTGATGTATCGGGACCTGGGAGTGTGATGTACCAGGACCAGGGAGTGTGCTGTACCGGGACCCGGGTGTTTGATGTACCGGGACCCGGGAGTGTGATGTACTGGTACCCGGGAGTGTGATGTACCGGGACCCGGGAGTGTGGTGTACCGGGACCCGGGAGTGTGATGTGACGGGACCCGGGAGTGTGATGTTCCGGGACCCAGGAGTGTGATGTACCGGGTCCCGGGAGTTTGCTGTACCAGGACCCGGGAGTGTAATGTACCGGGACCCGGGAGTGTGATGTACCGGGACCCGGGAGTGTGATGTACCGGGACCCGGGAGTGTGATGTAGCAGCACGCGGGAGTGTGATGTACCGGGACCCGGGAGTGTGCTGTACCACGACCCAAGTGTGTGATGTACCGGGACCCGGGAGTGTGATGTACCGGGACCCGGGAGTGTGATGTACCGCGACCCGGGTGTGTGATGTACCACGACCCGGGGGTGTGGTGTACCGGGACCCGGGCGTGTGATGTACCGCGACCCGGGCGTGTGATGTACCGAGACCCGGGAGTGTGATGTACCGGGACCCGGGAGTGCGATGTTCCGGGACCCGGGAGTGCGATGTACCGGGACCCGGGGTTGTGATGTACCGGGACCCGGGAGTGTGATGTACCGCGACCCGGGTGTAGGATGTACCGCGACCCGGGGGTATGGTGTACCGGAACCCGGGAGTGCGATGTACCAGGACCCGGGTGTGTGGTGTACCGGGACCCAGGAGTGTAATGTACCCGGACCCGGGAGTGTGCTGTACCGGGACCCAGGGGTGTGGTGTATCGGGGCCCGGGAGTGCGATGTTCTGGGACCCGGGAGTGTGGTGTACCGGGACCCGGGAGTGTGATGTACCAGGTCCCGAGTGTGTGCTGTACCGGGACCCGGGAGTGTGATGTACCGGGACTCGGGAATGTGCTGTACCCGGACCCGGGAATGTGCTGTACCCGGACCCGGGAGTGTGATGTACCGGGACCCGGGAGTGTGATGTACCGGGACCCGGGTGTGTGACGTACTGGGACCCAGGAGTGTGCTGTACCCGGACCCAGGAGTGTGATGTACCGGGACCCGGGAGTGTGATGTACCGGGACCATGGAGTGTGATGTACCAGGACCCGGGAGTATGATGTACCGCGACCCGGGGGTGTGGTGTACCAGGACCCGGGAGTGCGATGTACCAGGACCCGGGTGTGTGGTGTACCGGGACACGGGAGTGTGATGTACCCGGACCCGGGACTGTGCTGCACCGGGACCTAGGGGTGTGGTGTACCGGGACCCGGAAGTGCGATGTTCTGGGACCGGGAGTGTGGTGTACCGGGACCCGGGAGTGTGATGTACCGGGACCCGGGTGTGTGCTGTACCGGGACCCGGGAGTGTGATGTTCCCGGACCCAGGAGTGTGATGTACCGGGACCCGGGAGTGTGATGTACCGGGACCATGGAGTGTGATGTACCGGGACCCGGGAGTGTGATGTACCGGGACCCGGGAGTGTGATGTACCGGGACCCGGGAATGTGATGTACCGGGACCCGGGAGTGTGATGTACCGGGACCCGGGAGTGTGATGTACCGGGACCCGGGAGTGTGATGTACCGGGACCCAGGAGCGTGAAGTACCGGGACCCAGGAATGTGCTGTACCGGGACCCGGGAGTGTGATGTCCCGGGACCCGGGAGTGTGATGTACCGGGACCCGCGAATGTGCCGTAGTGGGACCCGGGAGTGTGATGTACCAGGACCCGGGAGTGTGCTGTACCGCGACCCGGGAGTGTGACGTACCGCGACCCAGGTGTGTGATGTACCGGGACCCGGGAGTGTGATGTATCGGGAGCTCTGAGTGTTGCATTGACATTCCGTTATGATCAATGCCTGGGCTCTATGTGTGCTCATACACTGTCTCTAAATGTGGTTCGGGTTATCATCGGGCAAAGTGACTTTGAGTTCAATTCTCATTCTGATTTATTGAACAACAGGAAAAACATCCAGAACATTGATTGCAATGCATTCAGTGCAACATCTGCCTCGACAGGTAGAAAATGAAGAACACGCTTAGTCTAACGAAGAGTGCTTTATTGGAATTCATTGTACATTGATTCATATTATATATTTGTAGCAGTGACAGTGTGGAGATTAATATCCCTTGCAATCTTCCTACTGCCTTGACTTTTTCCAGGTGCCCATCTTGATTTTTTTTCCTTCGAAGTCTGGCAGAGGTCGGAGCAACTTGTCAACACTGTGGTATTAAACAACCCCTGAATGATGGGAAATAGCGAACGATTGATCCCTTTTGGTGAAATAATCACAACAACGGGCTCATTCCCAGAACACCGCTGGAGTGCGAATTTAGCAAGGAATTGTCTTGAACAGTTACCCGCTCTTGGGCAAGTATCTGCTCAAAGCCCCTCTGTTAATAAGTCATGCCTAGTTCCCGCTCTCGGAAAAAATGCGTACACATTCCTAAACTATGATATTCACTTACTTTTAATTGGAAGCAGATTGTGAAATATTTCAGCAAACATAAAGGCTCAGAATATGCAGTTAGCGGCAAAATAAGTGATTGCCACTGACTTCAAAGAAGGCTGCCCACAAAGACCTTGCAATCTCTGTGGCGATAGATTTAGAGATCTCAATGCTAATTTGATTGTAACGCTATCAAAAGCGATCTCCAGCCTCCAGCAGCAGTGATCTCATCAAGCTGACTGCACACCTAATCACATTGAAGAATTATCACTGATGGCAAACCAGGAATTAAAAAGCAGCTTTTATCATTCACTTTTTAAAAAATTGACAGCACGCGAAATAAAGATTGGGATGTACACATGGGGTTACGGTAGAATCTTAACTAACATAAACAAAGTTTAAAAATTGATTCAAAATCTCGAATTTTTTATCATAATAGAGAAATTTGAAATTCCACAATTATAAAATGTGTTTTCTGGGCCAGAACAGTTGTTCAGCCGTAGTTATTAATCAGAACGCCATTAAAAACCCAGTTGCACCTCATTGAAAAAAGGCTTAACTTTTTACGTGGTACTTAACAGGATATTTGGGCGTAAAAGGCAAGTTTTCGTCATATCAACTGATTTTCCTGATTGCTGGCTGTGGGGAGCTCCACAGCGCAGCCTGTGCTGGAGCAGGGAATGACTGACCGCAACTTCAGGAATTCTGGATATATCTGCACATGCACTAAGTGCAGTGATTACGGTCTGTTTGAGAGGGTAATGATGGTGAACACTGACAGTTTCACCATCACCACCACAGCAAAATCAGGGCCAAAGAATTAAAGGAGCCTGTCAGTGGATTCGACAGAATATCAAACAATAGTGCATGATAATGATAGAAAGTGTTAGGTATACTCATCTATTAAATTTGACCATCATTGCGATGGGATATTTCACTCCATTTGTCAACTCCTCTCTGAATTTTCTCTGGGTGACTGCATAAATAAAAGTGTTTGTGCAGCAACTCAGGAGCTGGAGCATGAAGCCGATTTCTGTTACAAATGTGGGCAGAGAAACTGAATATCCCAAGTAATCAAATCGTCTCCATATAGAACAGACCATGAACACCACCCACAGTAGTATGAAATTCCCTGATATAACAAACAGTACAATCATGGATTTCCTTCGGTTCCCCATCTCTGGGTCACTGGGACTTTCCCCGCTGCTCCCACCCCGGAGCCTCCTGCGGGCTCTGCTGGCCACTAAAATATGTTTGACCGTAAAAACATTGAAGAGTATAATCAAAAGAAATGGAATAAATGGGGTTAAAATGTAATGCATTAATTCAACTATCGCCCAGACCAGCGAGCGAGAGGAACTGAATTTCACGCGGCAGAACCAGGGATCGTTAGAAAGCCAATATTTCCTTGTATACAGAAAATACCAGAAAATGTTCTTCAAACAGCTCAGCACAGTCACTGTTCCTAGAACCACAGCCGCTGTTTTCTCGGTGCAATATTTAGATTTCAGCTTTTGGCAACAGATGGCCACAAATCGATCGAAGGTAAAAGTGACGGTGAACCAGACGGAACAGTCTGTAGCAGCATAAAGCAGGACGGCGTGAATATTACATACTCTAATGTGCCGTACAAAATTGAACAGTTCCCGATAAACAATAGGAATCTGCCTGAGTATCAGATCGAGGATCATGACCAGTAGATCTGCCGCTGCCATGGCCACCAGGTAGTGAGTGATGCATTTGGAGAGACCGCACTTGCCCCGAGACAGGATCACAATTGTCACCACGTTAACTGTGAGCAAGAGGGAAATACGGAAATTATTCTCTGAACACCGGGCACCTACAGCACTTCGATCTTTATCAAGTAAGGTACAGGATTAGGTCATATAACAGGGACATTAACGTTTTTCACAATAACCTGAAATGCGCAAAGCAATTTTCCACTTGTCTTCGCCTTCAATGATGGGATCTGATTATTGTATCAATGACAAGGGGTCCTGGAGATAGGGGTTATAATCATTGTAATCAGTAATGAATCGACAAGTAATTGATGCAATGGATCAAAAGAAACATGGTTAAAAACAGCAACCGAGTTTAGAATAAATGTAAAAGGGGGATGTGAGGAAAAACTTTTTTACGCAGCGAGAGGTGAGGACTTGGAACTCGCTGCTGATGGAAATGGTGGGAGCGGAGACACTCAATGATTTCAAGGGAGATTGGATAGGCACTTGGGGGAAATACACCTACAGGGTTAGGGGATAGAACGGGCAATGGGACTAACTGGATCGCTCTACAGTGAGCCGGCAGGGACACGATGGGCCGAATGTCGCCTGCCTGTGCCGATTTGACTCATGTCTCTATGACACTATCCAATCGAGAAGTGGAAGCCTCATTTACACCTGAGCCAGCAGCAGAAAGAAAGCTGGGACTCTTGACCCACGTTAGGATGATGATAAGCGAACCCTGGGCGTAAATGGAATGGGCGAATTGATAGAGCCCTCTGAATGGTTATTAACCTGACAGCGGCCACTTATTCTGCTCATCCATTGACTATGGTCACTTATTCAAGTCATTTACTGCTTCTATACAATGGCACATCCGATATTAGTAATCTACATGAGAGACAGGAATATAGGAACATAGGAACTGCTGGATGAATAAAGACCGCACTTCACACAGTTCACTTTCTGCCCTCATGGATGCCGCATGATACAACAATAGTGGAGTTGTTAACTATTCAGAGCAATATCAATAAGTCTACACACAGTGCCAGACACGAGGCGAGGAGATCCCCAGTGCTGGAGAGGTTTCCCAAGCCCAAAGTAAGCTGCTGCTCCCAGAAATCTCCAAAGGGAGTCTGTTCCATCGATTACCCGTTCACAACTTGAAATCATTTTTCAGAAGAATAGTTTCGAATTGAACCCCCTTCAAGCACAGGCCGTGTCCCCTGATTCTACTGTTCTTTATAAGGTGAAATAACTTGTTATGTTCGACATGGTGGCATGGTGGTTAGCACTGTTGCCTCACAGCGCCAGGGACCCGGGTTCAAATCCGGCCTCGGGTGACTGTCTGTGTGGAGAGTGCTGAACCAGATTGGATCATCGATGCATTTGTGATTTATCTGATAGGGTTTATTTTGAACTCTCTCTTGCAGAAACTGAAGACCATGTGAGGTCATAACACAATTGCTCACCTGACACTCGGACTCAGTGTTTACAGCAGAGAGAATCAATTTAATTAAGGGAATGATTTAGTAACAGAGTCCGTGCTGTAGTCTGACAGAACACCGGGATATTAATGTGATTGCTTTAAATGAACCAACGGTGACCCTGAACGACACATTAATAATTGACCAATCACCAATGAATCAATGGGAGTTCACATCAGTGGAATTTAGGCAAATACCAAACAAATACAAGATAGAAAGTGAGTAAGAGGGAATGAAAGAAAGTGTCTGCATTCATATAGCTCATTTCACCACCTCAGAACGTCCCGAAGCGCTTTACAGCCAATGGCATATTTTTTGAATTGCAGTCACTGTTGTAATGTAGGGAAAGTAATAAAAAATAGAGCTGGGCACTCGGACTAAGATGGCACATACTGTTCACCTCCCGTTCCTGAAGTACCTGCCCCAGGTAGTAGTGACTCACCCGGGACCCCAATCGCAGCCAGGATGGGATAGTAAATCGTTTGCAAATCAGTAATCGCCCATAGAATCTGAAGCTTGATCAAAAAATCAAGAGCCATTTGTCCCTCTTCGGTTACAATCGATGATTCAAAGGGTAAGGTTGATGCTGGGATCAATTCTCCGATTGACACGTTGAGAAGATTCCCCTTATTTATAGATTAGAGAATCCACCCGTTCAAAAAATCGGATCCCTTGGTGACTGGGTTTAATTACAGTCACTGAACAAACAGATGATGTCAACAACTTCAATCCAAGAAAAACAACAGCTTAATTCCCAATCAGATAAAGCCCCGAAGACCAGGAAAAATTGTGCAACTTCATATATCCATACAAGTCTCACAGTCCTAACAAGGATTTCCACAGTTGCCTTTTCTTAATACAACTATAATGACACATTGGGTTGCCCCACAGTTATCAATCAAACAGCCTATCAAACGTGCCCCCTTTTAGAGGGGCCAAACTAATAAAGAACATTAGCAATAAAGCACAACAAAAGAGAAGGAAATTTACGAATTTAAATAATATTATAGAGTCATAGAGATGTACAGCACAGAAAGAGGCCCTTCGGCCCATCGTGTCCGCACTAGCTATCAAGCCCTGTCTATTCTAATCCCATTTTCCAGCACATGGTCCATAACCTTGTATGCTATGGCGTTTCAAGTGCTCATCTAAATGCTTCTTGAATGTTGTGAGGGTTCCGGCCTCTACCACCCTTTCAGGCAGTGAGTTCCAGATTCCAACCACCCTCTGGGTGAAAAGGTTTTTCCTCAAATCCCCTCTAAACCTCCTGCCGCTTACCTTGGAACTTTGCCCCTGGTTATTGGCCCCTCTACTAAGGGGACAAGTTCCTTTATATCTACCCTATCTATGCACCTCATAATTTTGTACACCTCAATCAGGTCCTCCCTCAGCCTTCTCTGCTCTAAGGAAAACAACCTCAGCCTGTCCAGTCTTCTTCATAGCTGAAGCGCTCCAGCCCAGGTAACATCCTGGTGAATCTCTTCTGCTCCCTCTCCAATGCAATCACATCCTTCCTATAGTGTGGTGACCAGAACTGCACACAGTATTCCAGCTGTGGCCTAACTAGTGTTTTGTACAGCTCCATCATAACCTCCCTGCTCTTATATTCTATGCCTCGGCTAATGAAGGCAAATATCCCATATGCCTTTTTAACCACCTTATCTGCCTCTCCTGCTGCCTTCAGGGATATATGTACATGCACACCAAGATCCCTCTGATCCTCTGTCTATCCTAGGGTCCTACCATTCATTGTGTATTCCCTTGCCTTGTTATTACTCCCAAAATGCATCACCTCACACTTTTCAGCTTTAAATTCCATTTGCCACTGTTCTGCCCATCTGACAAACCCGTCTATATCGTCCTGTAGCCTGAGGCTTCCCTCCTCGCTATTTACCACTCCACCAACTTTTGTGTTTTCTGCGAAATTACTGACCATACCTCCTACATTCATATCTAAATCATTAATGTACACTACAAACAGCAAAGGACCCAGCACCGATCCCTGCGGTACACCACTGGACACAGGCTTCCAGTCACAAAAACAACCTTCGACCATCACCCTCTGCCCCTGACACTGAGCCAATATTGGATCCAATGTGCCAAATTGCCCTGGATCCCATGGGCTCTTACCTTCTTCATCAGTCTCCCATGTGGGACTTTGTCAAAAGCCTTACTGAAGTCCATGTAGACTACATCAACTGCACTACCCTCATCCACACACCTAGTCACCCCCTCGAAAAATTCTAATAAATTGGTTAGACATGATCTCCCCCTGACAAAGCCATACTGAGTACCCTTGATTAATCCTTGCCTCTCCAAGTGGCGACTAATTCTGTCACTCAGAATTTTTTCCAATAATTTCCCTACCACTGATGTTAGGCTCACTGGCATGTAATTCCCTGGTTTATCCCTACTACACTTCTTGAATAATGGTACTATGTTAGCTGTTCTCCAATCTTCTGGCACCTCCCCTGTGGCCAGAGATGTTCTGAAAACTTGTGTTGGAGCCCCTGCAATCGCCTCCCTTGCCTCACAGAGCATCCTGGGACACAACTCGTCTGGACCTGAGGATTTATCCACTTTTAAGCCCGCTAAAACCGCTAGTACCTCCTCCCTCTCAATAATAATTTGTTCAATATATCGCAACCCCCCTGCCTGATGTCTATGCCTATATCGTCCTTCTCCATAGTGAACACAGATGCAAAATATTAATTTTCGACCTCACTTACATCTTCTGGCTCTACACACAGATTGCCACTTTTGTCCCTAATGGGCCCTACTCTTTCCCTTGTTATCCTCTTGCCCTTAATATACTTATAATACACCTCGGGATTTTCCTTAATTTTACCCACCAGTATTTTTTCATGCTCCCTCTTCACTCTCCCAATTTATTTTTTAAGTACCTCCCTACACTTTCTATATTCCTCTATAGAATAGTATAGAAACTACTATTGGAACTGTTTTTCATACTTTGTATCTGCCAAAACCACTCTTTTTTCCTAATCCATTCTTTTATATCCCTTGACATACAGTGTTCCCTGCGCTTGTTGGTCCCACCCTTGACATTTACGGGAACATGTTAACACTGTACTCTCTCTATTTCCTTTCTGAAAGACTCACACTGCTCTGATGTGGATTTTCCTACAAGTAGCTGATCCCAGTCCACTTTGGCCAGATCCTGCCTTATCATATTAAAATCGGCCTTCCCACAATTTAAAACATTTATTTCCCTATATTGTTCCCTATATTCACCACTCCTTTAAGTCCCTGCGATGCAATTACCACAGATGTTGTCTGATTTGCTGAGTGTTTCCAGCATGTTCTGCTTTGATTTCAGATTTCCAGCATCCACAGTATTCTGCTTTATTTAAATTAAATAATCCAAAGTCTATTCATTAAACCTGGCGTGCCAGTTTAATAAAATAAATAGACCGCCGGACACATCTAATCCAATTACTGATACCAGTCAGAATCTTTATATTATGCAGAAAGAAGGAAAGGGAGAAGGAAACAGAGAAAGTAAGAAGGACAGAAAAAAGAATGAAAGAAAGAAAATATAGTCACTATTGTCGTGTAGGCACGTCTACAAGTTAAAACAAAAGATTTATATTTCTGTTTAACTAACAGGGAGAGGGACCACAGCGGCGGACATGGGTGTGGCATGAGGAGCAAGGTGGAGCATAAAAGCGGCAGCCGCGAGGTGAGGCCCGACCACAGTGGCAGACCTGGGTGTGGCGTGAGGAGCGAGGCAGAGCATAAAAGAGGCAGCAGTGAGGCGAGGCCCGACCACAGCGGCGGACCTGGGTGTGGCGTGAGGAGCGAGGCGGTGCATAAAAGCGGCAGCAGTGAGGCCCGACCACAGTGGCAGACCTGGGTGTGGCGTAAGGAGCGAGGCAGAGCATAACAGAGGCAGCAGCGAGGCAAGGCCCGACCACAGCGGCGGACCTGGGTGTGGCGTGAGGAGCGAGGCGGAGCATTAAAGAGGCAGCAGTGAGGCCCGACCACAGTGGCAGACCTGGGTGTGGCGTGAGGAGCGAGGTGGAGCAGAAAAGCGGCAGCAGTGAGGCCCGACCACAGTGGCAGACCTGGGTGTGGCGTGTGGAGCAAGGCAGAGTATAAAAGAGGCAGCATCGAGGTGAGGCCCGACCACAGCGGCGGACCTGGGTGTGGCGTGAGGAGCAAGGCAGAGCATAACAGAGGCAGCAGCGAGGCGAGGCCCGACCACAGCGGCGGACCTGGGTGTGGCGTGAGGAGCGAGGTGGAGCATAAAAGTGGCAGCAGCGAGGTGAGGCCCGACCACAGCGGCGGACCTGGGTGTGGCGTGAGGAGCGCGGTGGAGCATAAAAGTGGCAGCAGCGAGGTGAGGCCTGACCACAGCGGCGGACCTGGGTGTGGTGTGAGGAGCGAGGTGGAGCATAAAAGAGGCAGCAGCGAGGCCAGGCTTACCAATTCAGCAGCGGGAGAGAGAGGTAAAAAGTACTCAAAGTGTGACATCACCAGAAAGCAGGTAAGTGATTGGTTGGTGAGTGTTTCTCTCTTTCTCCTTTTTTTCCAAACTTAAACTCTGTGGTGTAGAGTATGTATCCGTCTACCTTTAAGAAAACCATTGTATGTAACCGTTCACCTTTAAGAGAACTATTTTAGGTGTGGCACTACTTTGTTGGCTTCTGTATACTGTAATACCGACGGTGACCACACCGGTATAAAAGTGCTGTGGCAGAACTTATTGGGCAGATTCGCCCTGACCTTCGAATAGTAAAGTCCTGTTTTAAGTTACTCTTGGAGTCAGTGTATTAATTAACTAAACAACCCACAGACTTTACAGTGGCGACGAGTCCGATCGTACCCTGTGGCAACAATACTTCCGAAGCAGTTAACGAGCGTCGAGAAGAGGCAACCGCCCTCGTCGTTCTGCTGGGAGAAAACTCGAGGCTGCAGAACTAGAAAGGAGGAAGAATTTAGAGACAAAGACTTCCATCAGCAACAGGCACTGACTGTCCCTTCTGCCACGGTGAGGAGTGAGCCGATCAGCATGAGAAGCAAGGCGGCCACGGTGACTGTGAGTAAGGGAAAGTAAAAAGAATAACCGGAGGATAAGGGCGGTGCACTCGATCACGGTCGAGGGGGAAAGGAGCCGGACAGAAGTCGGGTCCAGAGGCGCTGAGACTGGGGCAGCGTGGAGCAAGGAAGCTGCGGTACAGACAGGCTGGGGACGCAATGGCATCGTGAGACAGCTAGACCGCGACCGGCGAAAAAGGCCGGGCAGCGACCGAAGCCACGAAGCGCTGCGACCAGGAACGTAGGCGCGGGAAGAGATAAACTCAGCCGCAGCCGGGGAGGGAAGCACCGGACTGCGTGAGGGCTGGGAGGCGCGATTGGGAGCCGAGCGAGCGGGAGAGGCAGAGCCGACCAAGGGAGACTGAGCGAGAGCCAGTCCAGCGGCTGAAACTGTTCTCCGTCAAAGGGGTGTACCCAGCGCCGGTAGAGCCGAGCGAGCGGGAGAGAGACAGAGCCCGAGCAAGGGAGACTGAGCGAGAGCCAGTCCAGCGGCTGAAACTGTTCTCCGTCAACGGGGTGTACCCAGCGCCGGTAGAGCCGAGCGAGCGGGAGAGAGACAGAGCCCGAGCAAGGGGAACTGAGTGAGAGCCAGCCCAGCGGCTGAAACTGTTCGCCATCAACGGGGTGTACCCAGCGCTGGTTGCCCTGCCGAGAAAAGGGAAAGCACTGAAGCCGACGCGCAGGCTGTGAACCTGAAAGCCAGCGGCCGTCGCCCGTGGGGAAAGTGTACCCGTCCCGCCAGGGAAGAAATGCGGGAAGCCGCCATTAGGCGGGGAAGAAGAGAGAAGCGGGAAACCGCCATTGAAGTGGGCGGGGAGAGAAGATAAGTGCGGGAAACCGCCATTTTCGCGGGAACCGCCATCTTGAAAAAGAAATTTTTTTTTAAAGAAATAATTCGTGGTGTTTATCAGGAAGAGAGGATGATGCCTAAGCGTGGTAACATCAACGATTTTAATTCCGAGGTAGAAGACTGGGCCACGTATGTGGAACGCATTGAGATCTATTGTGAGGCCAATAAAATAGAAGAAGATGACAAAACTATAACCTTGCTAAACTCGATGGGCGCGAAGACATACGGGCTCTTGAAGCATCTACTATCACCGGCTAAACCGGCGGATCAGACTTTCGATGATATTGAGGCTGTTCTGAAGGATCACTTGAACCCCACACCATTGATGTTGGCGGAACGATTCAAATTCTATGCGAGAACACAACGGAAAGACGAAAGCAACGCAGAATACTTGGTCGAACTGCGTAGACTAGCGAAATACTGCCAGTTTGGAGGGAGTCTGACAGAGGCATTGCGAGACAAGTTTGTGTGCGGACTGGCAAAGGAAGGAACGCAAAAGCGACTACTCGGTTAGTCGCAAAAGCGACTACAGGGCTGTCCTTATTGCAGCATCGCACGAAGCCGCAGCGAAGGGAACTGCGGAAATGCAGCTAAAGACAGCGGCACTCAGTGTGGATCAAATTACCTCGACAACAACAAAATGCTATCGTTGTGGGAAGACTACACACGACCAGAACCAATGCTGGTTTAAGAACCAGGAATGTAGGAAATGTGGCAAACTGGGTCACATAGCTAAGGTATGCCGGTCAGGGAAGAAGACCAACAACCAAAGGACCAACAGCCAAAGGAAGCCATCACAGGAAAAGTACAACAAGGTACACAAGGTGGCTGAGAAGAGTTCAGACGAACAGAATTCGGACTCAGACCCAAACGGCCAGGAGCTGGGTAGTCTGAGAATTCACAATGTGAGTAAGGAAGCTGACCTACAAACTATCTGGGTCATGCTAAAAATAGCTGGAGTCCAAGTGAAAATGCAGTTGGACACTGGATCAGCTCCATCAGTCATAAATCGAAGGGATTACCACCAGCTATTCTCACATATACCCTTACGGGATACCAAGTTTGTATTGCAGACATACACGGGACATAAAGTATACCCCATGGGAAAGATAAGGGTCAAGGTGAGAGATAGGGGTAAAGAACACCCAAGAATGAACTTATACATACTACCTGAGGGAGGACCACCACTTCTAGGATGGGAGTGGATCAAGAAAATAGACATGGAATGGCACTATCTAAAAGCCATAACGAGTGAGGACTCGGTGCAGACAATCAGCTCAGATTCTGAATCGGATGACGATAAGACCAAACCAAATGTGAAAGACAAGGCTAAAATGGACTTGCCGACTAAGGTTGGAAAAACGAAGGCATGCAGAAAGGCTTATGCTTCAGAGAAGAACAAAGTTTCAGAACAGATCTCCACCGAACAATGACAACATAGTTTGACAGAGAATTCTGAGTCTGTTCAGTTTAAGGACATATCCATGACGGAAGAACACCGAGCTCGGACTCAACTTTATTTCAAATCACGACAACAATTAGAACAATTGAGTTACCGTCTCGTACAAGAGATGTAACAATGAAAAAGTTCTATGACACCGAATGGGAGAATCTGGAAAGACAACAGAAGCAGCTAGCTCAAGCAGAGAGCGACCATAGAGCCATCGTGACCAATCACCGATCACATCTCCCTTATGATGTTCAGGAGTTAGAATATTTGCAGAAAGAAGCAAATGAAGAGGAATCTTCAGGAAGCCAGGATTTTATTCCAGTTCTTCTCTACGACTCCTTACAAGCAGAGTTTGAGAAGTTGAAGGAACAGTATGAACAGGCCCAGGCTACAATCCTGGAGGGGATTAACTCAGCAACCTCCAAAAAGCTAGTTTCAGTAGAAGCATATGAGCAACTAAAGGTTGAACATGAGCAAGAAGTCCAAAGGCTGCAGGAAATTCTTGATGAGCTCAAGGCCAAGACAGACTCATCGGTAGAAGTTCCATCCATAGATGAGAAATTAGAGGTGAAAGACATGGCAGAACATGAAAGACAAGATGTCCAAGAACTCATAAAAATATTGAAGGAAACCCAAGACAAATATGAGGCGGCAATGACCGAGGTTCAACAACTTGAAGAACAGATTCAACTGGGAATCCTTTCAGTGGAAGAAAAGGAAACTGTAAGAAACACAGAGACTGTAAGAATGGCCCCTGAACATGAGCTAGAGAGCATCAAGGTGCAACTTCTCTGAGCGCTGAAAGCCAAAGTACAAGAGGAAAAGAAGGTGAAAGCATTGGAGGAAAAGGTGGGTGAAATGGAGAAGACTCTGATCCACAGTGTTCCTGTGGAAGAGTTAACGGTCAGCCAACTCCTTCATATGCTGAGGGACAAGACTCTGCAATGGGAACAATCTGAACACGAGTTTCAATCTTCAAAGGGAAGGAGTTCGGAGCTCTCAAAAGTTATGGAAATAGCTGTGGTTGCAACACAGATTTTACTGGAATGCCAAAAGTACACTGAATCACGTCTATGTGAACAACAGAATGTTGAAACAGCTGCTCCAGTAGAAGGATTGAATAGCCCGATCAATCAATCCCCGATGGAAGGGGAAGTGTTGAAATCACAAATGAGGTCATTAGTGAAGGATTTGCAGGAAACCCAGGAAGAGCGGGATGAATATGAACGCATGAAGAAGTCTCTTCAGGAAAGATGTCTAGGGAGGGAACAACAGTCGGCTAACGTCCAGTTGGGTAAGGAAGAAGTAGCAGGCCCTCTCGCTAGACTAGTTCAGGACGACACCGAATATTACCATGACCTGTTGAGTGACACGGAATATTACGAGGACTTGGTCTGCCCAGCTTGTGATGAAAACTCCCAAAGTGCAGAAATCAGGATGAAGCACTTAAAGTCTAAGGAACATAGGGAGATGGTGGCGCTACAGCTGGCAGCTGATAAGGGAGCCCCAAGAGTCTCCAAGAAGCAGAAACGAAAAAGACGAAGCAGAAGGTGATAACCATCTAAATCATTATCACTTCTACCAGATCATGTACGTGGGCCCTACGAAGGGAGCCAAATCAGTTGGCAAGTAGGAAAAATTACCAAGGCAGTCCAGCTGTTTGTAAAAGTCAGCACTGCTGATTCAGCAGGATGGAAGTTCAAGCTGTTAAGTCAAGGGAAAGACTATTGGATGAGTCACGCTAGCAATGTGAACCGGCTACACCACAGAGATGTTGTTCGGACCGAGTCAAGACCAGAGACTGAATCTGTGAACTGTTCCGGCAGAGACTGAATCTGTAAACTGTTTCCCGCATAGATTATACCTGTGAATTGTTTTACATGAAGTTGAATATATGTTATGTTTAATGGGGGACTAAGTATGTTGTAAGCTAAAAAGGGAGGATTGTAGTGTATGTATCCATCTACCTTTAAGAAAACCATTGTATGTAACCGTTCACCTTTAAGAGAACTATTTTAGGTGTGGCACTACTTTGTTGGCTTCTGTATACTGTAATACCGACGGTGACCATATAAGTGCTGTGGCAGAACTTATTGGGCAGATTCACCCTGACCTTCGAATAGTAAAGTCCTGTTTTAAGTTACTCTTGGAGTCTGTGTATTAATTAACTAAACAACCCACAGACTTTACATGTGGTTTATAGTTTCTAAGGTCTGAGGTGTAGCAGGGGCTGCTGGTAACCAAAAATTAACTTAATTTAAAGGAAATAAAGGGTAAGTCATGTCAGGACAGCTCAGCCCTGTAGTTTGCTCCTCCTGCGCTATGTGGGAAAAAGGGACACTTCCTGTGTCCCTGACGACCATGTGTGCAGGAAGTGTGTCCAGCTGAAGCTACAGACAGACCACATTGCGGCACTGGAGCAGCTGATGGATAGATATTGGAGCATTCACGAGGCAGAGGAAGTCGTGGATAACACGTTTAGGGAGGTGGTCACACCGCAGGTAAATGTTGCACAGGCAGAAAGGGAATGGGTGACCATCAGGCAGAATACTAGGCGGAAGCAGGTAGTGCAGGAATCCCCTGGGGTCATACCCCTCTCAAACAGTTATACCGTTTCGGATACTGTTAGGGGGATGGCTTAACAGGGCAAGGCAGCAGCAGCCAACCTCCTGGCACCAGGGGTGTTTCTGCTGCACAGGATGGGAGGAGAAAGACGGGTAGAGCTGTAGTGATAGGGGATTCTATTTTAAGGGGAATAGATAGCCGTTTCTGCGGCAGCAAACGAGACTCCAGGATGGTGTGTTGCCTCCCTGGTGCAAGGGTCAAGGATGTCTCGGAGAAGCTGCAGAAAATTTTGCAAAGGGAGGGTGAACAGCCAGTTGTCTTGGTGCATATAGGTACCAATGACATTGGTAAAGAACGGGATGAGGTCCTAAAAGCTGAATATAGGGAGTTAGAAGGTAAATTAAAAAATAGGACCTCAAAGGTAGTAATCTCAAGATTGCTACCAGTGCCACGTACTAGTCAGAGTAGAAATAGAAGGATACTTCAAATGAATACGTGGCTAGAGGAATGGTGCAAGGGGGAGGGATTCAAATTCCTAGGACATTGGAACCAGTTCTGGGGGAGGTGGGACCAGTACAAACCGGTCGGCCTGCACCTGGGCAGGACTGGGACCAATGCCCTTGGGGGAGTGTTTGCTAGTGCTCTGGGGGAGGGTTTAAACTAAAATGGCAGGGGGTTGGGAACCTGAGCAGTGAGACAAAGGAAAGGGAAACAAGGATAGAAGTAAAAGACAGGAAGGAGAAAAACAAAGGTAGCAATCGGAGAAATCAAGGCCTAGAAATTCACTATGGCCCCGCCAGCTGGCTAGCACCCAAAAGTTAGCACTGGGTGTGGAGCCAGTTGCGACCATCAGATATTCAGTTTTTTCGCCCCAAGTCGGAACCAGGCGCTATTCCAGGGTGTGCCCGCCCCCGCTTGGGGTGCTGAAACTGAATTTCAGCGCTATAGGCACCGCTGCGCCACCCGCTGCAGAGCGGCAGGCTGCGGTACGGCAGGCCTCCTCCTTCTCTTAAGGGGGAGGTGCCTGCCACGGGGAGATCGCTGCTGGATAGTGCCGGCAAATGAACCCGGCACCACGGAGAAGTGCCGGGTTCACGGAAAGCAGCCGGCAATGCCGCGGGGGGTGGGGTGGAGGAGGCCGGGGAAGGAGGTGCGGGCAGGCGGCCGCCGAAAAAGCGGCCGGCCACACCTCCACCTTAAAGCGCCCCACTAAGGCTACAGTACGGCCCCGTTTTCTGGTCGCTGTTTGCAGCCGCTGCGGAAGAGGCGGCCGCAACTAAATATGGGGACCGGGCCGGTATCGGGGCAGAACCGAGGCACCGCGCACACCGATGATGTCATCGTGCCGGCGCAGTGCTAACGGCTACCACCGCCATTACCGCTGCGCTGAATATCAGCGCAAACTCCTGTATTGGCGCAGAAGCCCTCTTTAGGCGGTAACTGGCCGCAAAGCTGCCGGCGCCTCAATGAATTTCTAGGCCCAAGTGTTTAAAACAAACATGGCCACAGTAAATAATAATTCTAAAAGGTCTAAGAGCGTTAAAAAAACAAGCCTGAAGGCTTTGTGTCTTAATGCAAGGAGCATTCGTAATAAGGTGGATGAATTAGCAGCGCAAATAGAGGTAAATGAATATGATATGATTGGGATTACGGAAACATGGCTCCAGGGGGACCAAGGCTGTGAATTCAACATCCAGGGGTATTCAATATTCAGGAAAGATAGGCAAAAAGGAAAAGGTGATGGGGTAGTATTGCTGGTTAAAGAGGGGTATAACACAATTGTAAGGAAAGATATTAGCTCTGATGATGTGGAATCTGTATGGGTAGAACTGAGAAATACCAAAGGGCAGAAAACGTTAGTGTGAGTGGTGTATAGACCCCCAAACAGTAATGCAGAGGTTGGGGATGGCATTAAAAGGGAAATTAGAGAAGCGTGCAATAAGGGCACAGCAGTCATCATGGGTGACATTAATCTACATATAGATTGGGCTAACCAAATTAGTAACAATACTGTGGAGGAGGAATTCCTGGAGTGTATACGAGATTGTTTCCTGGACCAATATGTCGAGGAACCAACTCGGGATCAGGCCATCTTAGACTGGGTATTATGCAAAGAGAAAGGATTAATTAGCAACCTTGTTGTGCAAGGCCCCTTGGGTCGGAGCGATCATAATATGATAGAATTCTTCATTAAGATGGAGAGTGAAGTAGTTGACTCAGAGACTAAGGTGCAGAATTTAAATAAAGGGAACTATGATGGTATGAGATGCGAGTTGGGTAGGATTGATTGGGTCATGTCACTCAAAGGGTTGACGGTGGATAGGCAATGGCAAACATTCAAAGGTCACATGGATGAACTACAGAATTTGTTTATCCCAGTTTCGCATAAAAATAAATCAAAAAAGGTGACTCAACCATGGCTAACAAGGGAAATTAGAGATAACATAAGATCCAAAGAGAGGACATATAAATTGGCCAAAAAAAGCAGCAAACTTGAGGATTGGGAGCAGTTTAGGATTCAGCAAAGGAGGACAAAGGGATTAATTAAGAGGGGGAAATAGATTATGACAGTAAGCCTGCAGGGAACATAAAAACTGACTGTAAAAGCTTTTATAGATATGTGAAGAGAAAAAGATTGGTGAAGTCAAGCGTAGGTCCCTTACAGTCAGAATCAGGGGAATTTATAATGGGGAACAAAGAAATGGCAGACCAATTAAATACATATTTTGGTTCTGTCTTCACAATGGACGACACAAATAACGTCCCAGAGATGTCGGGGAACATAGGGACTAATGAGAGGGAGGGACTGAAAGAAATCAGTATTTGTAGGGAAAAGCTGTTGGGGAAGTTGACGGGATTGAAGGCCGATAAATCCCCAGTACCTGATAAACTACATCCTAGGGTACTTAAGGAAGTGGCCCTGGAGATAGCAGATGCATTGCTGGTCATCTTCCAGAACTCAATAGACTCTAGAACAATACCCATGGATTGGAGGGTAGCTAATGTTACCCCACTATTCAAAAAAGTTGGTAGAGAAAAAGCGGGCAATTATAGACCGGTAAGCCTGAAATCGGAAGTGGGGAAATTGCTAGAGTCCATTATAAAAGATGTAATAGCAGAGCACTTGGAAAGCAGTGACAGGATCGGACAAATTCAACATGGATTTACAGAAGGTAAATCATGCTTGAATAATCTACTGGAATTTTTTGAGGATGTAACTGGTAAAATAGATAAGGGAGAACCAGTGGATGTGGTGTATTTGGACTTTCAGAAGGCTTTCAATAAGGTCCCGCATAAGAGATTAGCGTGCAAAATTAAGGCACATGGGATTGAGGGCAAGGTATTGACTTGGATAGAGAACTGGTTGGCAGATAGAAAGCAAAGAGTTGGAATAAACGGGTCATTTTCCAAGTGGCAGGCAGTGACTAGTGGGGTACCGCAAGGATCGGTCCTAGGACCCCAGCTGTTCACAATATATATTAATGATCTGGACGAAGAATTGGATGTAATATCTCCAAATTTGCAGACAACACAAAGCTGGCTGGGAGGTTATGCTGTGAGGAGGATGTCGTGAAACTCCAGTACGATTTGGACAGGTTGGGTGATTGGGCAGAAACATGGCAAATGCACTATAATGTGATATCTGTGAGTTTATCCACTTTGGTGGCAAAAACAGGAAAGCAGATTATTATTTGAATGGCAATAGATTGGGAGAAGGGGAAGTGAAAAGAGACCTGGGTGTTCTTGTGCACCAGTCGCTGAAGGTAAGCATGCAGGTGCAGCAGGCGGTTAAGAAGGCAAATGGTATGTTGGCCTTCATAGCAAGATGGTTCGAGTACAGGAACAAGGATGTCTTGCTACAGTTGTACAGGGCCTCAGTGAGAGTTTTGGTCGCCTTATCTGAGGAAGGATGTTCTTGCCATGGAAGGAGTGCAGCGAAGATTCACCAGGCTGATACCTGGGATGGCAGGAATGACGTATGAGGAGAGATTGTGTCGATTGGGCTTTCACTCAATGGAATTTCGAAGATTGAGAGGGGATCTCTTCGTACCCTATAAAATTCTGTCAGGCCTGGACAGACTTGATGCAGGAAGGATGTTTATGATGGCCTGGGAGTCCAGAACCAGGGGTCATAGTCTAAGGATAAGGGGGAAGCCATTTAGGACTGAAATGAGGAGGAATTTCTTCACCCAGAGTGGTGAACCTGTGGAATTCTCTGCCACAGAGGGCGGTGGAGGCCAGTTCTTTAAATATATTCAAAAAGGAGTTGGATATATATCTTAAGGCTAATGGGATCAAGGGATATG
Source organism: Somniosus microcephalus (assembly GCF_052327205.1). Lineage (NCBI taxonomy): Eukaryota > Metazoa > Chordata > Chondrichthyes > Squaliformes > Somniosidae > Somniosus > Somniosus microcephalus. The sequence goes on along the minus strand of NW_028225182.1, from coordinate 20,447,444 downwards.
GGGAGAAGGCAGGGACAGGGTACTGAATTTGGATGATCAGCCATGATCTCATTGAATGGCAGAGCAGGCTCGAGGGGCCTACTCCTGCTCCTACCTTCAATGTCTATGTCTATGAGACTAGCGCATCAAATCATTGTACTCCACCATCCCACAGTCAAATTTCAGGACTTTATCGATATTCGATGGACATTAACTCAACAAGCCAATTCGTAACTCTTCATACAAAAGGAAAATACTGCAGATGCCGAAATCTGAAATAGCAACAGAAAATGCTGGAAATACTCAGCAGGTCAAGCAGCATCTGTGGAGAGAGAAACCGAGTTAATGTTTCAGGTCAATGACCTTTCGTCAGAACTGGAAAAAAGCAGGAAATGTAACAGATTTTTAAGCAAGTGTAGGGGCTGGGAAAGCGGGGAGGGGATGAAAGAACAAAAGGGAAGGCCTATGATAGGCTGGAAGGCGGGAGAGGTTAAGAGACATTGAGAGATATTTCGGCAAAAGTCTCTCTCTCTCTCTCTCTCTCTATATCTCCCCATTCTCTCTCTCTCCCCAGTCTCTCTCCTCTCTCTCCCCCCAGTCTCTCTACTCTCTCTCCCCCATCTCTGTCTCTCTCTCTCCCCCCCAGTCTCTCTCTCTCCCCCTCAGAGTCGGGGTCACTCGGGCCGGGCCTCACGACCGCTCGGCCTGAGACACAGAGCCGGGGAGCGGCAGCGGCCAGCCGTAAACCGCGCGGCCCTGTAAACTGCTGTTTTACAAAAAAGCCTTGGCAACGCCGGGCCCCCCCAGCTAGTATATATATATATGTAAAATTGTTGAACTCTATGTTGAGTACAGAAGGCTGTAAAGTGCCTAATCGAAAGATGAGGTGCTGTTCCTCGAGCTTACGCTGAGCTTCCGTGGAACAATGCAAGAGGCCGAGGACAGAGAGGTCAGAGTGGGAGTGGAGCAGTGAATTAAAGTGACAGGCAACCGGAAGCTCGGGGTCCCCCTTACGGACTGAACGGAGGTGATCCACAAAGCGGCAACCCAATCTGCATTTGGTCTCCCCAATGTAGAGGAGACCACATCGTGAGCAGCGAATTCAGCATACTAGATTGCAAGAAGTACAAGTAAATCGCTTTGTTTTTAACCTGGCCCATTACTATTCCCTTTTGCCTTGAATATCTCTTAATGTCTCTCAATATCTCTCAATCTCTCCTGCCTTCCAGCCTATCACAGGCCTTCCCTTTTGTTCTTTCCTCCCCTCCCCCATTTCCCAGCCACTACACTTGCTTAAAAATCTGTTCCATTTCCTGCTTTTTTCCAGTTCTGACGAAGGGTCATCGACCTGAAACGTTGATTCTGTTTCTCTCTTCACAGATGCTGCCTGACCTGCTGAGTATTTCCAGCATTTTCTGGTTTTATTCCTAAGTGTTGATATTGTCTAGTTCCAGATTCCATACTCTGCCGCTCTCTCTGTCTGCTGACGGATTGCACACTGATTCACCTTCTTTTATCCCAAATGGCCTACACTCCTCTTTCCCATTCTGCTTGTGCATTTGTTAGTGTGGCCTGTGTTGAATCAGTTCTTTGAGCAAGTATATGACTACAACTTGACCCCGTCACTGAGTACTGAGCAATACCTGTGGGTACAGTCCAAGTCACTTCAATATACCTTCAAAATTCAGACTAGCAGTGACTCGCCTAACATTATTTCCTTTACCCTGTGTCCACCTCAATGAGCTGAATCTATTCACTCGTAGACCCGAGTACTCCCCGTTCCCCTACCCCTCCATCTTGCTAACCAGCACTGATTTACTTATAGACCCTAGTACCAAGCGTTCCACTGCCCCATCCATCTCAATGTCCAGCACTGAGTTATCTCTACCAACTAACGTTAGCCATTGCTTCGTGGGACTGATCAGTTTGTGCGGGACCCTGACCCGATATTAATGCTGGCCATTTGCCTTTGATCAGCAACAAGACCTAGTATTGATGTAGCGCCATTGATGGAGGAAACACACCCTTTGGCACTTCAGAGAAACAAGAAAGTCATGGACCTCAAGCCAAAGAACAGATGGAAACAGGGGTGACCAAAGGCATCGTCAAAAAAGTGTTGGGTTCAAGCCAGGTTGATTGGCAATCAGTCACTTCGTTAAAAGGGCATTTACGCTGTTAATTTCGAGATTAACTTTCTGTGGCGAGTTTAATGGGTAATTGAATTACAAATGCAGCAAGTTCATGAAACTGACAGGGAGGTTTATGGACGAGATGCCATTTTGGCAAATCTAACTGCAGAGCGGTGCAAATCATCCCGCAACTAGTGGTGGCTCGTATTCACTGGGTAGCTCCTACTCCTGCTCTTACTTCTTAAGCTTTTATCTTCATATAATCAAACATATATGTAATTATAATTAGCTCACAAAGCAAAGTAACCAATCATAGCCAGCTTGCAGCAAGGCTGGATGGGAAATTGAGCTAACTTGGCTGACTTATATAAAGCAACATGGACACTGGAGCATTCAAACTAAAAGACATTAAGTCACGGACATTGAAAAGACGGGAGTTACAATAATCTGGGGGAAAACAAGACACAGCTGCGGTGAAACCTGTGCAACCATAGAAACTAGACTGATCAGGTAGCAAAACAGACAGATAAGAAAGGGCCTGCATTGGACTTTCAAAAATGAATGTTTTATGCTTTGTTTCTGAAAACGTAAGTTAGTTACTGTAGGAAAGCACCCATGAATGGAGCCGGGTAAGGTCAGGTGACACAGGGGACACTTGGGAAACAAAGAAAATGTTAAGTGTAAGTCAGTAATGGGTTCAGTAAGACTCCACTGAATGGAAAGCAAATGTATAAAAAGGAGATCCCAGTAAGGGTTAATTGTAAACGTCTATGGCCTGACACCGAGTAGCGAGAACAGCAGACTCGGGGGATTGTGCCAAAGGGTACAGGTAACTCCTGCCGTGACTTTTAACTAAGGCATAATCGGGTAGTAGTAAGCAACCACTAACACTACCAACAATAACCAGCCCCAGGACAGTGACATCGTAGCACAGAGAATTCGACCCAACACAATTGTCACTAAGGAAAAGGAAAAATACCTGTCATATTGGGCAGAAACAACAAAAACCCAAAACAAACTCAATTGCTACTTGGCTCTAAACAGACAATACAACATGGCTGAATACCTGACCACGGTAAAGGATAGCATACTGAGAAAAACCTTGACAAGGTACAGACTTAGTGAACATAGCCTGGCGATCGAAAAAGGCAGACACAGACAGACCCGGCTGCCAAGAGAGGACAGGATATGCTCTCACTGCAGTCAGGGAGTGGTGGAGACAGAGATGCACTTCCTCACAGCTTGTGGAAAATATCAGGGCATCAAATATGCCCTGAATTCAGAAATTTGAATGACGACCAAAAACTCCCATACCGACTAGGGGAACAGAGAAACTGTGTAACCTTAGCGGCACACTATGTTACAGCTTGCCATAAACAGAGGGACAACCAGTAAACCTAAGAAAAGAGTATATACAAATTATACGAATGTATATTTATACACTCAGGGATATATCTGTTTATACACTGTATGAATAGATCTGCGTTTATGTGTTCAACCATAAATGTTTTTCGATGCTTTGGCAACATAAGATGTACCTTATCATGCCAATAAAGCGATTTGAATTGAATTGAATTGAATTGACTGTGCTTTATGCTTTGTTACTGCTGCTTAAGACATTGCAAGGGATGTTGATCCTTGCGTGTACTGAATAAAATCCAGAAATAATGTTTTAATTTCTGCTACCAATTTGGGTCAACGTCGAATCTTTTGGATTGAAAGAGAATCTTGCAACAAATATAGGTAGGGTTAGGACTTGGTTTAATCTCAAATGCTTAAGTTTTTTGCTTTATTTTTAGTGACAGATAGCTTGTGGATTTGTGCTGTGTCTAGAAATAATGAAATGTTTAAAGTTGTTCATTCCTGGGATGCTATAGGGTTTAATGTCTCAGGGTACAGTTTCGCTAACTGTGCTGTTTAGCTTCTGCAGAAAGTGCAGGATCTGTGATCCGTGGGGCTTGACTTACTTTTGTCCAATCCTGCTTCCTCCCTCGTTAGGCTGGAAACACGGATCAAGAAAATTCTCCGCACACATTTCAAGAATTCCTCCCTCTCTTTGCTCTTTGCACTGTTAATATCCCAATCATTATTCAGATAATTATCAATACAGTGTAGTACAGAATTATATATTTTTATAATTCCTCCTGCAAATCTGTTCCTCTATCTCTTTCCCACTATTTGGTGGCCTATAGTATATGCCCAGCACCATAACAGCGCTTCTATTGTTGCTTAAATCTAACCCAATAGCATTTGCCTTTGGCCCCTCACGATGTGATCTCTCCCCCGTACTGTAATACTTTCTTTGATCAATGCTGCCACCAACCTATTCATTTTTTTTTATTCCCTATCTTTCCTGAAAACTTGGTAGGCATATATTATGTTCCCAATCCTCCCCTTCTTTGAGCCAGGTCTCTGTTATTGCCACTATATCATAGTCCCATGAGGCCATTGTGACTGCAGCTTAACAACCTTATTTACAACTCTACGTGGATTTACACACATAAGAACATAAGAAATAGGAGCAGGAGTAGGCCAATCAGCTCCTCGAGCCTGCTCCGCCATTCAATAAGATCATGGCTGATCTGATCCTAACCGCCAATCTACTATGACAGAACCATCTCCTGAATCTAACAGAATTAGACACATGAAATAGGAGCAGCATCAGGCTACACGGCCCCTGGGCCCACTCCGCTACGCACAGGGCCATGTCCAATCCAAACCGAGACTCATGTCCAAATTCCTGCCCGCTCCCCGTAACCCTTAATTCCCTTTACTTCTAGGAAACTGTCTATTTCTGTTTTAAATTTATGTAATGATGTAGCTTCTACAGCTTTTTGGGGCAGCATATTCCATGGACCTACCACCCTCTGAGTGAAGTAGTTCCTCCTCATCTCAGTTTTGAAAGAGCAGCCCCTTATTCTAAGACTATGCCTCCTAGTTCTAGTTTCACCCATCATCGGGAACATCCTCCCCACATCCACCCGATCCAACCCCTTCACAATCTTATATGTTTCAATAAGATCGCCTCTCATTCTTCTGAACTCCAATGAGTAGAGTCCCAATCTACTCAACCTCTCCTCATATGTCCATCCCCTCATCCCCGGGATTAACCGAGTGAACGTTCTTTGTACTGACTCGAGAGCAAGTATGTCTTTTCTTAAGTATGGACACCAAACTGTATACAGTATTCCAGGTGCGGTCTCACCAATACCTTGTACAACTGAGGTAATACCTCCCTATTTTTATATTCTATCGCCCTAGCAATGAAAGCTAACATTCCATTGGCCTTCTTAATCACTTGCTGCACCTGCATACTAAACTTTTGAGATTCGTTCACCAGGGCCCCCAGATCCCTTTGTACTTCAGTACTTACACTTTCTTGCCATTAAGATAAAAACTTGCTCTCCGATTTTTCCTGCCAAAGTGCATAACCTCACACTTTCCAGTATTGTATTCCATCTGCCAAATCTCTGCCCACTTACTTAGACTGTCTATGTCCCCTTGCAGGTTTTTTATGTCCTCCTCACTCACTACTTTCCCTCCCATCTTAGTATCATCTGCAAACTTTGATATGTTACACTCGGTCCCCTCCTCCAAATCATTAATATAGATTATAAAGAGTTGGGGACGCAGCACTGACCCCTGCAGAACACCACTAGTTACTGATTGCCAGTCTGAGAATGAACCATTTATCCCAACTCTCTGCCTTCTGTTAGATAGCCAATCCTCTATCCATGCCAGAATATTACCCCCAATCCCGTGATTTTTTATCTTAAGCAATAACCTTTTGTGTGGCACCTTGTCAAATGCCTTTTGGAAGTCTAAATACAATACGTCCACTGGTTCCCCTTTATCCAACCTATATGTTACTTCCTCAAAGAACTCCAGCAAATTTGTCAAACATGACTTCCCCTTCATAAAACCATGCTGACTTTGTCCTATTAAATTATGTTTATCCAAATGTCCTGTTACTGTCTCCTTAATAATGGACTCCAAAATTTTACCTACCACAGATGTTAGGCTAACCGGTCTATAGTTTCCAGCCTTCCGTCTACTGCCCTTTTTAAATAAGGGTGTTACATTAGCAGTTTTCCAGTCTGCCGGGACCTTTGCTGAGTCCAGGGAGTTTTGGAAAATTATTACTAATGCATCCACAATTCCTACTGCCACTTCCCTCAAGACCCTAGGATGTAAGCCAGCAGGTCCAGGTGATTTATTCGCCTTGAGTCCCATTATTTTACCGAGTACCACTTCCTTAGTGATTTTGATCATGTTTAGCTCCTCCCCCCCATAGCCCCCTGTTTGTCCAGTGTTGGGATATTCTTAGTGTCCTCTACTGTAAAGACTGATACAAAATATTCATTCAGTGTTTTTGCCATCTCCATATTTCCCACCATTAATTTCCCGGTCTCATCCTCTAAGGGAACAACATTTACTTTAGCCACCATTTTTCTTTTTATATAACTATAAAAACTCTTACTATCTGTTTTTATATTTTTTGCTAATTTACTTTCATCATCTATCTTCCCTTTCTTAATCAATCCTTTTGTTATTTTTTGCTGTCTTTTAAAGTTTTCCCAATCCTCTATCCTCCCACTAGATTTGGCTACCTTATGTGCCCTTGTTTTTAGTTGAACACTATCCTTAATTTCTTTACTTAGCCACGGATGGCTGTCTTTTCTTTTACACCTTTTTCTTCTCAGTGGAATATATTTTTTTTGGAAGTTGTAAAATAACTCCTTAAATGTACAGCACTGATCATGTATCGTCTTACCCTTTAATCTATTTTTCCAATCCACTCTACTCAATTCCGCTCTCATACCTTCATAGTTTTCTTTATTCAAGCTTAGCATGCTTGTTTGAGATCCAACCTTCTCACCCTCTAATTGAATATGGAATTCATCCATGTTATGGTCACTCATTCCAAGGGGATCCTTTACTAGGACATTTTTAATTAATCCTGTCTCGTTACACAGGACCAGATCTAAGGTTGCTTGCCCCCTAGTCGGTCCAGTTACATGTTGCTCCAGAAACCCATCCCTAACTGGTCCGCCAACCAGTTCTCTATCCAAGTCAATACCTTGACACCAATCCCATGTGCCTTACTTTTGCATGCTAATCTCTTATGTGGGACCTTATCGAAAGCCTTCTGAAAGTCCAAATACACCACATCCACTGGTTCTCCATTATCTATTTTACCAGTTACATCCTCAAAAAAATCCAGTAGATTAGTCAAGCATGATTAACTTTTTGTAAATCCATGTTGACTTTGTCCGATCCTGTCACTGCTTTCCAAGTGCTCTGCTATTACATCTTTTAAAATAGACTCTAGCATTTTCCCCACTACGGACGTCAGGCTTACCGGTCTATAATTCCCCACTTTTTCTCTACCACCTTTTATGAATAGTGGGGTAACATTAGCTACCCTCCAATCCATGGGTACTGTTCCAGAGTCTATCGAGTTCTGGAAGATGACCAGCAATGCATCTACTATCACTAGGGCCACTTCATTAAGTACCCTGGGATGTAGACCATCAGGCCCTGGGGATTTATCGGCCTTCAGTCCCATCAATTTTCCTTACACCATTTCCCTACAAATACTGATTTCTTTCAGTTCCTCCCTCTCAAGGGTGGGACCAACAAGCCCAGGGAACCTTGGATGTCAAGGGATATACGAGAATGGATTAGGAAAAAAAGGGTGGCTTTTGGCAGATACAAAGGACTAAAGACAGAGGAAGCCCTGGAAGGGGTATAAAAAGTGCAAGGGGATACTTAAAAAAGAAATTAGGAGAGCGAGGAGGGGCCATGAAATGAAACTGGCGAGCAAAATAAAGGTGCTTTATAAGTATATTAAGGGCAAGAGGATAACTAGGGAAAGAGTAGGGCCCATTAGGGACCAAAGTGGCAATCTGTGTGTGGAGCCAGAAGATGTAGTTGGGGTTTTAAATGAATTTTTTGCATCTGTGTTCACTATGGAGAAGGACGACGTAGACAAAGCAATCGAGCAGGGGGACTGTAATATACTTGCACATATTATCATCGAGAGGGAGGAGGTATTAACAGTTTTAGCAGCCTTATAAGTGGATAAATCCCCAGGCCCGGACGAGATGTATCCCAGGCTGCTGTGTGAGGCAAAGGAGGAGATTGCAGGGGCTCTGACACAAATTTTCAGAACCTCTCTGGCCACAGGGGATGTGCCAGAGGACTGGAGAACAGCTAACACAGTACTATTATTCAAGAAGGGTAGTAGGGATAAACCAGGGAATTACAGGCCAGTGAGCCTAACATCAGTGGTAGGGAAATTATTGGAAAAAATTCTGAGGGACAGAATTAGTCTCCACTTGGAGAGGCAAGTATTAATCTGGGATAGTCAGCATGGCTTTGTCAAGGGAAGATCATGTCTGACCAATTTGATTGAATTTTTCGAGGGGTGACTAGGTGTGTCGATGAGGGTAGTGCAGTGGATGTGGTATACATGGATTTCAGTAAGGCTTTCGATAAAGTCCCGCATAGGAGACTGGTCAAGAAGGTAAGAGCCCATGGGATCCAGGGTGCCTTGGCACATTGGATACAAAACTGGCTTAGTGGCAGAAGGCAGAGGGTGATGGTCGAAGGTTGTTTTTGTGACTGGAAGCCTGTGTCCAGTGGGGTACTGCAGGGATCGGTGCTGGGTCCCTTGCTGTTTGTGGTCTACATTAATGATTTGGATGTGAATGTAAAAGGTATGATCAGTAAGTTCGCAGATGACACGAAAATTGGTGGGGTGGTAAATAGCGAGGAGGGTAGCCTCAGTCTGTAGGACGATATAGATGGGTTGGCAAGATGGGCCGAATAGAGGCAAATGGAATTTAACCCTGAAAGGTGTGAGGTGATGCATTTTGGAGGGACTAACAAGGCAAGGGAATAAACAATGAATTTGTAAGACCCTAGGAAAGACAAAGGATCAGAGGGACCTTGGTGTGCATGTACATAGATCCCTGAAGGCAGCAGGACAGGTGGATAAGGTGGTTAAAAAGGCATATGTGATACTTGCCTTCATTATCCGAGGCATAGATATAAGAGCAGGGAGGTTATGATGGAGCTGTACAAAACGCTGGTTAGGCCACAGCTGGAATACTGTGTGCAGTTCTGGTCGCCACACTATAGGAAGGATGTGATTGCTTTGGAGAGGGTGCAGAGGAGATTCACCAGGATGTTACCTGGGCTGGAGCGCTTCAGCTATGAAGAAAGACTGGACAGGCTGGGGTTGTTTTCCTTGGAGCAGAGAAGGCTGAGGGGGGACCTGATTGAGGTGTACAAAATTATGAGGGGCATAGATAGGGTAGATGGAAAGGAACTTTTTCCCTTAGTAGAGGGGTCAATAACAAGGGGGCATAGATTCAAGGTAAGGGGCAGGAGGTTTAGAGGGGATTTGAGGAAGAACTTTTTCACCCAGAGGGTGGTTGCAATCTGGAACTCACTGCCTGAAAGGGTGGTAGAGGCAAGAACCCTCACAACATTCAAGAAACATTTGGATGAGCACTTGAAATGCGATAGCATACAAGGCTACGGACCAAATGCTGGAAAATGGGATTAGATTAGACAGAGCTTGAAGGCTGGTGTGGACGCAATGGGCTGAAGGGCCTCTTTCTGTGCTGTATAACTCTATGGGGGAGAAATTGGGTGAGTAGCACCACCTGTTAGCGCGTAAAGAGGCAGTCAGTGGCTGTAGCGCCACTGGCTCCGTCTCCCACGATATTCAGTAGGGGCGCTAATGGTGGCGTTAGGATTTTGCACTGCGCCGCCACCGATGATGGCATCGGTGTGCGCAGCGCCCCATTCGTGCCTCGTTCGCGATATTTGGTAGCGAACGCCGCAGTTGCACCACTCGCTACCCGCGCCTGGTTCACGGGGCCTTAATGTGCCGGCGGCGGCACAAGTTAAGGTGGAGGTGCGGGGCGGCCGCATTTTTGGCGGCCGCCTGCCAGCACCTCCGTCCCCGGCCTCCTAACCGCCCCCCCCGCAGCATTGCCGGCTGTTTCCCGAGAGCCCGGCACTTCTCCTTGGTGCCGGGCTCATTTGCCGGCACTCGTGATCGGGGATCGTGCTGTTGCAGGCACCTCCCCCTTAACAGCGGGAGGAAGGCCTGCAGTACCGCAGCGTGCCGTGCCACAGCATGTGGCGCTGCAGCATGTTGCGCTGCGATAATCAGTTTCAACACCCTAAGAGGGACGTGGAGCACCTTGAGCCTCACCCCGTGTCCTTCGAGCGGCACTGAAACTGAATTTCTGGCGATCAGAATTACTCCGATCGCTGCGCTAAATCCTGCGCTTAGGCGACTTTTACGCCACTTTGGCGCCCCAACCCAATTTCTAGGCCTATGACTCTATGGCCTAGAATTTCACTATCGCCGCACCAGGTCTTTAGCGCCTGAAATTTAGCGCTCGCCCGGATTCCCGTAGCGCCCGCCTGAAATTCAGTTGCAGCGCCCCAAGACGGAGGCGGGCGCTATTGCAGGGTTTGGCCGCCTCGCTTGGGGCGCTGAAAGTCAATTTCAGGTGTCCAGCTGCCGCTGCGCCACCCGATGCGGTGTGGCAGGCTGGGGTACTGCAGGCCTCCTCCTTCTCTTAAGGAGGAGCTGCCTGCAGCCGTGAGATCGCCGCTGGATTCCCCCGGCAAATGAGCCCGGCACCATGGAGAAGTGCCGGGCTCGCAGGGGTCAGAGATCAATGCCGCGGGGGGGGGTGGTGTGGGAGTCCGGGGAGGAAGGAGCGGCCAAGCGGCCGCCGGGAAAGCGGCCGGCCGCACCTCCACCTTTACGCCCCGGCCTCTCGGAGCTGCAAGGCCCCGTTTTACAAACGCTGCTTGCGCCCGCTACGGGTGAGGCGGCGGCAAGTGAATTTAGGCGTTGGGCCGGCATCGCGTTGGAACTGGGGCGCTGCGCACACCGATGACGTCATCGGTGCCGGCGCAGCGCTACCGGCTAACGCCACCATTTGCGCTACACTGAATTCCAGGCTACCAACAGCGCCGGCGTTAAAGACCTCTTTAGGCGCTAAGTGGGCGCTAACACCACTGAATTTCTAGGCCTATGACTCTATGAGAAGATAGGAGCAGCAGTAGGCCATTCGGCCCCTCGAGCCTGCGCCGCCATTCAATGAGATCATAGCTGATCATCCAAATTCAGTACCCTGTCCCTGCTTTCCCCTCGTATCCCTTGATCCCTTTAGCCTTAAGAACTATACTCAACTCCTTCTTCAATATATTTAATGAGTTGGCCTCTACTGCCTTCTGTGGTAGAGAATTTCACAGGTTCACCACTCTCTGGGTGAAGAAATTCCTCCTCATTTCTGTCCTAAATGGCTTACCCCATATCCTTAGACTTTGACACCTGGTTCTGGACACCCCGACAATCGGGAACATCCTTCCTGCATCTATCTGTCCAGTCCTGTCAGAATTTTATAAGTTTCAATGAGATCCCCTCTCATTCTTCTAAACTCCAGCGAGTATAAACCCAATCGACCCAATCTCTCCTCATACGTCATTCCTGCCATCCCAGGTATCAGCCCTCCATGGCAATAACATCCTTCCTCAGATAAGGCGACCAAAACTGCACACAATACTCAAGATGTGGTCTCACCAAAGCCCTGTACAACTGCAGCAAGACATCCTTGTTTCTGTAATCAAACCCTCTCGCTACGAAGGCCAACATTGGTCAGATGGGCGGAACAGTGGCAAATGGAATTTAACCAGGAAAAGTGCGAGGTGATGCACTTTGGGGGGACTAACAAGGCAAAGGAATACACAATGAATGGAAAGACCCTAGGCAAGATGGAGGGTCAGAGGGATCTGGGTGTGCAAGTACACAGATCCCTGAAGGCGGCGGAACAGGTGGATAACGTGGTAAAAAAGGCATATGGGATACTTGCCTTCATTAGCCGAGGCATTGAATATAAGAGCAAGGAGGTTATGATGGAGCTGTATAAAACACTGGTTAGGCCACAGCTGGAATACTGTGTGCAGTTCTGGTCACCACACTACAGGAAGGATGTGATCGCGTTAGAGAGGGTGCAGAGGAGGTTCACCAGGATGTTACCAGGGCTGGAGCGCTTCGGCTATGAAGAGAGACTGGGCAGATTGGGTTTGTTTTCCTTGGAGCAGAGGAGGCTGAGGGGGGACATGATTGATGTGTACAAATTTATGAGGGGCATAGATAGGATGGATGCTGAGGAGCTTTTTCCCTTAGTAGAGGGGTCAATAACTAGGGGGCATAGATTCAAGGTAAAGGACGGGAGGTTTAGAGGGGATTTGAGAAAGAACTTTTTCACCCAGAGGGTGGTTGGAGTCTGGAACTCACTGCCTGAAAGGGTTGTGGAGGCAGAAACCCTCACAACATTTAAGAAGCATTTGGATGTGCACTTGAAATGCCATAGCATACAAGGCTACGGGCCAAATGCTGGAATATGGGATTAGATTAGGCAGGGCTTGATGGCCGGCGCGGACACGATGGGCCGTAGGGCCTCTATCCGTGCTGTATTACTCTATGACTCTATGACTCTATACCATTTGCCTTCTTAACCGCCTGCTGCATCTGCATGCTTACCTTCAGCGACTGGTGCACAAGGACACCCAGGCCTCTTTGCACTTCCTCTTCTCCCAATCTATTGCCATTCAGATAAGAATCTGCCTTTCTGTTTATGACACCAAAGTGGATAACCTCGCATTTATCCACGTTATATTGCATCTGCCATGCTTCTGCCCAATCACCCAACCTGACCAAATCATACTGGAGTTTCTCAGCTTCTTCCTCACAGCACACATGCCCACCCAGCTTTGTGTCATCTGCAAACACAGAGATATTACATCTATTCCCTTGTCTGGACCGTTAATATATATTGTGAATAGCTGGTGTCCAAGGACCAATCCCTGCGGTACCCCACTAGTCACTGCCTGCCACTCGGAAAAAGACCTGCTTATTCCAACTCTTTGCTTTCTGTCTGCCAACCAGTTCTTTATCCAAGTCAATACCTTGCCCCCAATCCCATGTGCCTTAACTTTACATGCTAATCTCTTATGCAGGAACTTATTGAAAGCCTTTTGAAAGTCCAAATACACCACATCGACTGGTTCTCCCTTATCTATTCTACCAGTTACATCCTCAAAAAATTCCAGGAGATTAGTCAAGCATGGCGTACCTTTTGTAATTCCATGTTGACTTTGTCCGATCCTGTCACTGTTTTCCAAGTGCTCTGCTATTACATCTGTTATAATGGACTCTAGCATTTTCACCAATACCGGTGTCAGGCTTACTGGTCTGTAATTCCCCGTTTTCTCTCTACCACCTTTTTTGAATAGTGGGATAACATTAGCTACCCTCCAATCCATGAGTACTCTTCCAGATTCCATCGAATGTTGGAAGATGATCAGCAATGCATCTACTGTTTCTAGGGTCACTTCCTTAAATACCCTAGGGTGTAGATTATCAGGTCCTGGGGATTTATCGGCCTTCAATCCCGTCAATTTCCCCAACACCATTCCCTACAAATACTGATTTCTTTCAGTTCCTCCCTTTCATCAGACCCTATGTTCCCCGACAACTTTGGGAGGTTATTTGTGTCCTCCTTTGTGAAGACAGAACCAAAATATCTATTTAATTGGTCTGCCATTTCTTTGTTCCCCATTATAAATTCCCCTGATTCTGACTGAAAGGGACCTACGCTTGACTTCACCAATCTTTTTCTTTTCACATATCTATAAAAGCTTTTACATTCAGTTTTTATGTTCCCTTGCTAGTTTACTCTCATATTCTATTTTCCCCTTCTTAATTAATCCATTTGTCCTCCTTTGTTGAATCCTAAACTGCTCCCAACCCTCAGGTTTACTGCTTTTTCTGGTCAATTTACATGTCCCCTCCTTGGATCTTATGCTATCCCTAATTTCCCATGTTAGCCACGGTTGAGGCATCTTTTTTGTTTTATTTTTATGCCAAAATGTGATGAACAAATTCTGTAGTTCATCCATGCGGTCTTTGAATGTTTGCCATTGCCTATCCACCATCAGCCCTTTGAGTGACATTCCCCAATCAATCCTACCCATTTCGGGCCTCATACCATCGTAGCTTCCTTTATTTAAATTCAGGACCCTAGTCTGTGAGTCAACTACTTCACTCTCCATCTTAATGAAGAATTCTATCATATTATTATTGCTGTGACCTAAGGGGCCTCGTACAACAAGATTGCTAATTAATCCTCTCTCATCACATAATACCCAATCTAAGATGGCCTGATCTCTGGTTGGTTCCTCGACATATTGGTCCAGGAAACCATCCCGTAAACACTCCAGGAATTCCTCCTCCACAGTATTGTTACTAATTTGGTTAGCCCAATCTATATGTAGATTAAAGTCACCCATGATGTCTGCTGTGCCCTTATTGCACGCTTCTCTAATTTCCCTTTTAATGCCATCCCCAACCTCCGCATTACTGTTTGGAGGTCTATATATCACTCCCACTAATGTTTTCTGCCCCTTGGTATTTCTCAGTTCTACCCTTACAGATTCCACATCATAAGAGCTAATATCCTTCCTTACAATTGTGTTAACCCCCTCTTTAACCAGCAATACTATCCCATCTGTATCCATTCTTCAACAAACCAGATTGAGAATCGAACTATAATTCACTTTTCCCAATGATAACTCGATCCACCGTTGGATAGACTGTAAGAGGGGACATAGAGATGGGGGCCAGCTCAGAAGGGAATGCCATTGCAACACTCCCGAGTAAACTCGCATATCCCAGTACAACAAACTCAGTGTCCCGCTACAGTATATCAGTACATTCTTGGGTCACTGTACAGCGCACTCACTGGTCCTGTTATTGCACACTCCTGGTCCCAGTACACCACATTCCCGGGTCCCGGTGCTCCACACTCCCTGGTGCTCGGATTCAAAGTCCGGAAAAATCAGGGGACCAGGCCACTTAACGGGCTGAGTGGTTTAACTGAAATGGAATAGACCTGCAGCAGTCCCAATTCATCACGGTTTATAGTTTTTCATAAAGGGCTATACTTTACATAAATCATGGAATCTTGATAAATTCTCACCAATATCAACCACACCAGAGATTATCATTCCACAATCTATGCTGTTTTTTGTGCCGAAGCTCATATATTGCTGTTGCAATCAATTGTCCAGCAAAACTTGACACTGTTAATTTAATCCAGCTGTGGGTTTAAACAGTGTGTTCAATGGGTTAACCATCGCTATTTTAAATGGGTTAGTACATGGTTTGTTGAATGCGCTAATATCCGTTATATTGGTTTAATATCCGGTGGGTTAAATGGGTTAATAGTGGACTGCGAGATGTTAACCTGACAGCTACAAGATTGCCCTAATAATAATTCCCCAGAAAGTAATTCCCACGTTTACAACTGTAAACTGTCCTTGTATTTTCCATAATCATGTTCTTCTTGCTCGATTCATACAACGACAACAATATCACACAATTTCTGATGAAATGTCATCGGCCTGAAAAATTAACTCTGTTTCTCTCTCCACAGATGCTGCCTGACCTGTTAAGTACTTCCAGCATTTTTTGCTTTTATTTCTGATGTCCAGCACGTGCAGTATTTTGCTTTTGAACAATATTAAATACTTGAATTTATATAGCGCCTTTAACACAGTAAAACGTCACAAGGTGCTTCACAGGAGCATCATCAGACACAATCAGACACCAGGGATATATTAGTACAGGTGGCCCAATGGATGGTCCAAGAGATAGGGTTTAAGGAGTGTCTTGCAGGAGTGGAGAGAGGTAAAGAGGTGGAGAGCTTTAGGATGGGATTTCCAGAGCTAAGCGCCTCAGCAGCTGAAGGCACAGCCAACAATACGGGAGCGATACGGGACATGCAAGAGGCCAGCATTGGAGGAGTGCATTGTTCATGTGGCATTGATGATCTGGAGGAGGTGTCAGAGATAGGCAGGGGTGAGGACCAGGAGCGATTTCAACAGAGGGATGAGAGTGTTTAATTCGAGACATTGCTGGACCAGGAGCTAATGTAGGTCAGCGAACACGGAGAGGATGTGTCAATGGGAATTGGTGCAAATTAGGATACGAGCAGCAGAGGTATGGATGAGCTCAAGTTACGGAGGTCCAAGTTGGGAGGCCAGCCAAGAGTGCTTTGGAATATTCGATTCTAGAGGTAACAGGCACAAATGAAAGTGTCAGCAGAAGATAAGCTGAGGCAGGGGCGAAGATAGGCAATGTTACTGAGGTGGAAGTAGGCAGTCTTGCAGATGAAGAGAATATGGGCTTGGAAAATCATCTCAGGGTCAAATATGACGCCAAGGTACTGAATAGTCTGGTAAAGTCTCCTATTATAACCTTTTTACCTTTATCAAATCTGCAAACCTTCCTCCTTTTCCCTTGCCTTTCTTACTTGAATACCCTGTAGCCAGGAATATGAAGCATCCAATACATTTTTCAGGGCTCATTATCACCACTACATTATACATTATATTTCCACGTGACTATTTGCACCATCAGCTCACCAACCTTATTATGGAAACTTCGTGCGTTTAAGGATATGCACTCCAAATCTAATTGAGACCTCTTTGTATTTTCTATGATCTCACTAAATGTTGTATTACTTCTAATCCTCCGCATCGCACTAGTTAACTTTGCCATGAGGATATTGGTCCCACCTCACTTGAGGTGCAAGGTGTCCATCTTGAACAGCCCCTCCTACCACAGAACTGGTCACAATTTCGCAGGAATCTGCAGCCTTCCCTGCTGCACCTTGTCTGTAGCCACGCTTTAACCTGCACTATCGTTCTGTTTCTACTCTCACTGGTGCGTGGCACTGGGAGTAATCCAGAGATTATGACATTTGAGATCCTGCTATTTAACTTCCTCCCTAACTACTTAAACTCTGACTCCAGGTCCTCAACCCTCTCCTTCCCTATGTCATTGGTTCAGACATGGACCACAATCTCCGGCTCCTCCATTCCAACCCGCACCCCCCACAGAATGTTCTGCACCCTCTCCATGATATCCCTTACCCTGGCACCAGAGAGGCAACATACCACACGGATGTCATGCCGATGGTAACAGAACTATCTATATGTCCCCCTGACGATCGAATCCCCAGCTACTGCTGCAATTACAGTTTGGATGCCCCCGTG
Organism: Somniosus microcephalus; assembly: GCF_052327205.1. Classification (NCBI taxonomy): domain Eukaryota; kingdom Metazoa; phylum Chordata; class Chondrichthyes; order Squaliformes; family Somniosidae; genus Somniosus; species Somniosus microcephalus. Next base: position 20,430,177 of record NW_028225182.1, on the reverse strand, counting down.
TGTAGCCCTTTGCCTCACGGTGTCAGACTCTGGACTGCACTCCTTCGACAGGTTGTCAACCTTACTGGTATTCAAATTGGGGACAAATATGGGAAATTCCTCTCCGACACCCCCGGCGATCGAAAATTGTCCAGGAGATCACTCTGGCCCTGATAATTCCTTGCACTACCTACCTTTTGGTGCAGTTAATCTTCACCCCATCCAGAAACAGGTCTAGCTCTCGGTTGAAGGAGTTAGGTGAATCGGCGTCCCCTGCACGAAATGGCAGCCTGATCTGGAGATGCACAATTCCCTGGGAAAAGGACAACCTCCTGACATCTCACCTAGATCTGGCCTCACACATCTTAAAATTGTGACCCCTGGTCCTCCCTCACCTTTGTAATTGTAATATACTATCAACTGGAATATAATCTGTTCCCTTTATTATCTTAGAAACCTCAATCACATCACCCCTCAGTCTACGCTTCTCTAATGTGTACAGTTTCAACTCTTTTACCCTATCTTGATAGATAAGATGCTGCAAACGAGAAGATAATCTAGTGGCCATTGTCTGCACCCTTTTTAAAGCCTCCTTATCACCCACCATATGAGGAGTCCAAAACTGGACACAGTATTCCAAGTGAGGCCTGACGATGGTTTATACATGGACAAAATGGTCTTTATCGCCTCATAATCAATTGTCCTATGAATGAAACCCTGAACTACTTTTGGTCTGGCAATCGCTTCATGGCATTGCCCATGGACATTTAGAGATCAGTTGTATAGAAGTTCTCGACTGTAGTGATCGAGGCAGGTCTCATAGTCAATAATCCTGTGAATGTCCTCTTGGCTCTAGCAATCAATTCATGGGAATACCCATGAACCTTAAGAAATGCATTCACTGGAAACCCCAGATCTCTTGCTTGCCCCACTTGTTGAACTGATTTTTCCTAAAGGGTGTATGTATGTTAAGCATTCGCCCAGCACACGTGAAAAACACAGCACTTTTCCAAAACATACATCATTTTCCAGTCATGAGCCATTCACCCAACAACTGAAGAGCCACCTGAAGCAGTAAAAAATCATCTACTGCCCGGAAACTCTTGTAGATCTTATTATCATCTGCAAACTTTCAGATTGTGCCCCCAACACCTACATCCAGATCACAGATAAAAATAATAAAAGGCAATGGTGTCGACACTGAACCCTATGGGACACCATTGGTGACTGGTTTCCAAACAGATCCAAAACCATCGGTAAGTTATGTCTGCCTACAGCTTTCTAGGCAGTCCTCAATCTCGTTCAATATGTCACCACTAATAACAGAGGGGGAGCGATGGAGACTGGGGAATGGGGGCTCGGGTAATGATGGAGAGTGGGGAATGGGGACTCGGGGAGAGATGGAGAGTGGGGAATGGGGACTCGGGTAGAGATGGAGACTTGGAAATGGGGACTCGGGGAGAGATGGAGAATTGGAAATGGGGGCTGGGGGAAAGATGTAGTCTTGGAAATGGGGGCTCGGGGAGCGATGGAGAATCGGAAATGGGGGCTCGGGGACAGATGGAGAATCGGAAATGGGGGCTGGGGGAAAGACGTAGTCTCGGAAATGGGGGCTCGGGGAGTGATGGAGAATCGGAAATGGGGGCTTGGGGACAGATGTAGACTAGGAAATGTGGGCTTGAGGATGGAGATATAGACTGGGAATGGGGCTCGGAGAGAGATGGAGATTGTGGAATGGGGGATTGGGAGTGAAACTGATTGTGGATTGGAGGTCAGGGGAGAGAAGGGGTGGTCCACTGGTGGGGAAATGGGGTACTAGTGAACAGAAACCAATCATTCTCACGGGCAGAAGCAGATGGGAAGGGAGGAGGAAGCTTCTTGAACTGAGTGATATTAGACCATGGGACCCTTCATCTATGTGGCTATTGAGATAGGGACTAAAACATCATTTCAAAGGGAAAATGAGAAAGATTTGAAAAGGAGGAATATGAAATGATCTGGGGGGTTAATGAGTTTACAATAGTGAGTGCTCACACCGGGCCCCAATTGCCTCCTCCTGTGCTGCAATTCCTGCCATTTTATGAAAACTCCCGTTTATTGTATCCGAGTTCAGGGGGTGGTTTAGAAATGTTTGTAATGAGCTGAGCACCGGACGATGTTCTCTGTGAGCCCACGGCCCTCTGTGCCATCTCTCGGATTGGTTTAAGTCGCTCTGTGTCACAAAAATTTTGACGTGTGAAGAATAAGAACAGATCAGCTCTGAGAGAAGCTCGTGGTTCAGAGTTGTCAGAACTGAGTGCAATTTCAGTGAGTTGCCATCATTTATCGGTGTAATCAAAGTCAGTCCTTCCACTGGTTTCAGTTTTGTGAATTGGTCGCCAACATTGATTTTCCTCCACCCCACCCTCTGATATCCCTTCTCCCCCAATCTCAGTTCACCTCCTCCCCACCCTTGGTTTCCCCTCCTCCCCCACCCTCCATTCCCCTCCTCCCCCACCCTCCATTCCCCTCCCTCACCCCCCGGTTTCCCCTCCTCCCCCACCCTCCATTCCCCTCCCTCACCCTCGGTTTCCCCTCCTCCCCCACCCTCCATTCCCCTCCCTCACCCTCGGTTTCCCCTCCTCCCCCACCCTCCATTCCCCTCCCTCACCCTCGGTTTCCCCTCCTCCCCCACCCTCCACTCCCCTCCCTCACCCTCGGTTTCCCCTCCTCCCCCACCCTCCATTCCCCTCCCTAACCCTCGGTTTCCCCTTCTCCCCCACCCTCCATTCCCCTCCCCCACCCTCGGCTACCCCTCCTCCCCCGCACTCAGTTTTCGCTCTTCACCTACTCACAGGTGGCCTCCTCATTCTTGGAATTTGTCCCACTACAGCTGCTGGCATGAATCTTCGAGCCACAGCACTCACCTAAAATGGAGCTGACCTTTGTATGGTAATAGCATTTGTAGAAATCCTGCGATCAAATGTCATGTCATCAGCAGGTGACATGATAAAACCTCCATCAATGCATCAAACCAGATTTGGCACCACGACTGCCTCACTGTTACACCATCTGCTCTTGGTCAACACTGTTTCCTCCATGGCGACCTATTAGCACCTACTTTTCAAACAAAATTAACCCACACAAATACTCCCTCCCAAACACATAATGTGAGGTCCCACTACTCAATACCTGCCATGTCCACTTCTTACTTTATACATGCCACAATCGCAATCACTTCATATTGTAGGATTTCGCAATAATTTTGAAATTTTCTACAGCTCCGAAGATTTATTTTTGATTAAAGAATACCTGGGTAGAATACACCTTTAAAAATCCAGGGATCAAAAATGGCCATCAGATCTCATGGCAGAAGACACAACACAGCCTGTGTGCTGTGAAAAGGAAAATCAAAGATGGCTGTCCGACCTCGTGGCAGAAGACACAACACAGCCTGTGTGCGGTTAAAAGGAAAATCAAAGATGGCTGACAAAGGATTTTTTTTTTAAACCCAGCCCCTGAAGTAGAAAGGCATTTAAACCATCAATCAAATGCGGTTTGGGAAACTGCTACAATGTTGACTCAAATGATTAAGTGCTCGAGACTGTCAGCATGAACCAAGGAAATGTGTTTACATGAACCCTTTACTATATTGACTTAAGAGATTAAGCACTTGAGACTGCCAATCAATTGCGGTTGGGTGTGACCACAGGACAATGAGATTGTTTGCACTAACCTCCAAGGGCTGTTTACTCAGCAATTAAGGAAATAGACATGTTTTCTTCAAACGGAGGCAGCTTTATTCAACCCATCACAATGAATGGGGATACATTCAAAAACCCATCACAAGGGAAATGGGTAATTCATCCAAAACCCATCACAATGAATGAGACAGATCGATTCCCTTTTGTATAGCCCAGATACATCCGGATTTGGGCAGGAAGATTTCGGATCCAAATTGGGTTTAAGATGGCTTCTCAGGAAGCCATCTCTCTCTCTCTGCAGCCTCGCCTCCATGCCCTATCTACAACTCAGGAGCCCGCCCAAGGGAATAGAATACCAGCAGTTACTTTTAAACACTGGGGTATCTCCATTTCAGGGTGGTGAAGAATCTAAGACCACAGGGGCACGGAGCAGGCATTTCATTGGTGAGCATAGTTTTCCTGGCCCATCACAACGCAACTTAGATCGGTATTTAGGGGTGGGAACTAAGGGGATTTTGTTAAAACTGTAATTTTAGTCAATTTTCCCTCGTTGTGTCCGTTTTCTCCTCCCCTGTTAAGTAACAGTGTTGCACTAAGCAAAAGAGTGCTGTAGTGGACACTAAGGGGGAGAAATTGGGTGAGTAGCGCCACCTGTTAGTGCCTAAAGAGGCAGTCAGTGGTTGTAGCGCCACTGGCTGCGTCTCTGGCAATATTCAGTAGGGGCGCTAATGGTGGCATTAGGCATTTGTGCTGCGCCGCCACCGATGACATCATCAGTGTGCGCAGTGCCCCATTCGTGCCCCGTTCGCGATATTTGGTAGCGAACACCGCAGTTGCGCTGCTTGCTACCCATGCCCGGTTCAAGGGGCCTTACTGTGCCGGCAGCAGCGCAAGTTAAGGTGGAGGTGCGGGGCGGCTGCTTTTTCAGCGGCCGCCTGCCAGCACCTCAGCCCCCGGCATCCTAACCACCCCCCCCCCGCGGCATTGCTGGCTGTTTCCTGAGAGCCCGGCACTTCTCCTTGGTGCCGGGCTCATTTCCCGGCACTCGCGATCGGGGATCGCGCTGTTGCAGGCACCTCCCCCTTAACAGTGGGAGGAAGGCCTGCAGTACCGCAGCATGCCGTGCCGCAGCATGTGGCGCTGCAGCACGTTGCGCTGCGATAATCAGTTTCAGCGCCCTAAGAGGGATGTGGAGCGCCTCGAGTCTCGCCCCGTGTCCCTCGAGGGGCACTGAAACTGAATTTCTGGCGTTCGGTTTCACTCCGATCGCTGTGCTAAATCCTGCGCTCAGGCGACTTTTGCGCCACTTTGGCGCCCCAACCCAATTTCTAGGCCTAAGTGTACTGTGAGAAGTAAAGTGCTGTATTTAAGTAAAAGAGTGGTGCACTAAGCAAAAGAATGCTGTAGTGGACAATAAGTACTGTGAGAAGTAAAGTCCTGCACTAGTTAAAGGTGCTGGCCTAGAAATTCAGTGGGTTGCGCCAGCCGCTAACGCCATAAAAGGGCTATATTTCCGGCGCTAGACACTTAGGCCTAGAAATTCAGTTGGCGCCGCACCAGGGCTTTAGCGCCGGAAAGTTAGCGCCGGCGCTAAGTCCCACTGCGCGCGCCAAAAATTCAGTAGCGCCGCGCCCAAACGGCTGCCGGCGCTACTGAAGGGTGTTTGCGCCTGAAAATGGGCGCTACCTGCCGCATTGCGGCGCTATTCCGGCGCTGCGGCGCCCGATGCGGTGCGGCAGGCTGGGTAAGTGCAGGCCTCCTCCTTCAGTTAAGGAGGAGCTGCCTGCACCCGCCCGCTGGCCGGTAAAATCTTCACAAAAATGAGCCCGCACCTCGGGGAAGTGCCGGGCTCGCAGCCCAGAAGCATCTGTTCCGCGGGGGGGGGTGGAGGAATCCGGGGAGGGAGGTGCGGGCAGGCGGCCGTTGGGAAAGCGGCCGGCCGCCGCGCGACCTTAATGCGCCGGTGCAAACTCCTGTAAGACTCGGTTGCCAGAGTCTTATTTGCGGCTGCCACGGGCGAGGCGGCCGCAACTAAATTTCGGCGCTGGGGCCCGTCACCACGGCAACCGGGACGCTGCGCACACCGATGACGTCATCGGTGCCGGCGCAGCGCAACCGGTCTACCGCCGATGGTAGGGCCCCAGCGAATTTCTGAACCGGCTGTAAGTCCAGCGCAATGACCTCTAGCACCGCAAAATGGGCGCAAAGCCCACTCAATTTCTAGGCCTTAGCACCTGAACGCAGTCCGCTCTGCGCCGACGCCCAAATTCAGTTGACATTTAGCGCCGGCGCAAAGTGTTTGCGCCTGCTCAGGTGCGCGCGCAGCTTATGACGTCATATCATCGCGCAACGCTGTTTGTGCGCCCCAAACCAGAAATTCAGTGGCGCCCGCCCAATGTGGGCGTGGCGCTGCTAAGAACTGTGAGGTGGAACGCAAAAGAGGCCCTGTGGGCCTCGGGGAGCGCAAATTAAAGGGCACTAACATTGACCTATAAAGCCCAGCCATTTTGCTGCAATGACTTTACTGCTTTGGATTTCTGGACAGGGACCAAGGGACAGAGGTTACTGATTTGGGACAACATAGGAGAGGTAATTTTGGCTTCTGGCCAGTGCTTTGACATTTGATTCATTGTGATTTATCTGTTCTCAACTTTATTATGGGGGCTGTAAGGGGGGCCAACCCTCAGTTGCAGCTTTACGTGCGAAGGGCTCGCAGACGCTGTGAGAGAGGGCCAGCCATGCCTAGACGCAGAGGGGCCATCAGGCGTCGGCAACGTAGGCCTTACCCACTCAGGCAATACTGGCAGCAGGTGTCCTATCTCACCATGACTGCGGCGCATTGTGTGAAGAGGCTGCGCTTCAGAAGGGAGGTGGTTGCAGAGATCTGCCAGCTGCTTCACACAGATCTGCGTCCACAGCTGATGTGCAGGACGTCTCTCTCGGTGGAAGTGAAGGTCACAGTGGCTCTGAACTTTTATGCAAGCGGCTCCTTCCAAGCCGCTGCTGTGGACATAGCGAACATCTCCCAGTTCGCTGCGCATCGCTGCATCCGGCAGGTCACCGATGCACTTTACGCGAGGAGACACCAATTCATCTCCTTCCCCATGGCCCGACAGAGGCAGGAGCAGCGTGCAGTCAGATTTGGCAGGATCGCGGGCTTCCCCATGGTGCAGGGCGCCATTGACTGCACGCATGTGGCTATGCGGGCACCTATCCACAATGCCGAGGATTACCGCAACCGGAAGGGCTACCATTCCCTAAATGTACAGCTGGTGTGTGACCACAGGCAGCGCATCCTAGCTGTCAATGCCCGCTTACCAGGAAGCAGCCACGATGCATTCATCCTGCGCCAGACTACTGTGGCTGACATGTTCGAGGCACAGCCTCCACCAAGGGGATGGCTTATCAGGGACAAGGGCTGCCCTTTGTGTACATGGCTCATGACCCCGCTCCGTGCGCCCAGGACCCCAGCGGAGGAGGCATACAATGAAAGCCATCAAGCCACAAGGAACATCATCGAGCAAACGATAGGCATCCTCAAGCAACCGTTCCGCTGCCTGGATCATTCCGGAGGATCTCTTCAGTATTTGCCGGATAGAGTCTCCCAGTTCGTCGTCGTGTGCTGCATGCTGCACAACCTGGCTATCCGCAGGACTCAGGCACTGCCACCTGGCATTGCACCACCACCTCAGGAGGACGAGCAGGAGGAGGAGGAGGAGGAGGAGGAGGAGGACCAGCCCAGGAGGGAGCGACAAGGGCCAAGGGCCATCCGCCGGGGGCTTATTGATCAACACTTCTAGGCCCCCTGTCAGGGAATGGCCTGTGGCAATGAACGCACCTGAGGCAGCCACTCCGCAAGCCCTCAGCCGGTTAATGCAACAACCACTTCAAACATGACACCTGGACATGCTGAATAAATCAAAAGCTTTATTTCACAAACTCAGGGCCCTTCCCACATGAAACAGAAAAACAGACAAGACCCTCAAAAAACAGTCAAAAACATCTGTCACTCCCAAAACCTGGGGAGGACTAACAAAACTTGCCCATCCAAAAGGCCTTCAACAGCGGCCTTACAAAAATAAACCCCCCCCCCACAACAGAGACACCCCCATGAAAACAAAAAATTCCTTGATCCTCGGCCTTAACAAAATAATGCCCCCCACAACACAAGCCCCCCAATATAAAAGAAACCGCTCTCACCACACTCTAATGGGTGTGCCGAGAGGGCGAGTCCTTAGACAGGCTTCTCCGGCCCCTGGCCGACCTGCTGCTCCGCCTCAACCTGGGCCCTGCGGGTGTGGCGAGGCTGGGGGAAGGCTCATGAGGGCCACAAAGCCTGTCGGCAGATGCCCTTGGGGGTCGGCCTAGACGAGGCCTGGCCCGGGAGGGGCCGCCTGCTGACTGCTGCAGCTGTGGCTGGGCAGCATCAGTCTTAGCAGCAGCTCGTCGCACCTTGGCTGGGGGAGTGGCAGTGTCGGCAGCACCATTGGGGGCAAGCTGGCTGATGGCAGGTGCGCGCTGCTCGCCAGAGACACTGGCACTCGGCCGGGCTGGCAGTGTAGCAAGCGCAGCAATCTGGGGGAGGCCAGACCGCTGTGCTGCAGCAGGGCGGCGGGTGCCATGGCGATGCCTCCATGCCACAGCGAGTGTGGCAGAAATGAGTGCCCGAACTGCCCTGGTATATGCCCACATCAGCTCTGCCAGTGTCTGGACGGCACCACTCATCTCGCGAGTCGCGTCCTGCGCTGCCGCCAGTTGCTGCACACTTGCGTCTTGCGCTGCCGCGAGTTGCTGCACACCCCTGTCGTGCGCAGCGGCCAGTTGCTGGACACCCCTGTCGTGTGCTGCCGTGAGTTGTTTGAACCCCCTGGCCTGTGATTCCCCGAAAGCCACCACACTCTGAGCCAGGGACTCAATGGCATGAGGCATCTGTTCGACCACCCCCATGAGCTCTTGGTGGCGCCGCTCAGATGCCGCCGACATCTCATCGAGGACGCGCACCTCCTGGGCGAGGACCGTGTCCGGACTGGAGGGCAGACTCTCCCTCCGGGGAGAAGGCTGCCGAGCTGGCCGACCCTTCCTGCGTGCGTCGACCCCACTTGGGCCAGGTTCTGCCCTCGCCTCCAACTCCTCCCCCCTCTGGGCAGAAGGCCGGCATGCTGCCGGAGCCTTCCCGCATGCGTCCACCCTACTGGGACCAGCTTCGGCCCTCCCCTCCAACACCTCCCCCCTCTGGGGGGAAGGCTGGCGTGCTGCCGGACCCTTCCCGCGTGCGTCCACCCTACTGGGACCAGCTTCGGCCCTCCCCTCCAACACCTCCCCCTGGCTCTCCTGCAGGCCAGACGTCTCCCCTCCATTACCATCCCCTGGCGCGGAGGAGGGTTCCCCCGATGTTCCGCCTTCCTCCTGGTCCTCGACGTCCTCCTCCTCCAAGGGCCTGGCTCTCTGCGCTTCAGGGACCACCTCCTCCTCACCAGCTGAAAGCAGGAAGGCACAAGAGTAGCTTTAGAGTGAGGACAGGCCGTCAGCGAGGGAGGCCTGAGTGGTGCATTATGCGCATTTGTCGGTCAGTGGGAAAGGATGTAGATCTGAAGCGCGAGGGCAACGAGAGAGGTGCAACCGGTCATGTCCTTACCAGTGGGTACCAGTACAGGGTCCGCCTCGCCGATCACGACAGGGCCAGTCACCCGGCCACGCATGAGTCGTGCCATGCTCTCCTCCAGATCAGTGAGCGCCTGGTACTCGGGACGGCCTCCACCAGTGACAGCCTGGCTCCTTACATTGCTCGCCAGCTTGGCCTGCAAGAGAAAGGACGGCCTCTAAGTACAGTGTGGTGCCCTGTCGCTGTGTGCACTGCCTCCCATGGTGGAATAGCTTGGCCAGTGTGGTGCCCTGTTGCTGGGTGCACTGCCTCCCATGGTCGAATAGCTTGGCCAGTGTGTTAAGTGCAGAAAGTGCTATTGATAAACATGCAAGTGCCATTGCTGCGGGAGGAGGGCTGCCCATTAGGCCTTTGAGGTCCCTTTGCCCATAATGTGAGGTGCACATGCAAGGATGAGGGGGACACTGGAAAGGGTACTCACCTTCACCATCCGAGTGAGGTCGTTGAACTTCTTGCGGCATTGGTCCGCACTCCTGGGGACATCGCAGGTGGATGACACCCTGCGGGAGATTTTGCCCCAGGCTCTCCTGTACTGGCTCCTGGGAGCCTTCCTGCCACTGTCCGGGCACAGGATCTCTCTTCTCTTCTCCACACCATGAATGAGCACACTCAGAGCATGCTCTGAGAAACGCTGCGCTCGCTCACGGGCCCTCTCCATTGCTCCAGACGCTATTTTGGCACACCAGTAGTGCTGAGGCCTAGCTGCAGGGCTCCAGTATGCAGGGTGTGGCAGCAGTCAAAGTTGACCCTTCCCCCTTTAAGAGCTGGCCGGCGTCAGGGTGTCTGCTGTCAATCAAAACATGACCGCACCTGCGCTGCGCCCGGCTTCAGCGTTATTAGGCCGCATCACCGGCTTAGCGCCAGAACACAGCATTTCAACGCCAGTTTCAGCGCTCGGCCAAACTTAGGGCCAACTCTACTGAATTTCGGCGATGTGGCCTACACTTTCCGGCGGGCGCTAACTTTAGCGAGCGCCCGACTTTAGCGCCCCAAAAGTGTCCAGACTGAATTTCTAGGCCGCTGTATTTAATAAGAGTGCACTGTATTAAAGATGCTGGCCTAGAAATTCAGTCTGGACACTTTTGGGGCGCTAAAGTCAGGCGCTCGCTAAAGTTAGCGCCCGCCGGAAAGTGTAGGCCACATCGCCGAAATTCAGTAGAGTTGGCCCTAAGTTTGGCCGAGCGCTGAAACTGGCGTTGAAATGCTGTGTTCCGGCGCTAAGCGGGCGATGCAGCCTAATAACGCCGAAGCCGGGCGCAGCGCAGGTGCGGTCATGTTTTGATTGACAGCAGACACCCTGACGCCGGCCAGCTCTTAAAGGGGGAAGGGTCAACTTTGACTGCTGCCACGCCCTGCATACTGGAGCCCTGCAGCTAGGCCTCAGCACTACTGGTGTGCCAAAATAGCGCCTGGAGCAATGGAGAGGGCCCGTGAGCGAGCGCAGCGCTTCTCAGAGCATGCTCTGAGTGTGCTCATTCATGGTGTGGAGAAGAGAAGAGAGATCCTGTGCCCGGACAGTGGCAGGAAGGCTCCCAGGAGCCAGTACAGGAGAGCCTGGGGCAAAATCGCCCGCAGGGTGTCATCCACCTGTGATGTCCCCAGGAGTGCTGACCAATGCCGCAAGAAGTACAACGACCTCACTCGGATGGTGAAGGTGAGTACCCTTTCCAGTGTCCCCCTCATCCTTGCATGTGCACCTCACATTATGGGCAAAGGGACCTCAAAGGCCTAATGGGCAGCCCTCCTCCCGCAGCAATGGCGCTTGCATGTTCATCAATAGCACTTTCTGCACTTAACACACTGGCCAAGCTATTCGACCATGGGAGGCAGTGCACCAAGCAACAGGGCACCACTCTGGCCAAGCTATTCCGCCATGCGAGGCAGTGCACACAGCGACAGGGCACCACACTGTACTTAGAGGCCGTCCTTTCTCTTGCAGGCCAAGCTGGCGAGCAATGTAAGGAGCCAGGCTGTCACTGGTGGAGGCCGTCCTGAGTACCAGGCGCTCACTGATCTGGAGGAGAGCGTGGCACGACTCATGCGTGGCCGGGTGACTGGCCCTGTCGTGATCGGCGAGGCGGACCCTGTACTGGTACCCACTGGTAAGGACATGACCGGTTGCATCTCTCTCGTTGCCCTCGCGCTTCAGATCTACATCCTTTCCCACTGACCGACAAATGCGCATAATGCACCACTCAGGCCTCCCTCGCTGACGGCCTGTCCTCACTCTAAAGCTACTCTTGTGTCTTCCTGCTTTCAGCTGGTGAGGAGGAGGTGGTCCCTGAAGCGCAGAGAGCCAGGCCCTTGGAGGAGGAGGACGTCGAGGGCCAGGAGGAAGGCGGCACATTGGGGGAACCCTCCTCCGTGCCAGGGGATGGCAATGGAGGGGAGACGTCTGGCCTGCAGGAGAGCCAGGGGGAGGTGTTGGAGGGGAGGGCCGAAGCTTGTCCCAGTAGGGTGGACGCACGCGGGAAGGGTCCGGCAGCACGCCAGCCTTCAGCCCAGAGGGGGGAGGTGTTGGAGGGGAGGGCCGAAGCTGGTCCCAGTAGGGTGGACGCACGCGGGAAGGGTCCGGCAGCACGCCGGCCTTCTGCCCAGAGGGGGGAGGTGTTGGAGGGGAGGGCAGAACCTGGCCCAAGTGGGGTCGATGCACGCAGGAAGGGTCGGCCAGCTCGGCGGCCCGCTCCCCGGAGGGAGAGTCCTCCCTCCAGTCCGGACACGGTCCTCGCCCAGGAGGTGCGCGTCCTCGATGAGATGTGGGCGGCATCTGAGCGGCGCCACCAAGAGTTCATGGGGGTGGCGAACAGATGCCTCATGCCATTGAGTCCCTGGCTCAGAGTGTGGTGGCTTTCGGGGAATCACAGGCCAGGGGGTTCGAACAACTCACGGCAGCGCACGACAGGGGTGTCCAGCAACTGGCCGCTGCGCACGACAGGGGTGTGCAGCAACTCGCGGCAGTGCAGGACGTGGGTGTGCAGCAACTGGCGGCAGCGCAGGACGCGACTCGCGAGATGAGTGGTGCCGTCCAGACACTGGCAGAGCTGATGCGGGCACATACCAGGGCAGTTCGGGCACTCACTTCTGCCACACTCGCTGTGGAACGGAGGCATCGCCATGGCACCCACCGCCCTGCTGCAGCACAGCGGTCTGGCCTCCCCCAGATTGCTGCGCTTGCTACACTGCCAGCCCGGCCGAGTGCCAGTGTCTCTGGCGAGCAGCGCGCACCTGCCATCAGCCAGCTTGCCCCCAATGGTGCTGCCGACACTGCCACTCCCCCAGCCAAGGTGCGACGAGCTGCTGCTAAGACTGATGCTGTCCAGCCACAGCTGCAGCAGTCAGCAGGCGGCCCCTCCCGGGCCAGGCCTCGTCTAGTCCGACCCCCAAGGGCATCTGCCGACATGCTTTGTGGCCCTCATGAGCCTTCCCCCAGCCTCGCCACACCCGCAGGGCCCAGGTTGAGGCGGAGCAGCAGGTCGGCCAGAGGCCGGAGAAGCCTGTCTAAGGACTCGCCCTCTCGGCACACCCATTAGAGTGTGGTGAGAGCGGTTTCTTTTATATTGGGGGGCTTGTGTTGTGGGGGGCATTATTTTGTTAAGGCCGAGGATCAAGGCATTTTTTTTTTCATGGGTTGTCTCTGTTGTGGGGGGGGGCTTATTTTTGTAAGGCCGCTGTTGAAGGCCTTTTGGATGGGCAAGTTTTGTTAGTCCTCCCCAGGTTTTGGGAGTGACAGATGTTTTTGACTGTTTTTTGGGGGTCTTGTCTGTTTTTCTGTTTCATGTGGGAAGGGCCCTGAGTTTGTGAAATAAAGCTTTTGATTTATTCAGCATGTCCAGGTGTCATGTTTGAAGTGGTTGTTGCATTAACCGGCTGAGGGCTTGCGGAGTGGCTGCCTCAGGTGCGTTCATTGCCACAGGCCATTCCCTGACAGGGGGCCTAGAAGTGTTGATCAATAAGCCCCCGGCGGATGGCCCTTGGCCCTTGTCGCTCCCTCCTGGGCTGGTCCTCCTCCTCCTCCTCCTCCTCCTCCTCCTCCTGCTCGTCCTCCTGAGGTGGTGGTGCAATGCCAGGTGGCAGTGCCTGAGTCCTGCAGATAGCCAGGTTGTGCAGCATGCAGCACACGACGACAAACTGGGAGACTCTATCCGGCAAATACTGAAGAGATCCTCTGGAACGATCCAGGCAGCAGAACCGTTGCTTGAGGATGCCTATCGTTTGCTCGATGATGTTCCTTGTGGCTTGATGGCTTTCGTTGTATGCCTCCTTCCGCTGGGGTCCTGGGCGCGTGGAGCGGTGTCATGAGCCATGTACACAAAGGGTAGCCCTTGTCCCCGATAAGCCATCCCCTTGGTGGAGGCTGTGCCTTGAACATGTCAGCCACAGTAGTCTGGCGCAGGATAACTGCATCGTGGCTGCTTCCTGGGAAGCGGGCATTGACAGCTAGGATGCGCTGCCTGTGGTCACACACCAGCTGTACATTTAGGGAATGGTAGCCCTTCCGGTTGCGGTAATCCTCGGCATTGTGGATAGGTGCCCGCATAGCCACATGCGTGCAGTCAATGGCGCCCTGCACCATGGGGAAGCCCGCGATCCTGCCAAATCCGACTGCACGCTGCTCCTGCTTCTGTCGGGTCATGGGGAAGGAGATGAATTGCTGTCTCCTCGCGTAAAGTGCATTGGTGACCTGCCGGATGCAGTGATGCTCGGCGAACTGGGAGATGTTCGCTATGTCCACAGCAGCGGCTTCGAAGGAGCCGCTTGCATAAAAGTTCAGAGCCACCGTGACCTTCACTTCCACCGAGAGAGACGTCCTGCACATCAGCTGTGGACGCAGATCTGTGTGAAGCAGCTGGCAGATCTCTGCAACCACCTCCCTTCTGAAGCGCAGCCTCTTCACACAATGCGCCGCAGTCATGGTGAGATAGGACACCTGCTGCCAGTATTGCCTGAGTGGGTAAGGCCTACTTTGCTGACGCCTGATGGCCCCTCTGCATCTAGGCATGGCTGGCCCTCTCTCACAGCGTCTGCGAGCCCTTCGCACATAACGCTGCAACTGAGGGTTGGCCCCCCTTACAGCCCCCATAATAAAGTTGAGAACAGATAAATCACAATGAATCAAATGTCAAAGCACTGGCCAGAAGCCAAAATTACCTCTCCTATGTTGTCCCAAATCAGTAACCTCTGTCCCTTGGTCTCTGTCCAGAAATCCAAAGCAGTAAAGTCATTGCAGCAAAATGGCTGGGCTTTATATGTCAATGTTAGTGTCCTTTAATTTGCGCTCCCCGAGGCCCACAGGGCCTCTTTTGCGTTCCACCTCACAGTTCTTAGCAGCGCCACGCCCACATTGGGCAGGCGCCACTGAATTTCCGGTTTGGGGCGCACAAACAGCGTTGCGCGACGATATGACGTCATAAGCTGCGCGCGCACCTGAGTGGGCGCAAACACTTTGCGCCAGCGCTAAATGTCAACTGAATTTGGGCGTCGGCGCAGATCGGACTGCGTTCAGGCGCTAAGTGTCTAGCGCCGGAAATATAGCCCTTTTATGGCGTTAGCGGCTGGCGCAACCCACTGAATTTTTAGGCCGCTGTATTTAAGAAAAGGAGTGTTGCACTAAGCAAAAGGGTGCTGTAGTGGACATTAAGTGAACTGGGTTAAGTAAAAGTGCTGTATCGAGCACAGGTGTGTTGTATTCATTATTTTAAGGTTTTTTTTTTTGTTTCAATAAATACTGGTCTGTTTTGCACCCAACTACGAGTCTCGTTTCTGTGTACATCGCTACCGAATAAGTCCGGTGGTCAGAACCAGGAAAGGGGAGCGCTTTGAAACCACACGCGGCTCTGGAGCAGCTCAGAGGCTTCTGACTGGCCAGGGACAATAACCCCATTCCCGCTAATAATTCCTGCAAAATGGTGACTGCGGCCAGACCGTCGGCAACGGTGTGTGATGTAGCAGATGGTGGTTTGGGTCTGGAGAGAGCAGCAGTTATTGGTTTTCTTTTTATCCCACTGGTTTGTTTGTGGTTAGATGCCTGCAGGCTTGGGGAAGTTACCCGCAGGATTAGCGAATCTAGAGCAGAGAGTTGGGATAGGGAAAGGGAGGTTGAAGAATACCAGGCCAAGATAGAGCACCTGGTTTAGTGAGGGCAAAAGCCACACGAGGCACCAGTCAGAGTACCTGAAGTGCCTAGTTGCAGAGGCCAAGAGCAATGAGATTAGGGTGCGGGAGAAGAATGCTCGCCTCATAAAAGAAGTAAAAGAGCAGGAGGAAAATGTTAGGGATGTAAAGGCAGCATATAAGCTGGTCTGCGAGCAAGGGTTTGAGGAAGCAGATCATGGCCCCTGTAGGGAAGAGATAGAAAGATTGAATATGGCTTTAAAGAGGGCAAAGGGGATGATATGTCTGATCAGCCCGAAGGCAGGTCAGTCGGATTTTACCTGCAACCCAAGTAAAGCCGTCCCATTGGCAACACCCAGGAAAAGGCTGGTCAGGAAATCAGAGATCCCACGACTGCCACCCACGGCCCTGAGCTTTCAGGAGCTCTGGCAACAAAGGGGGTGGAGGATGAGGTGGTAGATGAAGCACAGCAGGCCCCACTAGATAGGCTGGGACCATGACCAGCGTACCCCCTCCGACAACAGAGGTACGGTCCTCCCGTTGATGAAGATGACGCCGGGGCCATCCAGAATCAGTTTGTGGTGCGGTATGGCACCCACCAGCTCAGGGACATGGTTAGCCACATCCCCAAGCTCACTAAAAAGACAGACCCCTCTCTGCACTTCAGGGAGATAGAGCAAGCAGCTTGTGTAAATGACTGCGATGACACAGAGCAAGCAAAAATGCTGCAGTATTCCCTGGCAGCTGACCTCCTCCAGGCCCTATCTGGTGAGTGCAAAAGGGGGCAGAGGTAATATGAGGGTCTCAAGAATGAGGTATTGGAGGCCATGGGACTCAATGATGGTAGCCCATTCGCCCGGGTAGAAAGAACAGTGCAGCTCCCAGGGGAGTCCCCGCAGGTGTTCGCAGACAGGCTGTGGCCAGTCTACCAGAGTGCATGCCCAGGAATGCCAGGGACGGCAGCACTGGACCCAGTCCAATTGACTCATGGCTCCGTTGTCTCATGACAAGCAGCATACCCCAGATCCAAGCCCAGGTAGTGGCTTGGTTCGACCCCCGAAACCTCCAGACCACCGAAGAAGTGGTGATCCACCAGCTCAAAGTAGCATTCAGGACCATGAGGGGTATCGAGACGCCCCAACCCAAGGGAAGGGTCCATGAGGTTAAACCTGGGAGCCAGAGTAATAAACAGTGGCACCAGGAGGGGAACCATCCCTCCCAGGCTAGGTTAAACCGCTATGGGTGCGGGAAAGACGGTCACTGGAGAATAGACTGTAAGAATCCCTGGAAGGATAGTAAGGGAAAGGATCCCACAGCCCCAGCCCAAAAGGCAGGGCCAGATATACCTTCCGCTGCGATCGAGTCATTTTTACAGTCCCTACGATCTCTTCTGACTGGCCAGGGGAGAGTAGCAGCCACCACCGGTGCTTTGACCCCGTCTGCCCCACCCCACTCCCAGCAATGACTAGAGCCAGTGCAACCTGTGGACCTGTGTCCCCGCGATAATGCTGAGGGGAGCAGGCCCTATGTTGAGATGGGGGTGAAGATGGTGCAGGGGAGATATTCAGTGGACACTGGAGCCTCCAGCATGGTGGTCCACTCGGAAGACCTGACCAATTCACCCCGGTCAAATGAGGTCCCATTTAGCTTAACGGGACCCACAGGGAAACAGGCAGCTGGGAGTGAACCTGAGAATAGAAATACTCAGCTCACAGTGGGTACAAGCTCACAGGCTGCAAAGGCAGGCACTGTGGCTTGTATTAGGGGAGGAGCCATACATGACCAATGTAAGTTGTTTAAGCATGGGGGCAGGGAAGGAGAGTTCTGGGACCCCTGTAGAGCAGGTCCGGTAGCAGTAAGCCAGGACAAGGAAGGCACACAGGGGATAGCTTTGGCCCCGGACCAAAAAGCAGGTCCAAGCCCAAGTCTCCACCTTTAAGGCTGCCCCGGTAAGGGAAAAGGATTTGGAACAGAATTACTGGCAGGCTGCCAGTTATATTAAAAAATGCAGGTTGTTTAAGCAGGGGGCAGGGGAACAGGCAGCTGGGATTGTACCCGAGATTGGAAATACCCAGCCTGCAGCGTGTACCCACACACAGACTGCACATGCAGGCGCAGTCGCGTGTATGAGAGGAGAAGTCACCCAGCACTTGGCCTGAGCGAATCCGCCTCTCTTGTGGGACTCCAGGGAGGAGCCTGAACCAGGTTTTAGACCTGAAGGGGAAGGCTCTCAGCCACCGGCAGCCAGTGGCAAGGGATTGCCTTTCCCCAGCCCAGGTTTGGGAAGGGAGGGACATGAGGGAGGAGGTCCCCAGTCAGCAAGGAGTGTGACACGGGCGAAGGGTCTGCCCGCCGGGGTAGCTCCACCAGCGACACTCCCTAGGAGGTCTCTTCAGGTACCCCAGCCCAAGAAAGTATGGTCACCAGCTTTCCAATGGAACAGGGCGGTCTCCCAAGTCAGGGAGAAGCCAAAAGGCAGAAGTCACCAACCAGCAGCCCTAAGCTGCGAGGGACCAGAAATTGGAATCGGTCTAGCCATGCCGCAGGGAGCAGCCTGTGGCAGCCCAAACAATGATTAGGCTGGCCACCCGGAGACGGGCAGTGCTTTGTATAGCTTTTCCAAGTAATATTGATAGAGGATTAAGGTAGAATGTGTTAATTTTAAAATTTTTATATTGTAATTCAGTAGTGGTAATTATTAGTGCATTACTTTTAAGTATGGAACCGTTCCAGAGTGTCTATGTGAGTCGAGGTCGCGGGACCTGATCACACTCCCCTGAGCCAGGGGACCTGGCTAGATGTTTTCTTTTTAAAGTATTTTTCAGAGTTCCGGGAGGTACAGAGGACCAGGGTGTTTTTGGATGCTCAAGGAAGGAGCACCCCAGCCCACGATGGGAGGAGTCTGCAGGAGGCAGATGCCCACAACATTTAAGCTGCTATTTGGAAATCCAGATTAAGATGGAGAGTTTACAAAAGCTTGTTAATTATTTTATATTTTGTATTATGTACTGGTCCCAACTCCAAGGGAAATAATGCGTGAATTTAGTTCCTAAACATAAGATTGGACTACTTGTTTGGAGTTAATGGAATACACTGCATAGGCCTATGAATTGTTGTGTTTGCAGAGTGTGAAAATTTGAAATACATTTATGGCTGAAGAATAGTGCCATTTAATAAAGTGTCAGGCAATTGCATTTTAATTTTAAAAAAGGAAGCTCGTTTTCTTCCATGTGTATTTTTAACAGATATGTTGGCTTGGTGATAATCCCATTGAAGAGGTTGTATCATGTTAAAACTATTGCACAAGTGGTGCAGGGGCATTGGACCACCTCCATGTATTGATTATTTAACTAAACTTGTCTTTCTGTCGATAGATGCCTACCGTGTACTGCGATTCTCTCTGGGTAGGGGAGACAGAGGTGTTGGGGGGTCAAAGATACATCTAGCTAAGTATAAGGGAAGGTTGTTTGTGGGGGGTCAGAAATTATTGCTCACCTTTGGACAGGATACTACAAGCAAGTTTTAGTATCCGATGGGGGACTGTAGGGTTTCACAATATTTTCGAAATTTTCTACAGCTCCGAAGATTTTTTTTGATTAAAGAATACTTGGGTAGAATACACCTTTAAAAACCCAGGAATCAAAAATGGCCATCAGACATTGTGGCAGAAGAAAAGGCTTCTGTGTGTCTGTGAAAAGGAAAATCAAAGATGGCTGTCCGACCTCATGGCAGAAGACACAACACAGCCAGTGTGCTGTGAAAAGGAAAATCAAAGATGGCTGTCCGACCTCGTGGCAGAAACACAACACAGCCTGTGTGCTGTGAAAAGGAGAATCAAAGATGGCTGTCCGAACTCATGGCAGAAGAAACAACACAGCCTGTGTGCTGTGAAAAGGAAAATTAAAGATGGCTGACAAAGGATTTTTTTTTAAAACCAGCCCCTGAAGTAGTAAGGTATTTAAACCGTCAATCAAATGCGGTTTGGGTAACTGCTACAATGTTGACTCAAAAGATTAATTGCTTGAGACTGTCAGCATGAACAAAGGAACTTTGGTTACACAAATGCTTTACAATATTGACTTAAGAGATTAAGCACTTGAGACTGCCAATCAATTGCAGTTGGGTGCGACCACAGGACAATCAGATTGTTTACACTAACCTCCAAGGGCTGTTTACTCAGCAATTAAGGAAATAGACATGTTTTCTTCAAACGGAGACAGTTTTATTCAACCCATCACAATGAATGGGGCTACATTCAAAAACCCATCACAAGGGAAATGGGTAATTCATCCAAAACCCAGAGTGCTGTAGTGGACACTAAGTGTACCGTGAGAAGTAAAGTGCTGTATTTAAGTAAAAGAGTGTTGCACTAAGCAAAAGAGTGCTGTAGTGGACACTAAGTACTGTGAGAGGTAAAGTCCTGCACTAATTAAAGGTGCTGTATTTAAGTAAGAGTGTACTGTATTAAAGGTGCTGTATTTAAGAAAAGGGGTGTTGCACTAAGCAAAAGAGTGCTGTAGTGGACATTAAGTGTACTGGGTTAAGTAAAAGTACTGTATCGAGCACAAGTGTGCTGTATTCATTATTTTAAGTTGTTTTTTTTTGTTTCAATAAATACTGGTCTGTTTTGCACCCAACCACGAGTCTCGTTTCTGTCTACATCGCTATGGAATAAGTCCAGCGGCCAGAACCAGGAAAGGGGAGTGCTTTGAAACCAGCTGACTGGCCAGAGAAAATAAACCCATCCCCGTTAATAATTCGTACAATATCAGGCAGTGTGCCTCACACTTATTTTGGAAGATTGAGCTTATGGTGTTGAGATGATGCAGGGATATTACAACCTATTCTGTGTTCTAAAACCAACCTCTCCCTGTGATCCTGAATGATCATCACATGCACAAAGTGTAGGGATCATCAGTGTTATCAATCGGTGGGACGTCCAGTGTATGAATTGGAGGGTCTGTCATTGGCAATAATGCAGAAAAAACTCCCACGACACTGTCCCATCAAACAGTCCCGGGGCATATATAGCAATGGTTAGATACAGAGTAAAGCTCTCTCTACTCTGTCTCATCAAACAATCTCATTGCCGATAGAGCATGTGTTCGTTAGAGAGTAAAACTCCCTCTAAACTGTCCCATCAAACAATCTCATTGCAGATACAGCACGGGTTAGTTACAGAGAAAAGCTCCCTCTACAATGTTCCATAAAACACTCCGAGGGCAGAGACAGCAATGGTTCGATGCCCTCTCTCCAATAAGTTCACTGCCCTCCTGTCCTCCTTTAATCGCTCCCTCCAAATAAACTGCCCAACATATAATCACAGCTATGCCCTCGAACTTTGGCTCTCTGCTGCCATTGTGTCGATCATAGTTAAGGCCATCCCTGATCACATCCTTCTATCCCTCTCCACCCACAACCCCCTCGCCCTCCGAACCCCAATTCCTTTTTTCCACGCCTGGCAAAATCTCTCCCCCCAAATCACTTTCATATTCTCAACTGGCCAGCCTTTGTCTCTCCATTCACCACAATATTTCTGCAGCTGCTGAATTAGTTCTACTTTTTGTGGAAATGTCATACCTGGGCAATGTTCCACTCTGTCAGGTAGATGCCGGTGTTGTAGCTGTACTGGGCAAGCTAGGCTGGAGGCGCAACTAGTTCTGGAGCATAAGGACTCAGGGATGTATTTAGGACCCATAGTCTCTGCTGTATCCAGAAGGCTCAGCCGTTTATTGGGCTTCATAAATAGAAGTATTGAATACAAAAGTAGAGAAGTTATGCTGAACATTTATAAAGCGCTGGTTAGGCCACAACTGGAGTTTTCCGTCCAGTTCTGGTCACCACACTTTAGGAAGGATGTGACGGACCTTGAGAGGGTGCAGAGGAGATTTACCAGAATTGTTCCGGGGATGGGGGATCTTAGCTCCAAGGACATGTTGGAGAAGCTGGATTTGTTTTCATTAGAGCAAAGGAGGTTGAGGGGTGATTTTATAGAGGTGTACACGATTATGGTTTGGATAGGCTATACGGGGAAAGGCTGTTCCCGCTACTTGATGGTACAAGGACTAGGGGAAACAGGTTTAAGGTTTTGGGCAGAGATACAAGGGGAAAGTGAGGAAATACTTTATATGCAGCGAGTGGTAATGACCTGGAATTCACTGCCTACGGAAGTGGTGGAAGCAGAGGATCTCAATGTTTTCAAGGGGACACTGGATAGGCACTTGAGGGAAATAAACTTGCAAGGCTACGGCGATAGAGGGGGGAATGGGACTGACTGATGGATTGCTCTACCGAACCGAATGACCTCCTTCTGTGCCATTATGCATCTATGGCTCTATACCATGTGGACTCAATCGAATTGACTGAAGATTGGCATCTGTGATGGTGGGGACCTCAGGAGGAGGCCGAGATCGATCATCCAATCGGCACTTCTGGCTGAGCTGAGATAGTTGCCAATGCTTCAGACTTGGCTTTTGCACTGACGTGCTGGGCTTTACCATCATTGAGGATGGGATTGTTCAAAGACCCTCCTGCTCCCGTTATTTGTTTAATTATTCACCACCATTCACGAGTGGATGTGGCAGGACTGCAGAGCATTTATCTGATCCGTTGGTCATGTTACTGCTTAGCGCTGTCTATAGCTTGCTGCTTCCAATGTTTAACATGCATGTAGTCCTGTGTTGCAGCATCACCAAATTGGCACCTCATTTTAGGTATTCCTGGTGCTGCTCCTGGCCTGCTCTTCCACACTCCTCATTCAACCATGGTTGGTCACCTGGTTTGATGGCAATGGTAGAGTGCGGGATATGCAGGACCATGAGGTTACCGATTGTGGTGGAATACAATTCTGCTGCTGCTGATGGCCCACAGCGCCTCATGGGTGCCCAGTTTTGAGCTGCAAGACCTGTTCTGAATCTGTCCCATTTAGCATGGTGGTAGTTCCACACATCACGATGGAGGGTGTCCTCCATGTGAAGACAGGACTTCATCTCCCCAAGGATTTACTGGGGTGACTTTTCAAATAAGACACAGATAATTGAAGGGAGTATTCCAACAAGTTCAACTTTATTCGGTCCACTGTCCTGAATGAAAATGATTTTTGCAATTTGTAAAGACTGGAAAACGATATTTCTTACAGATCACGTTTCATTGAAGATTCTCTTCTGTACATGGTTATTTTTGAACAAGTGCATTCATTATCCATTCAGCCTCTGCGGCTCCCCCTTCTCATTACCCACCAACCCAAACATCCCGCAAACCCTCCCATCGGAATCTACACCGGAACCTTATCTCTCTCCAGTTACTCACTTCTGCCTCCGTGTCCATTCAGACCACATTCCTTCAAGGAGACCCACCACCAGTTTGTATATAAACCTTGCCTATTTCCAGCTCGAGAACATCTCCAACCTCAATCCTGACGTCATTTCATCCACCACTGAAATTCACAGCCGTGTTTGTTTCTCCTTCGAACTTGGCAGGCAATCAGAATCTCAGGGTCATGCAGCGACTGAAACGAGCTGTTCCACCAAGCGATTACACAATTTGTGTTTGGTCTCCCCATTTTTGCATGTCCTGTGCTGGCAAGGGAAGGTGCTGTGAGAAGAAGAGGGCATGTTGGGGTAATTAAAGAGTGGACCAGTGTTTCCAGGAGGGAACATTCGTTTTGGAAATAGATGGAATGGGGAAGTTGTGTTTGGTAGTGGCATCATGCTGGATGTGTTGGAGCATGATCCATTGAATATGAAGTCTGGTGGGGAGGAAGGTGAGGGGAACCATATCGTGGCTTTGGGAGTAACAGCAAGGGGTGAGAGCAAAAGTGTGGGAAATGAGGTAGACATGGTCGAGGGCCAGACAACTACGATGCAGGTGAACCCTCGGTTGAGGAAAAGAGAAGACATATCGTTAGAAGGAGGCTTAGAGGGGGCAGAATTCTTAAAGTGCATCCAGGAGAGCTTTTTGAGCCAACATGTAGAAAGTCCTACAAGAGAGGGGGCGGTACTGGACCTAATTCCAGGGAATGTAGCCGGGCAAGTGGTGGAAGTGTCAGTAGGAGAGCATTTTGGCGACAGTGACCATAATTCGGTGAGATTTAAGGTGGTCATGGAAAAAGACAAAGACGGCCCGGAAATAAGGGTTCTAAATTGGGGAAAGGCCGATTTTAATATGATAAGGCAGGATCTGGCCAAAGTGGACTGGGAGCAGCTACTTATAGGAAAATCCACATCAAAGCAGTGGGAGACTTTCAGAAGGGAAATAGAGAGAGTACAACGCCAACATGTTCCTGTAAAGGTCAAGGGTGGGACCAACAAGCAAAGGGAACCTTGGATGACAAGGGATATAAAAAAATGCATTAGGAAAAAAAGGGGGCTTTTGGCAGTTACAAAAGACTAAAGACGGAGGAAGCCCTAGAGGAGTATAAAAAGTGCAGGGGCATACTTAAAAAAGAAATTAGGAGGGCGAGGAGGGGCCATGAAATAACACTGGTGAGCAAAATAAAGGAAAATCCTAAGATGTTTTATAAGTATATTAAGGGCAAGAGGATAACCAGGGAAAGGGTAGGGCCCATTAGGGACCAAAGTGGCAATCTGTGTGTAGAGCCAGATGATGTAGGCGGGGTTTTAAATGAATTTTTTGCATCTGTATTCACTATGGAGAAAGACGATGTAGACATAGAAATCGGGCAAGGGAACTGTGACATACTTGAACATATTAGCATCGAGAGGGAGGAGGTACTAGCGATTTTAGCAGGCCAAAAAGTGGATAAATCCCCAGGCCCGGACGAGATGTATCCCAGGCTGTTGTGTGAGGCAAAGGAGGAGATTGCAGGGGCTCTGACACAAATTTTCAGAACCTCTCTGGCCATAGGGGATGTACCAGAGGACTGGAGAACAGCTAATGTAGTATCTTTATTCAAGAAGGGTAGCAGGGATAAACCAGGGAATTACAGGCCAGTGAGCCTAACATCTGTGGTAGGGAAATTATTGGAAAAAATTCTGAGGGACAAAATTAGTCTCCACTTGGAGAGGCAAGGATTAATCGGGGATAGTCAGCATGGCTTTGTCAAGGGTAAATCATGTCTGACCAATCTGATTCAATTTTTCGAGGGGGTGACTAGGTGTGTGGATGAGGGAAATGCTGTGGATGTGGTTTTCATGGATTTCAGTAAAGCTTTTGACAAAGTCCCGCATAGGAGACTGGTCAAGAAGGTAAGAGCCCATGGGATCCAGGGTGCCTTGGCGCGTTGGATCCTAAACTGGCTGAGTGGCAGGAGGCAGAGTGTGATGGTCGAAGGTTGCTTTTGTGACTGGAAGCCTGTGTCCAGTGGGGTACCTCAGGGATCGGTGCGGGGACCCTTGCTTTTTGTGATCTACATAAATGATTTGGATGAGAATGTAAAAGGTATGATCAGTAAGTTTGCAGATGACACAAAAATTGGTGGGGTGGTAAATTGCGAGGAGGAAAACCTCAGGCTACAGGACGATATAAACGGGTTGGTCAGATGGGCGGAAAAGTGGCAAATGGAATTTAACCCTGAAAAGTGCGAGGTGATGCATTTTGGACGGACAAATAAGGCAAGGGAATACACAATGAATGGTAGGACCTTAGGAAGTACAGAGGGTCAGAGGGACCTTGGTGTACATGTACATAGATCCCTGAAGGCAGCGGAACAGGTAGATAAGGTGGTTAAAAAGGCATATGGGATACTTGCCTTCATTAGCCGAGGCATAGCATATAAGAGCAGGGAGGTTATGATGGAGCTGTACAAAATGCTGGTGAGGCCACAGCTGGAGTACTGTGTGCAGTTCTGGTCGCCTCACTATAGGAAGGATGGGATTGCTTTGGAGAGGGTGCAGAGAAGATTCACCAGGATGTTACCTGGGATGGAGCGCCTCAGCTATGAAGAAAGACTAAACCGGCTGGGGTTGTTTTCCTTGGAGCAAAGAAGGCTGAGGGGGGACCTGATTGAGGTGTACAAAATGATGAAGGGCATAGGTAGGGTAGATAAAGAGGAACTTTTCCCCTTAGTAGGGGGGTCAAAAACAAGGGGGCATAGATTCAATGTAAGGGGCAGGAGGTTTGGAGGGGATTTGAGGTGGAACTTTTTCACCCAGAGGGTGGTTGGAATCTGGAACTCACTGCCTGAAAGGGTGGTAGAGGCAGGAACCCTCATAACATTCAAGAAGCATTTGGATGAGCACTTGAAATGCCATTGCAAACAAGGCTATGGACCAAATGCTGGAAAATGGGATTAGACTGGACAGGGATTGATGAGTTGCTGATTCTCGAGCTTACATTGAGCTACATTGGAACAATGCAATAGGCCGAGGACAGAGAGAACAGAGTGGGAGTGAAGCGGTGATTAAAGTGACAGGTGACCGGAAGCTCTGGGTCACCCTTACGGACTGAACGGAGGCGTTCTGCAAAGCGGTCGCCTAATCTGCGTTTGGTCTCCCCAATGTAGAGGAGACCGCATCGTGAGCAGCGAATACAGTATACTAGATTGCAAGAAGTACAAGTAAATCGCTGTTTCACCTGGAAGGGGTGTTTGGGGCACTGGGCAGTGCTTCTGACATGTCTTCCTTTTTCATCAACCGAGGACTCCCCCCTACTGTGGTTGACATGGCCATTGACCGTGTCCCTTCCATTTCCCGTCCTTCTGCACTCACCCCTTCCCCTCCCTCCCAGAACCATGATAAGGTTAATCTTGTCCTCACCTTTCACCCCACCAGCCTCCACATTCAACTGATTATCCTCTGCCATTTCCGCCACCTCAAGCGTGATCCCGCCACCAAACACATCTTCCCCTCACCTCCCCTTTCAGCATCCCAAAGGGACCGCTCCCTCCGAGACACCCTAGTCCACTCCTCAATCACCCCTAACAGCCCTTCCCCTTCCCCTGGCACCTTCCCGTGCAAGCGCAGGAGATGCAACACCTGCCCTTTTACGTCCTCCCTTCCCACTGTCCAGGGCCCCAAACACCCCTTCCAGGTGAAACAGCAATCTACTTGTACTTCTTGCATTTTGGTATACTGTATTCGCTGCTCACGATGTGGTCTCCTGTACATTGGGGAGACCAAACGCAGATTGGGAGACCACTTTGCCGATCATAGAAAAATAGAAGATAGGAGCAGGAGTAGGCCATTCGGCCCCTCGAGCCTGCTCCACCATTCAATGAGATCATGGCTGATCATCCAAATTCAGTACCCGGTCCCTGCCTTCTCCCCATATCCCTTGATCCCTTTAGCCTTAAGAAAAATATCCAACTCCTTCTTGAATATATTTAATGAATTGGCCTCAACTACCTTCTGTGGAAGAGAATTCCACAGGTTCACCACTCTCTGGGTGAAGAAATTCCTCCTCATCTCTGTCCTAAATGGCTTACCCCTTATCCTTAGACTGTGACCCCTGGTTCTGGACTCCCCCGCCATCAGGAACATTCTTCCTGCATCTAGTCTGTCAAGATCCTGTTAGAATTTTATAAGTTGCAATGAGAACCCCTCTCATTCTTCTAAACTCCAGCGATTATAAGCCTAATCGACCAAATCTCTCTTCATGCGTCATTCCTACCATCCCAGGTATCAGTCTGGTGAATCTTCGCTGCACTCCCTCCATGGCAAGAACATCCTTCCTCAGATAAGGTGACCAAAACTGCACACAATACTCAAGGTGTGGTCTCACCAAGGCCCTGTACAACTGCAGCAAGACATCCTTGCTCCTGTACTCGAATCCTCTCGCTATGTAGGCCAACATACCATTTACCTTCTTAACCGCCTGCTTTACCTGCATGCATTCCTTCAGCGACTGGTGCACAAGGACACCCAGGTCTCGTTGCACTTCCCCTTTTCCCCATCTATTGCCATTCAGATAATAATCTGTCTTCCTGTTTTTGCCACCAAAGTGGATAACCTCGCATTTATCCACAATATACTGCATCTGCCAAGCATCGGCCCAATCGCCCAACCTGTCTAAACCATACTGGAGTTTCTCTGCATCCTCCTCACAGCACACATGCCACCCAGCTTTGTGTAGTCTGCAAACTTGGAGATATTACATCTAGTTCCCTCGTCTAGATCGTTAATTTATATTGTGAATAGCTGGGGTCCTGGGACCAATCCCTGGGGTAACCCACGAGTCACTGCCTGTCACTCAGAAAAAGACCAGTTTATTGCAACTCTTTCCTTCTTGTCTGCCAACCAGTTTTCTATCCAAGTCAATACATTACCCCCAATCCCATGTGCTTTAACTTTGCACGCTAGTCTCTTATGTGGGACCTTATCGAAAGCCTTCTGAAATTCCAAAAACTACACATCCACTGGTTCTCCCTTATCTATTCTACCAGTTACATCTTCAAAAATTTCCAGTACATTAGTCAAGCTCGATTTTCCTTTTGTAAATCCATGTTGATTTTGTCCGATCCTGTCACTGTATTACAAGTGTGCTGCTATTACATCTTTTATAATGGACTCTGGCATTTTCCCCACTACCGATGTCAGGCTTACCGGTCTATAATTCCCTGTTTTCTCTCTACCACCTTTTTTAAATAGTGGGGTTACATTAGCTACCCTCCAATCCATGGGAACTCTTCCAGAGTCTATATAATTTTGGAAGATGATCAGCAATGCATCTATTATTTCTAGGGCCACTTCCTTACGTACCCTAGGATGTAGATTATCAGGCCCTCTGGATTTACTGGCCTTCAATCCCGTCAATTTCCCTAACACCATTTCCCTACAAATACTGATTTCATTCAATTCCTCCCTCTCATTAGATCATATGATCCCCGACATGTCTGGGAGTTTATTTACGTCCTCCTTTGTGAAGACAGAACCAAAGTATATATTTATTTGGTCAGCCATTTCTTTGTTCCCCATTAACAATTCCCCTGCTTCTGACTGCAAGGGACCTACGATTGACTTCACCAATCCTTTTCTCTTCACATATCTATAGAAGCTTTTACAGTCAGTTATTATGTTCCCTGCAAGCTTACTCTCATATTCAATTTCCACCCTCTTAATTAATCCCTTTGTCCTCCTTTGCTGAATCCTAAACTGCTCCCAATGCTCAGGTTTGCTGTTTTTTCTGGCCAACTTATATGTCCTCTCCTTGGATTTTATGCTGTCCCAAATTTCCCTTGTTAGCCACGGTTGAGTCACCTTTTTTGTTTTATTTTTATGCCAAACAGGGATGAACAATTTGTGTAGTTCATCCATGCGATCATTAAATGTTTGCCATTGCTTATTCATTGTCAACCCTTTAAGTAACGCTCCCCAATCTATCCTAGCATACTCACACCTCATACAATCATAGATTCCTTTATTTAAATTCAGGACCCTAGTCTCTGAGTCAACTGCATCACTCTCCATCTTAATGAAGAATTCTATCATATTATGATCTCTCCTCCCCAAGAGGCCTCACACAACAAGATTGCTAATTCATCCTTTCTCATTACGTAATACCCAGTCTAAGATGGCCTGATCTCTAGTTGGTTCCTCGACATATTGGTCCAGGAAACCATCCCGTATACACTCTAGGAATTCCTCCTCCACAGTATCGTTACTGACTTGGTTAGCCCAATCTATGTGTAGATTGAAGTCAACCATGATAACTGCTGTGCCCTTATTGCAGGCATCTCTAATGTCCCGTTTAATGCCATCCCCAACCTCAGCATTACTGTTTGGGGGCCTGTATACACCTCCGTTCAGTCTGAAAGGGTGACCCTGAGCTTCCGGGCGCCTGTCACTTTAATTCACTGCTTCACTCCCACTCTGATCTCTCTCTCCTCGGCCTGTTACATTGTTCCAATGTAGCTCAACGTAAGCTCAAGGAACAGCACCTCACCTTTCGATTAGGCACTTTACAGCCTTCTGGACTCAACATTGAGTTCATCAATTTCAAACTACAACCCCTGCCCCCATTTCACATGCTGTATGATTTAGCCATTCGCATTTGCAACATTTTATCTTTCCTGCCTCTTACAAAAGTTCCTTCAATTTCTTCCCCCGTTCCCACCACCCCGCCCCTGTCTCTGCACCTGCTTAATATCTGTTACATCTCGAGCTTATTCCGGTTCTGATGAAGGATCCCAGACCTGACACGTTCACTCTGTATCTCTCTCCACGGATGCTGCCTGGCCTGCTGAGTATTTCCAGCATTTTCTGTTGTTATTTCAGATTTCCAGCAAACCGCAGCATTTTGCTTATGGCCCAGAAATTCGGGTCCGCATGCGTAGGCCCAACGATAGTGCCAGTTTCGTGCATGCACTGTGCATGCGTGGGAAACCGGAACTTCCGTTCCCGTGAAAGAAGGGGATCAGTGGTGTAACGCATGCGCCAGAGAGGCAGCGCGTGCATATCAAACTTACGGTTTTTTTCCAGTTTTCTCCGGGATGGTAAGTCTCCAGCAGTTACACTTTTAAAAAGCAGGCACAAGACCTGCTTTTAACAAGGTAAGTAAGAATTAATTAAAATTAAACCATTTTTTCCACAGGTTTATTATTTTTAAATATGTTAAACATAGAAACATAGAAGATAGGAGCAGGAGTAGGCCATTCGGCCCCTCGAGCCTGTTCCACCATTCAATGCGATCATGGCTGATCATCCAAATTCAGTACCCTGTCCCTGCTTTCTCCCCATACCCCTTGATCCCTTTAGCCTTAAGAAAAATATCCAACTCCTTCTTGAATATATTTAATGAATTGGCTTCTACTGCCTTCTGTGGTAGAGAATTCCACAGGTTCACCACTCTCTGGGTGAAGAAATTCCTCCTCATCTCTGTCCTAAATGGCCTACTCCTTATCCTTGGACTGTAAAGAAGGGTATGCTTATTTTTAGCTCCGTTAGGAAATGTAATTATTTTTTCAAAATTTTAAATTATTGTTCAAAATAGTTATTTCATGTAATTTATAGTTATTTTAAAAATGTTATTTTTTAAAAATGTATTTGAAGTTTTAGTTATGTTTTGGGGCTTATACCATTTATAGGTTTGACAGCTCTTCCTGTCAAATTTATGAATGAAGCATTCCCTGCTACCATTGGCTCTCCGTGGCCCACGTGATCCCAGGGGACGCACCCCTGGGATACGCAAGCACTGCGCGCCGGCAGTTGGAGGAGGCCCAGGATCGGAATCCCACGCGGGCCCACAGCTCAACAGCCGGCACGCTAGGTAAGTGCAGGTTACACCCGCGGGAAGCCCCCGACCTGAATTTCTGGGCCATTATATTAGTCATTGGTATTCAAATTGGGGGCAAATATGGGAAATTGCTCTCCGACAAGCATGGGCGATCAAAACTTATCCATGAGATCACTTATAGTTATAATTATCACTTGTAATTATCCCTGATAATTCCTTGCAGTACCTACCTTTTGGTGCAGTTAATCTTCACCCCATCCAGAAAAAAGTCAAGCTCTCACTTGAAGGAGTTTGGCGAATCGGCGTCCACCACATGAAATGGCAGCCTGATCTGGAGATGCACTATTCTCTGGGAAAAGGACAACCTCCTGACATCTCACCTAGATCTGGCCTTACACATCTTAAAATTGTGACCCCTGGACATCCCTATTTCATTGGAACAAACTATCAACTGGAAGATAGTCTGCTCCCTTTATTATCTTAGAAACCTCAATCAGATCACCTCAGTCTACTCTTCTCTAATGTGTACAGCCTCAACTCCTTTTGCCTTTGTTGATAAATAAGATGCTGCAAACGAGAAATTAGTCGAGTGGCCATTCTCTGCACCCTTTCCAAAGACTCATTATCACCCACCATATGAGGAGACCAAAACTGACAAAATATTCATAGTGAGGCTTGACCTTGGTTTATACAGGGACAAAATGGTATGTATCGCCTCATAATCAATTGTCCTATGAAAGGACCCCTAAACTTTATTTGGTCCAGCAATTGCTTCACGGCATTGTCCATGAAGCTCAAGAGATCATTTGTATAGAAGCTCATTGCTGCAGTGATCGGGGCAGGTCTGACAGTCAATAATCCTGTGAATGCCCTCTTAGCTCTAGCAATCGATTCATGGCCATGCACATGAACCTTAAGAGATGCATTCACTGGAAACCACAGATCTCTTGCTTGCTCCACTTGCTTGAATGCGTTTTCATGAAGGGTGTATATATGTTAAGCATTCACCCTGCCCACGTGAAATTCACTGCAATTTTCCAAATTGTACATCATTTTCCACTCATGAGCCACTCTCCCACCAATTCAAGAGCCACCTGAAGCAGTAAAAAATCATCTACTGTCCGGAAACTTATATAGATCTTAATATCAGCTGCAAACTTGGGGATTGTTCCCCAACAACTACATTTAGATCACAAATAAAAATAATATAAGGCAACGGTGCCAACACTGAACCCTGTGGGACACCACTGGTGACTGGTTTCCAAACAGATCTAAATCCATCTTTAACATACTTCTGCCTACCTCTTTCGAGGCAGTCCTCAATCTAGTTAAACATGTTACCTCAAATAACAGAGGGGGTGTGGTGGAGACTTGGGAATGGGGGCTCGGGGAGAGATGGAGAGTGGGGAATGGGAATCGGGGAGAAATGGAGACTCAAAAATGGGGGATTGGGGAAAGAGATGGAAACTGGGAATGGGGGCGCGGGGAGAGATGGAGATTGTGGAATGGGGGATTGGGAGTGAAGGTGATTGTGGATTGGAGGTCAGGGGCGAGAATGGGTGGTCCACTGGTGGAGAAATGGGGAACTAGTGAACGGAAACCAATCATTCTCACTGGTAGAACAAGGTGGAAAGGGAGGCAGAAGTGTCTTGAACTGAGGGCTATTAGACCGTGGGACCCTTCACCACGTGTGGCTATTGAGATAGGGACTAAAACATCATTTCAAAGGGAAAATGAGAAAGAATTGAAAAGGAGGAATATTAAAAGATGGGGGTTTTAATGCGGTTACAGTAGCGAGCACTCGCCCCGGGGCCGAATGGCCTCCTCCTGTGCTGTAAGTCCTGCCATTCTATGAAAACTCCCCTTTATTGTGTCCGAGTTCAGGGGATGGTTTAGAAATGATGACTATGAGCTGAGCTCTGGACGATGTGTTCTGTGAGCCCAGGGCCCTCCGCACCAACTCTCAGGTTAGATTAAGTCACTCTGTGCCACCCAGGTTTGACCTGTGAAGAATAAGAACAGATCGGCTCGCTCAGAAGTTCCTGGTTCAGAATTGTCAGCAATGAGTGCAGCTTCAGTGAGGTATCATTATTTACTGGTGGAATCAACATTCCTCCTTCCTCTGGTTTCAACTCTGTGAATCGCTCTCCCCATTTCACTTTTCCCTCTTCCCCACTGTCGGTTCTCCTTCACCCCACATTCGGTTCCTCTCTGCCACGCTCGGTTTCCCCTCTGTTTTCATTCCCGGCAGTGGCGCTATAAAGAGAGAGGCAGCGACAGGAACCTTCACAATAGAAGAAAATCAAGGAGTGACATCGCAGGGCAGCCAGTAGGTGATTTATTTGGTGAGAATGAGTTTTTTAGACTCTAAGCTGGGGAAGTGTGTTAAACTCAGAGCTAGGAAGCAGCAACTTGCTATTACATTACTTTACCAAATTTCATGAACACACATAAGGCTGCTGGACCTGACAGCATCCCTGGATGGGTACTCAAGGAATGTGCTGATCAGCTGGCTGATGTCTTCACCGCCATCTTCAATCTGTCACTGGCCCAGGCAGTAGTCCCTACATGCTTCAAGACCGCCACCATTATTCCTGTGCCAAAGCAAACGGCTGTGACGTGTCTGAATGACTATCGACCTGTCGCACTCACACCCATCATAATGAAGTGTTTCGAGAGACTGGTCCTGGCTCACATCAAAGCCAGTGTTCCCGCCTCTCTTGACCAACACCAGTTTGCCTATCGCGCAAACAGATCAACGGAGGATGCAATCACAACTGCTCTTCATTCTGCACTGAAACACTTAGACGGTAAAGAGACCTACTTCAGAATGCTGTTCATAGACTACAGCTCAGCATTCAACACCATCGTCCCCAGCAAGCTGGCCACCAAACTCCACACTCTTGGCCTGAACACTTCCCTTTGCAACTGGACCCTGGACTTCCTAACTAACAGACCCCAGTCTGTCAAATTAGGTAACTACACCTCCCCCCACTGACCCTGAATACGGGGGCCCCACAAGGTTGTGTGCTGAGCCCCCTCCTCTACTCCCTCTTCACCCACTGTGAACTGTGTGGCTGTTCATGGTTCCAACACCATCATCAAGTTTGCGGATTATACCACGGTGGTAGGCCAGATCACCAACAACGATGAGCCAGCCTACAGGTAGGAGGTCCAGTACCTCGTGAAGTGGTGCGCCGACAACAACCTGGCCCTTAACATCAAGAAAACCAAGTAAATCATTGTGGACTTCAGGAAGTCTAAAGGCGGAAGACACACCCCCATTTACATCCAAGGGGCTGTGGTGGAAAGGGTGGGCAGCTTTAAGTTCCTCCGAGTCCACATCATGGAAGACCTCTCCTGGTTCCTCAATACCTCCTCTTTGGTGAAGAAGGCCCAGCAGCACCTATATTTCCTAAGGAGGCTGAAGGGATGCAACCTGTCACCCCGGATCCTCTCTAACTTTTACCACTGCACAATAGAGAGCATCCTGACGAACTGTATCACAGTGTGGTATAGCAGCTGTACCTCCTATGACCGGAAAGCCCTGCAGCGGGTAGTCAAAACTGCCCAATGCATTACCAGCACCCGGCTACTGACCATTGAGAACATCTACCAGAAACGCTGTCTACAGAGGTCATTGACCATCATCAAAGACCCTACCCACCCCAGCCACAGTTTGTTCACCCCCCTGCCATCTGGGAGACGCTACAGATGCATTCGCACCCGCACGACCAGATTCAGGAACAGCTTCTTTCCCAGGGCTGTCATCCTACTGAACTCTGCTAATAAACTCTAAAGCCTGCACATCTGTCAATGCACTTTATTATGTTTATGTTTATGTTACAAGCCAAATGTATGTTAAATGTCTTAATCAAAATGTACACTCTCGGGAGCCGCAAGCTTACATTTCGTTGTACTGCACTTGTGCACTAACAATGACAATAAAGTTGATTATTATTACAAAATTAAACTAGAGTAACCAATCAATTAATAAAACTAAAATAATTGTTGAAAAACGAATTAAAATAATTAATTATCTTATCAACTAACCAAATAAATAAAGAAGGTTAACTAGACATGTCAGGGCAGGTGATGTGCATGTGGGAGTTTGTAGAGATCAGCGAGATCCCGATCACCCACATCTGCGGTAAGTTTCTGCAACTCGTGGAACTTCGGCTCAGAGTTGTTGAGCTTGAGTACGAGGTGCAGACATTGCGGGGCAACAGGGTGGGGGGAATTCACAGAAATCACAGAAACCCCACAGTGCAGATAGAGGCCATTTCGGCCCATCGAGCCTGCACCGACACATATCCCACCCGATCCCCGTAACCGCACGTATTTAATCCCTCTAACACTCAGGGTCAATTTATCATAGCCAATCAACCTAATCCGCACATCTTTGGATTGTGGGAGGAAACCGGAGCACCCGGAAAAAACCCACGCAAACACGGGGAGAATGTGCAAACTCCACACAGACAGTCACCCGAGGCTGGATTCGAACCCGGGTCCCTGGCGCTGTGAGGCAACAGTGCTAACCACTATGCCACCGTGTGTGTGAGTCTCTCAGTGTGTGTGAGTCTCTCAGTGTGTGTGAGTCTCTCTCAGTGTGTGTGAGCCTCTCAGTGTGTGTGAGTCTCTCAGTGTGTGTGAGTCTCTCAATGTGTGTGAGTCTCTCAGTGTATGTGAGTCTCTCAGGGTGTGAGAGTCTCTCACTGTGTGTGTCTCTCTCGGTGTGTGTGAGTCTTTCAGTGTGTGTGAATCTCTCAGTGTGTGAGTCTCTCAGTGTGTGTGAGTCTCTCTCAGTGTATGTGAGTCTCTCAGTGTGTGTGAGTCTCGCAGTGTGTGTGAGTCTCTCAGTGTTTGTGAGTCTCTCTCAGTGTGTGTGAGTCTCTCAGTGTGTGTGAGTCTCTCTCAGTGTGTGTGAGTCTCTCAGTGTGTGTGAGTCTCTCAGTGTGTGTGAGTCTCTCTCAGTGTGTGTGAGTCTCTCAGTGTGTGTGAGTCTCTCTCAGTGTGTGTGAGTCTCTCAGTGTGTGTGAGTCGCTCTCAGTGTGTGTGAGTCTTGTTTTGATTTCTTTGTGGGTTCAATAAAGACTCATTTCTGAAAGAGAATGTTGTTTAATCTAAAGTCTTGTTCAAGACTTTCTACAGCTTTTTACAGAACACACTATGCTGTGATGCATCTAGAATGAAACTGAAAGTGTAACTCCTCTGTACTGCTTGTCTCTCATATGACCTCTGCTGGTCAGGCACAAGTAATCAAAAACACAGACAAATATGCTGTAAGGCATAAGTAATCAAATACAGACAAATATCATCACTATTTGCTGATATCATCACTATTTGCTTATATCATTACATCTCCCTTTCTTAAAACAGAAGTATTTTACTTTTAACTAACAACATTTAATGAACTTACATTATCATTATCATGATCAAGGTTTTTTACCCTTGCTTTGTGTGTTCACATGAAATATGTCAATACACTAGAACTTGAAGAAAGAATAAGATAACATTACTTCCTTCTTTAACAATAGTCCTTAAATTTGCTCAATGAGTCTCTCAGGAGGCTTCACACATCTTGAGGATTTTCTGATTGATTGTCCTTGAATCTGAGTTGTTGCCTCAGATGATTGGTTCTCAGCTGTGTGATCAGGTTGTTCACCAGTATCAGTCTCTTGACCTGCTGTGGCTGGTCCCATGAGAAGATCTCGACGATTTCTTCTCAGAACAGCACCCTCATCTGTCTGAATGGTGTATGATCTTGGTTGAACTTCACTCAGGACAGTTCCCTTCTGAGTCCATGTGTTTGTTTTGTCTTTCAACCTTACTTGGTCACCAGTGTGGAGTTCAGGTAGGTTTTGTGTTCCTCTGTCATAGTAGTACTTTTGCTTTTCTTTCTGTTGCTCTTTGAACTTCCTCACTTTCTCCCCCTCTTTTGTTTTCAGGAGGTTCTCCGGGATGGGTAGGTTTGACCTTAGCCGACGTCCCATCAGGAGTTGGGCTGGTGACATACCGCACTCGAGCGGCGTTGTGCGGTATACAAGCATGCTTTGGTAGAAGTCAGTTCCACTGTCTTTTGCCTTGTACATCAGTCTTTTCACTATCTGGACCGATTTTTCCACTAGTCCATTGGACTGTGGATAGTGAGGACTTGACGTTGTGTGGACAAAGTCCCACTTTTTGGCAAAGTGTCGGAAATTTGCATTGTTAAACTGGGGTCCGTTGTCTGTGAAGACCTCGCTTGCCACGCCATGTCTGGAGAATATGGCTTTCATACTTCTTATCACAGCTTCTGCAGTGGTGGTGTACAGCCTACAAACCTCTGGATACAGGGAGTAATAGTCTGTGACGACAAGATAGTCCTTCCCTTGACATACGAATAGGTCAGCGCCTACCTTCTGGTAAGGTCTGTCTGGTGCTGGGTGTGGCTTTAGTGGTTCTACCGGATTGCTTGCTCGATATTTCAGGCATATTGTGCAGTTTGACACCTCATTTGTCACATCTTGGTTGATTCGTGGCCAGTACATCACCTCTCGTGCTCTTTTCTTACACTTTTCGAATCCCAGATGTTCTCCATGGATCTTTTTTAGCATCTCTCTTCTCAGACTCTTTGGGATAACTATTTTACTTCCTTTGTAGATGATGTCTTCGACCACTGATAGTTCCGCCCTGCAGTTCCAGTACTCTGCTATATCAGGTGAGCAGTCTTGCTTCATGTTGGGCCATCCATCCAAGATGCTTTTTCTCAGTCGTCTCATTGTTTCATCTTTGTTTGTCTCAGTCTTTATGAGCTCCATTTTTGCATCTGCTATGGGCAGTGCACTTGTGATCATGTCCACGTAGGCGTTCACTTTTTCATCCATTGTGGTGTTTGCGGGCTCACTTGGGTCAACAGCTCTGGACAACGTGTCTGCTGTATACATCAGCTTACCCGGTGTGTACGCAACATTCAGTTCATCATAGACTGTCTCTATTTCACTTTCCACAACGAGGACTCTCTTTACCAGGTTCAGTCTCTCACAGGCTTTTAAACCTAGTATGGCTTGCACATCCTTTGGCACCACGATTAATGCTAGCGTGTGCTCTCTGTCCTTGTGTGTTACTTTGACAATGCATTTTCCTTTCACTGGTATATCAGTACCTGAGTATCCGGTCACTTTCACTTGTATTCCATGTAACTTTGGCCTGGGTCTAATTCTCTTAAAATCGGTCTCTGATATCACATTAACTTGTGCTCCAGTATCCAATTTAAATGGAATGTGTATGTCATTCACTTTTAGTGTCAACATCCAGTCTCTTTCTTTTTTGTTTTCAGACACAACATCTACATTGAATTCCTCTATCTCGCTTTCATCTACTGTATGGACCTTGCTTTGTTGCGCTTGGTTCTTACAGCAACGGGCATAATGGTTGTTTTTGTTGCATCTATTGCATGTTTTACCATATGCTGGACACTTTCTTGGTGGATGCTGTGTACCGCATCGACTACATGACTTCCGATTGTCTCTTTCATTTTCGTTTGCTGGCCACGTCTCTTTTTTCACATTGGCGCTCTCTTTGTTAAACGGTTTGCATCCGTTCTTTCTCACTGCATCCACGTTGCAGCTATTGTCACTGAACAGCTCCTTTGCCTGCAACTTCACAGTCTCTGTAACCCTACACAGTGCTATGGCTTTTCGCAGGTCTAGAT
This sequence comes from Somniosus microcephalus, assembly GCF_052327205.1. Lineage (NCBI taxonomy): Eukaryota > Metazoa > Chordata > Chondrichthyes > Squaliformes > Somniosidae > Somniosus > Somniosus microcephalus. The sequence goes on along the minus strand of NW_028225182.1, from coordinate 20,391,920 downwards.
CTTGCTCTCTTAGCAGTCTTTCCCTTAGACCATTATCTGGAATACCACACACCAGTCTGTCTTTTATCAGCGAGTCTGTCAGTCCCCCAAATTCACACGATTTGCTCCGGTTTCTCAGTTCAGTCACATACTGATCAATAGTCTCGCCGAGTTTCTGTACACATGTGAAAAATTTGTGCCTCTCAAAGGTCACGTTGCGTTTAGGTATGCAGTAGGCCACAAACTTTTCCATTATTTTATCTAGCTTCATTTTGTCTCCATCAACAGCGAATGTGAAGTTATTATACACCTCCAGTGCTTCATCACCCACGACATGCAAGAACAGTGACGATTTCTGTTTATTACTTTTCTTGTCAGCTCCGATTGCCGCTGAATACAACTCTAAACGTTGTTTGAACCTTCTCCAATTTTCAGCCACATTACCTGTTAATTGAAGCGTCGCCGGTGGGTGTAAACCTTCCATTTTTTCACTTCGTTAGCTATTCTCTAATGGTAAGCAATGATGTTCTCTTCTGGCTTGCTAATATGTGGAGAGCTGATTTCGCTTACTTGCCAGAACTGCTTTCACTGTCCCATCAAGTTGCTAACTTCAGATTTTTTCTCTTTCAGCCACTTCTGACATCATGTTTTGATTTCTTTTTGGGTTCAATAAAGACTCATTTCTGAAAGAGAATGTTGTTTAATCTAAAGTTTTGTTCAAGACTTTCTACAGCTTTTTACAGAGCACACTATGCTGTGATGCATCTAGAATGGAACTGAAAGTAAAACTCCTCTAGACTGCTTGCCTCTCACATGACCTCTGCTGGTCAGGCACAAGTAATCAAAAACACAGACAAATATGCTGTAAGGCATAAGTAATCAAAAGCAGACAAATATCATCCCTATTTGCTGATATCATTACAAGTCTCTCAGTGTGTGTGAGTCTCTCAGTGTGTGTGAGTCTCTCAGTGTGTGTGAGTCTCTCAGTGTGTGTGAGTCTCTCTCAGAGTGTGTGAGTCTCTCAGTGTGTGTGAGTCTCTCTCAGTGTGTGTGAGTCTCTCAGTGTGTGTGAGTCTCTCAGTGTGTGCGAGTCTCTCAGTGTGTGCGAGTCCCTCAGTGTGTGTGAGTCTCTCTCAGTGTGTGTGAGTCTCTAAGTGTGTGTGAGTCTCTCTCAGTGTGTGTGAGTCTCTCAGTGTGTGTGAGTCTCTCTCAGTGTGTGTGAGTCTCTCAGTGTGTGTGAGTCTCTCTCAGTGTGTGTGAGTCTCTCAGTGTGTGTGAGTCTCTCTCAGTGTGTGTGAGTCTCTCAGTGTGTGTGAGTCTCTCAGTGTGTGTGAGTCTCTCAGTGTGTGTGAGTCTCTCTCAGTGTGTGTGAGTCTCTCAGTGTGTGCGAGTCTCTCAGTGTGTGCGAGTCTCTCAGTGTGTGCGAGTCTCTCAGTGTGTGTGAGTCTCTCAGTGTGTGTGAGTCTCTCAGTGTGTGTGAGTCTCTCAGTGTGTGTGAGTCTCTCAGTGTGTGTGAGTCTCTCAGTGTGTGTGAGTCTCTCTCAGTGTGTGCGAGTCTCTCAGTGTGTGCGAGTCCCTCAGTGTGTGCGAGTCTCTCAATGTGTGTGAGTCTCTCAGTGTGTGTGAGTCTCTCAGTGTGTGCAAATCTCTCAGTGTGTGCGAGTCTCTCAGTGTGTGTGAGTCTCTCTCAGTGTGTGTGAGTCTCTCAGTGTGTGTGAGTCTCTCAGTGTGTGTGAGTCTCTCAGTGTGTGTGAGTCTCGCTCAGTGTGTGTGAATCTCTCAGTGTGTGTGAGTCTCTCAGTGCGTGTGAGTCTCTCAGTGTGTGTGAATCTCTCAGTGTGTGTGAGTCTCTCAGTGTGTGTGAGTCTCGCTCAGTGTGTGTGAATCTCTCAGTGTGTGTGAGTCTCTCAGTGTGTGTGAGTCTCTCAGTGTGTGTGAGTCTCCCTCAGTGTGTGTGAGTCTCTCAGTGTGTGAGTCGCTCAGTGTGTGTGAATCTCTCAGTGTGTGTGAGTCTCTCAGTGTGTGTGAGTCTCTCTCAGTGTGTGAGAGTCTCTCAGGATGTGTGAGTCTCTCAGTGTGTGTGAGTCTCTCAGTGTGTGTGAGTCTCTCTCAGTGTGTGAGAGTCTCTCAGTGTGTGTGAGTCTCTCAGTGTGTGTGAGTCTCTCTCAGTGTGTGTGATTCTCTCTCAGTGTGTGTGAGTCTCTCTCAGTGTGTGTGAGTCTCTCAGTGTGTGTGAGTCTCTCAGTGTGTGTGAGTCTCTCTCAGTGTGTGTGAGTCTCTCAGTGTGTGTGAGTCTCTCAGTGTGTGTGAGTGTCTCAGTGTCATAGAGTCATAGAGTCATAGAGTTATACAGCACAGATAGAGGCCCTTCGGCCCATCGTGTCCACGCCGGCCATCAAGCCCTGTCTAATCTAATCCCATATTCCAGCATTTGGTCCGTAGCCTTGTATGCAATGGCATTTCAAGTGCTCATCCAAATGCTTCTTAAATGTTGTGAGGGTTCCTGCCTCCACAACCCTTTCAGGCAGTGAGTTCCAGACTCCCACCACCCTCTGGGTGAAAAAGTTCTTTCTCAAATCCCCTCTAAACCTCCCGCCCTTTACCTTGAATCTATGCCCCCTAGTTATTGACTCCTCTACTAAGGGAAAAAGCTCCTCAGCATCCATCCTATCTATGCCCCTCATAATTTTGTACACCTCAATCATGTCCCCCCTCAGCCTCCTCTGCTCCAAGGAAAACAAACCCAATCTGCCCAGTCTCTTTTCATAGCTGAAGCGCTCCAGCGCTGGTAACATCCTGGTGAACCTCCTCTGCACCCTCTCTAACGCGATCACATCCTTCCTGTAGTGTGGCGACCAGAACTGCACACAGTATTCCAGCTGTGGCCTAACCAGTGTTTTATACAGCTCCATCATAACCTCCTTGCTCTTATATTCAATGCCTCGGCTAATGAAGGCAAGTATCCCATATGCCTTTTTTACCACCTTATCCACCTGTTCCGCCGCCTTCAGGGATCTGTGTACTTGCACACCCAGATCCCTCTGACCCTCCGTCTTGCCTAGGGTCTTTCCATTCATTGTGTATTCCCTTGCCTTGTTAGTCCCCCCAAAGTGCAAATTACCTGGACACTTTGTGGCAGGAGGCAGTCACACCCTTCAGACAGAGTAGTACTTCAGAGTTGATCAAAGACCAGGGACAGGTGCGTGATACCGCGAGTCAGGAAGGTATAGGGATCGAGGATGCAGTGATGGAGGAGCCTCGGCCGCTGGCTTTCACCAACAGGTATGAGGTAATATAACTGCAGGGTAGATGAGCAATCTGACCATGGCACCATGGTGCTGGAGGCCATTCAAGTGGGGGAAGTTAAAAGGAAAGTGTTAGTGTTTGGGGACAGCACAGTCAGTGGGATAGATACAGTTCTCTGCAGCCATGACCGGGAGTTCTGAAGGTTGTGTTGCCTACCTGGTGCCAAGGTAAACGGTGTCTCCTCGCGGGTGCAAAAGAATTTGAAGTGGGCGTGGGAGGATTCACCTGTAGTGGTCCAAGTATGAACTGAAGTAATAGGTAGAACAAGGAATGAGGTTCTGCTGAGAGAGTTTGAGGAGCTAGGGTCGAAACTAAAATGCAGAACCTCACAGGTATAATCTCTGGATTGTTACGTGAGCCACGCTCAAATTGGCATAGGGATAAACATATTAGAAGGTTACATTCCTGTCTCATAGAGTGATGTGGGAGGCAGGGATTTCATTTCATGGGGCACTGGCCCCAGTACTGGGGAAAGAGGAAGCAGTTTCATGGGGACGGGCTCCACTTAAACCGGGCTGGGACTAGTATCCTTTCTAATCGAAAACTAGGGCAGAATGTAGGGCTTTAATCTAATGAATGTTGGGGGTGGAGTGTGGGAGGAATGCGGAAAGGGTAAATTCAAAAGCAGTAAGAAAAATGTCAAGACTGTAGAGCAAAGTAGTGATCTGGGTAAAGATAAGCAGAGCGGGTCAGCAAGGGACAGAACGATTAATAAAAGTAATAGGGCATTAGTGACTTAAGTGACATCAGGGAAAAATAGAGAAAAAGTTCAAGCTAAAGGTATTATTTCTGAATGCTCGAAGCATTCACAACAAAATAGAAGAATTGATAGTGCAGACAGAAATAAATGGGTTTGTTTTAATAACCATTACAGAGACGTGGTTGCAGAGTGACCAAGGTTGGGAACTAAGTATTCTAGGATATTTGACGTTTAGAATAGACAGTCGCAGTGGAAAAAGAGAAGGGGTGGCCCTGATCAGAAAGGAGAAAATAAAGACAGTAGAGAGAAAGGATCTTGGCTAAGCCAAGACAAACTGTAGAATCAGTTTGGATGGAGCTAAGAAACAGCAAGCGGGAGAAAATAGTAGTGGGAGTATTCTATCGGCCCCCTAACAGTGTTTGTAGTGGCAGGCAGTGTATAAACCAGGAAATTAGAGCTGCATGCAACAAGGTTAATGCAGTAATCATGGGAAACTTTAACTTCCATATAGACTGGGAAAACCAAATTTGCAGAAATAGTGCAGAGGAAGAGTTTTTGGAATACATTCAAGACAGTTTTCTATATCAGTATATCAAGGAACCTATGAGGGAATTGATCATTTTAGATCTAGTACAGTGCAATGAGACAGGGTTAATTAATAACCTTATAGTAAAGGAGCCTCTAGGGAGCAGTGATATTAATATGATAGAATTGTATGTTGATTTTGAGAGTGATTTATTTAAGCCCGAAACTAAGGTCCTAACGCTGTACAAAGCGAACTACGTAGGTATGAGAGAAGAGTTGGCTAAGGTCGGTTAGGAATCTACATTAAAAGGTACGACAGTAGAAAAGCAATTGCAGACGTTTAAAGGAATAATTCATAATTCGCAATGAACTTTCATTGTCTTAAGGAATAAAAACACAACGGGAAAAATGGTCCAACTATGGCTAACAAGAGAAATTAAAGATATTATTAGATTAAAGGAAGAGGCTTATAATGTTGCCAAAAAGATAAGTAAACCTGAGGATTGGGAGGATTTGAGAAGTCAGCAAAGGAGGACCAAGAAATTGATGAAGAGAGGGAAAATAGTATATGAGAGTAATACTGTGAAAGACAAAAAGCAGACAGTAAAATCTTCTATAGATATGTAAAAAGGAATATATCAGCGAAAGTAAACGTGGGTCCCTTACAGGCTGAGAGAGGAGAAATTAAATGGGGAATAAGGAAATGACAGAAACATTAAACAAATATATTGCTTCTGTTTTCACAGAGGAAGACGCAAAAAAACTCCCAAAAATAATGGAGAACCAAGGGTCTAGCGAGAATCTGGAACTAAAAGAAAGTAGTATTAGTAAAAAAAAAGTACTGGAGAAATTAATGGGACTGAAAGCTTATAAATTCCCTGGACCTGATGGCCTGCACCCTAGCATTTTAAAAGTGGTGGCTATAGACACACTGGATGGATAGGTTGTCATCTTCCAAAATTCCGTAGATTCTAGAGCGGTTCCCATGTATTGGAAGGTAGCAAATGCAATCCCACTATTTAAGAAACGAGGGAGAGAGGAAAATGGGGAACTACAGACCAGTTAGCCTGACATCAGTAGTAGGGCAAATTCTAGAATCTATTATTAAGGATGTGGAGACAGAGCACTAGCAGAAAAATAACAGGATTTATGACAGGGAAATCATGTTTGCAAATCTGTTAGAGCTTTTTGAGATGGTAACTAGCAGAAGAGTTAAGTGGGAACCAGTTTATTTGGATTTTCAGAAGGCATTCGATAAGGTGACACACAAAATGTTATTAAGCAAAATTAGGGCACATGGGTTGGGGACTAACATAATAGCATGAATTGAGGATTAATTACCGGACTGATAACAGAGAGTAGGAATAAACAGGTCATTTTCTGGTTGGCAGGCTTCAATAGTGGGGTACCGCAAGGATCAGTGCTTGGGCCACAGCTATTCCCAATCTATATCAAAGATTTGGATGAGGGGACCAAATGTAATAAATCCAAGTTTGCTGATGACACAAATCTAGGTGGGAATGTAAGTCTGAGGATGATGCAAAGAGGCTTCAACGTGATATTGACAGGCTAAGTGATTGGGCAAGAAATGGACAAATGGAATATAATGTGGAGAAATGTGGAGTTATCCACTTTGGTAAGGAAAGTAAAAAAAGTGTATTATTGAATGGTGAGACATTGGGAAATGTTGGTATGCAGGGGGACATGCATGTCCTTGTACACTTATCACTGAAAATTAAAATATAGGTACAGCAAGCAATTAGGAATGCAAATGGTATGTTGGCCTTTATTGAAAGAGGATTTGAGTATAAGAGTAACGGCGTCTTACTGCAATTATATAGGGCCCTGGTGAGATCAAATCTGGCATATTGTGGACAGTTTTGGTCTCCTTACCTAAGGAAGGATATACATGCAATAGAGGGGGTGCAACGAACACTCACCACACTGATCCTGCGATGGGGGGATTGACCAATGAGGAGAGATTGAGCAGACTCGGCCAATATTATCCAGCGTTTAGAAGAATGAGAGGAGATCTCATTGAAACATACAACATTGTTACAGGGCTTGACAGGGTAGAAGCAGGAGTGATGATTCCGCTGTCTGGGGAGTCTAGAACCAGTGATCACTGTCTCAGAATAAGGGATCGGCTATTTAGGACTGAAATGAGGTGATATTTGATCAATCAAAGGGTTGTGAATCTTTTGAATGTTTTACCCCAGAGGGCGGTGGAGGATCAGTCATTGAGTATATTCAACACAGAGAATTATAGATTTCTGTATATTAAGGGAATCAAGGGATATGCTGTAGGAATTAATAAGGGGGGGTGTGATCTGGGGTTATTGTCTCTGGTCAGTCAGAAGTATCTGAGCTGCTCCAGAGCCCCCTTTGCGGTTTCAAATCGCTCCCCTTTTTCTGGTTCTGACCGCCGGACTTATTCAATAGCGATGTAGACAAAACGAGACTCGTGGTTGGGTGCAAAGAAAACCAGCATTTATTGAAATAAAGAATAAATCAAAAATAATGATGAATACAACACACTTTTGCTTAATACAGCAGACTTTTACTCAATGCAGCACACTTTAACTTAATAGGGGAGGAGAAAACTGACACAGCGAGGGAAAATTGACTATAATTACAATTTAACAAAAATCCCCCTTAATTCCCACCCCTAATACCTATCTATGTTGCCTTGTAATGGGCCAGAAAATCTATGCTCACCAGTGAAATGCCTGATCCGTGCCCCCGCGGTCTGTATTCTTCACCGCCCCGAAGTAGAGATACCCCAGTATTTAAAAGTAACTGCTGATATTCCACTTCTTTGGGCGGGCTGCTGAGATGTTCTACTCTAGGCAGGGCACGGAGGCGAGGCTGCAGAGAGAGAGAGAATGGCTTCCCGAGAGGCTATCTATATACCCCAATTGGGAGCTGAAATTTCGTGCCCAAATCCGGATGTATCTGGGCTATACAAAAGGGAATTGATCTGTCCCCATTGACTGTGATGGGGTTTAATGTATTCCCCATTCATTTGCTCAGTTTAAATGTCTTACTGAATTTCAGTCAACAGCACTCAAATGGTTTGTAAACAAACCCATTGTCCTGTGGTCAGTCCAACCGCAATTGATTGACAGCTTTAAGTAGTTATGCCTTTGTGTCAACATTGTAGCGAGTTCTGTAAACAAACACCCATTGTCCTGTGGGTGAAATTTCCTAAACTGCAACTGATTGACAGTTTCAATTACTTCGTGCATTCACACAGGCTGGCGATTTCAAGTCCTTTTTGTCAGCCCGTGCTTGAAGAGATACAGGCAGACTGTCTTTTATCTTCTGCCACGAGGTCTGACAGCCATTCTGATACCCTGGGGTTTAAGGTACATTCCACACAGGTTTTCTTTCATCAAAAAAAACAATCTTCGGGTCTGTAGAAATTTTGGAAATTCTTGGGAAACCTTACAGTCCCCCATCGGATACTAAAACTTGCTTGTAGTATCCTGTCCAAAGGTAAGCAATAATTTCTGACCCCCCACAAACAACCTTCCCTTATACTTATCTATATCTATCTTTGATCCCCCGACACCTCCATCTCCCCTACCCAGAGAGAATTGCAGTAAACAGTAGGCATCTATCGACAGAAAAACATGATTAGTGCAATAATTCAAACACGGAGGGGTCCAATACCCCTGCACCACTGATTATTTACAATAATTCAAGCATGGAGGGGTCCAATGCCCCTGCACCACTTGTGACATAGTTTAACACGATACATCTTTAATGGGATTACCACCAATCCAAAACATATCTGTTAAAAAAACAAATGCAAGAAAACGAGCTTCCCGTTTCCTTTTCTTTTATATAATGCAATAGCCTGACACTTTAATAAATGATACTATTCTTCAGCCATAAATGTATTTCAAATTTTCACAATCTGCAAACGCAACAATTCACAGGCATACGCAATTTGTTCAATTGACTCTAAACAAGTAGAACAATCTCACAGTTAGGAACTAAATTCACACGTTATTTCCTTTGGAGTTGGGCCCAGTACATAATACAAAATATAAAATAATTAACAAGCTTTTTGTAAACTCTTAATCTTAATCTGGGTTTCCAATAACAGTTTAAACGCTGTGGGCATCTGCCTGCTGCAGACCCAACCCTTTGTGGGCTAGGGGTGCTCCCTTCCTCGAGCCTCCAAAAACACGATGGTCCTCTGTACCTTCCGGAATTCTGAAAAAGACTTTAAAAAAAACATCTTGCCAGGTCCCCTGGCTTGGGGGAGTGTGATTGGGTCCCGTGACCTTGAACAACACTCTGGAACGGTACCATACTTAAAACTTATACTCTAATAATTAACACTACCGAATTGCAATATAAAATTAAAATGAACACATTATAACTTAATCCTCTATCCATATTACTTGACCAAAGCTATATGCAAGCGCGGCCTGTCTCTGGGCGGCCAGCCTAATCCCTGTTTGGGCTGCCACAGGCTGCTCCCTGTGGGCTGGCTGGACTGATTCCAACATCTAGTCCCTCGCAGCTTATGGCTGCTGGTTGGGGACTTCTGTCTTTTGGCCTCTCCCTGACTCGGGAGACCGCCATATTCCACTGGAAAGCTGGTGACCATACTTTCTTGGGCTGGGGCACCCGAAGAGATCTCCTAGGGAGTGTCGGTGGGGGGGCTACCCTGGCGGGCAGACCCTTAGCTCTGCTCACACTCCTTGCTGGCTGGGGACCTTCTCCCCCAGGTCCCTCCATTCCCAAACCTGGGCTAGGGACAGGCAATCCCTTGCCACCGGTTGCCAGTGGCTGCGAGTCTTCCCCTTCAGGTCTAAAACCTGGTTCAGGCTCCTCCCCGGAGTCCCACAAGAGAGTGGGAATCGCTCGGGCCAAGTGCTGGGTAACTTCTTCTCTCACACACATGACTGCACCTGCGTGTGCAGTCTGTGTGTGCGTATGCGCTGCAGGCTGAGGATTTCTAATCTCAGGCACAATCGCAGCTGCCTGTTTCCCTGCCCCTGGCTCAAACAACCTGCATTGTTTAATATAACTGGCAGCCTGCCAGTAATCCTTTTCCCTTACCATGGCAGCCTTAAAGGTGGAACCTTGGGCCTGGACCTGCTTTTGGTCCGGGGCCAAAGCTATCCCCTGTGTGCTTCCCTTGTCCCGGATTGCTGCTACCGGGCCTGCTCTACAGGGTTCCCAGAACTCTCCTTCCCTGTTCCCCTGCTTGAGCAACTTACACTGGTCATGATTGGCTCCTCCCCTCACACAGGGCACAGCGCCTGCCTGTGCAGCCTGTGAGCTTGTACCCGCTGTGGGCTGAGGATTTCTGACCTCAGGTTCACTCCCAGCTGCCTGCTTCCTTGCCTCTGGCTTAAACAACTTGCACTGATTCACATGGAACCATTTTGTGTGCCGGGGCAGTTTTATTGCATAGACCATGGGGCTGGCTCTATCGACTATACTATAGGGTCCCATGTACAGTGGCTCTAAACTCCCCACCCGGGCGTAGTTCCTAACCATGACTTGGTCCTCTATCTCCCACTGATGACTCTTGTTAGGCTCGAGCACCAACCAGTTGTTCCGATGCTGCTTCCCCATGCTACCTGCTGCCTGCCCATAAATCTGTTTTAGGTGCTCGAGGAGTTCTCGGGCAAAATTATCCCGATTTATTTCTCGAAGGTGCCCTTCAGTAAGGACTGGGGCTAGGACATGGTTGGGGGTCCACATAACCTTACCGGTCATGCGTTTGTGCGGGGTATACCCTGTACTCTTGGACTGGCTGGCCCGGATCCCCATGAGGACTAGAGGCAGGGCTTCTGCCCATTTTTGGGGTGACCCCACTGTCTTCTTCCTCAACCATTCTTTAATGGTGCACTTCATGTGCTCCACAATCCCTGAGGACTGGGGATTGTGAGCTACATGCCACTTCCCCTGAATACCAAGCAGCGTGAGGGTGTCCTGCATGACCTGGCCAGTGAAGTGGCTTCCCTGGTCGGACTCCACAAACTGAGGGAGTCCCCACCACGAGAACACCTCCCGTACCAAGATCTTTGCAGTCCCCAATGCTGTGGCTGTTTTACAGGGGAAGGCTTCCACCCATTTGGAGAACACGTCAACCAGGACGAGGCAGTATTTGTAGCCTCCCTGGGTGGTGGGCAGGGGCCCAATGCAGTCGATCTGGTTCGACTGCCATGGTCCCTCTACCCTCCTAATGTGTCCCATGGGTACCTTCCTTCTGTGGGGGTCGGGGTTATTTGCAGCACACACGAGACAGCTAGCACAGAACTCGTGGATATCCGCCCAGAGTCCTGGCCACCATCCCATCTGTTCCACCCATTGCCAGGTGGTCTCAGGCCCGGGGTGCCCCGCTCCTGGCCCCTCATGGGCCAGTTGAAGGAACTCCCTCCGGTGTTGCTGAGGCACTACCCACTGTTCCTCTCTGAACAGCATGCCTTCCCTTATGGAGAGGGGGGCTGCGCCATAAGGGCCGTCTAACTTCCTGCCCTCCATTACTGCACTCATGATGACTTTCAGGACAGGGTCCTGGGCTTGGACCGTCTTAAGATCTGGGGCTAACACTACTCCTAAGCTCCCGTGGGTCCCATCCCTGCCTCTAACTGCCGCCATGGGCCTGGACTCATACGGGTCCCAGAAAGTGCCTGATGTGCACCCTCCTTGGCCAACATGTCGGCTTGCTGGTTACCCTGGCTGCGGTGTTCTGTGGAGGAATGGGCCTTCACTTTGTGGATGAAGACCTCGCCTTCCTCCCCCATGGCTGCCAGGATTTTCTCCAGCAGGGGCTTTACTGTTAAAGGCCTCCCGTTGGCGGAGGTCTACCCACAACGGGACCAGATGGCCAGGTATCCCGTACATGAGGTGCAAGTGAACATGCTGTCAGAGCAAATCGTGTACGGGGTAGGGAAGATTTCGGGGTGGGTAACCACGTACATCACCGTGGACAGTTCAGCCTGTTGGGCGCTCATGGTGCTGGGGAGCTTGATTGCCAAAGCAATGTTTGCCATTGGGTCATAGACTCCACAACCCGTGAGTTGTTCGCCAGCAGATACCATGCTGGAACCGTCTACATAGATCTCGGGGCCAGAGGGATGTATCCCGGCCCGTAAACCTATGTTCACCTCCCATACCCCTTCTATGGAACACCGATGGGCTGTTCCAGGATATACCATATTGGCTACGAGCTTTGGCTCGCAAAGGCCCCTTACCCTCAGATCCATCTGCGAGAGGAGGAGGGTCCAGCGTGCAATGCAGGCACTGCTCACCGTCCCATCTTTAATCCTCCCATCCAGAAGCATCTGGGTGTGTGTGTGGTGTGTGAGGAGGGTGATGTGAGAGGTGCCTGTGAAAATCAAAGATCTTTTCACAGCCCAATGTGTGGCCAAAAGATGCCGTTCACAGTTGGAGTATCTCCCCTCCACATCCGTGAGGACTCTGGAGGAGTAGACCACGGGCCTTAGCCTGCCATGCCGCTCCTGGAGCAGCACATCACTGAGACTATCCCCACTGGCTACTACCTCCAAGAAGAACTCTTTCCCCCCATCTATGGCCCCTAGAGCTGGTGCGGTCTGCAAGTCTCCCTTGAGTTTAACAAACGCTGCCTGGCAGCACTCATCCCAAAGCCGCTCCACTCCCTTATAAAGGAGTCGGAGCAGAGGGGCTGCTGTGGCTGCATAGTCCTCAATGAAGTCTCTGCAGTACCCCATTAGCCCTAGAAATAACCTCACACCCCTGACTGTGTTAGGGACCGGTAACTCTTGTACCACTTCCCTCCTTGCCTTATCTATGGCCCTTTCTCCAGCACATATGGTCAGTCCCAGGAATTTGACCTCCTGCTGGCCGATCTGCGCTTTCTATGGGTTTACCTTAAAACCCCTTTTCCTGAGCAGCTCCAGCAGTTCGGCTAATAGTGGGCCATGCTCCTCTCCTGAATCAGTGAATAGGAGCAGGTCATCCACGTATTGAACCAACTGTGTGGGCAGGCTAAAATCTTTTAAACTGTCTGCCATACACTGGTGGAAGATGCTGGGGCTGTTATGAAAACCTTGTGGCAGGCAGTTCCACGTGTACTGTTGCCCCTTAAAGGTAAAAGCAAACTTGTACTGATCCTCCCTCCTTAAAGGGATGGCCAAAACCCGTTAGAAATATCCAGCACCGTGAAAGTGGTTGCAGATGCTGGAATACTTCCATCAGGTCGGCAACTGCTGCCACCATGGGTGCACAGGCTGGGATATTGCTGTTAAGCACCAAATAGTCCACCGTGGCTCTCCACATATTGTCCGGTTTTCTGACTGGCCAAAGCAGAGAGTTAACATGGGTGGCTATGGGCTTCAACACTCCCTGCTGCACCAAAGAGGATATGGCTGCCTCCATGTCAGGTTCTGCTTCTTTGGGGAAGTTATACTGCTTCTGGGGCCGGGCCATGGGGTCCCCGCCCACTCTGGCCTCAAACACTGTGTTCCTCCTGCAGTCGTGTTTATGCATGGCAAACGCAGCTAGATTAGCCTGCACGACTGCCTGAAATTCCCCCGGGACACCGTCGACCATGAGCCCGAGGTCGTAACCTTCTTTAGGCTTCACCATACACAGGGTCCCCTTCCTTGCTCGAGATGAGCACCACACCTCTCTCTTCACCCGTGTTTGCTCCCCACACCCCACAGGCAATGATTGCTGAGGTCCACGAGGACCCCGTGGCCCACCAGGAAGTCGGCTCCTAGGATCCCCTTCCCTCCCTCCACCTCCCACCTTGCCATGATGCACGTCCATTTGGTCCGGATCGTGCCCAGGTGGATTGAGAGCAGTTTGGAGAATACTCCCGCCTGCTCCTTACCGGTGAACCCCGATAAGGTGTATGGAACCCCGCTAGACAGAAGTGAGGCGGTGGGACTAGCTGCGTGGATCACAGTGCATGATGCTCCCATATCCAGGAGATAGGCCCCTTTAACCTTCTCCACATCCATCTGTACAAGCGGTCTCTTCCATCCGTCATACCGGAGGTCACACAGGTAGACAGGCTGCGCTGGCTCTAGTCATTGCTGGGAGTGGGATGCGGCAGACGGGGTCAAAGCACTGGTGGTGGCTGCTACTCTCCCCTGGCCAGTCAGAAAAGACCGTAGGGACTGAAAAAATGACTCGATTGCAGCGGGAGGACTATCTGGCTCTGCCTTTTGGGCTGGGTCTGTGGTATCCTTTCCCTTGTTCTCCTTCCAGGGATTCTTACAGTCTTTTCTCCAGTGACCGTCTTTCCCGCACCCATAACAATTTAACTTAGCCTGGGAGGGACGGTTCCCCTCCTGGTGCCACTCTTTCTTACTCTGGCTCCCAGGTTTAACATCATGGACTTTTTCCTTGGGTTGAGGCACCTCGATACACCTCATGTTTCTGAAGGCTACTGTGAGCTGGCGGATCACCGCCTCTTCGGTGGTTTAGGGGCTTCGGGGGTCAAACCAAGCCACGACCTGGGCTTGGATCTGGGGTAGGCTGTTTGTCATAAGACAACGTTCCAGTGGGTCAATTGGACTGGGTCCAGTGCTGCCCGCCCTGGCATTCCCGGGCATGCGCTCCAGTAGACTGGCCACAGCCTGTCTGCGAGCGCCTGCCGGGACTCCCCTGGGAGCTGCACCGTTCTTTCTACCCGGGCGAACGGACTGCCATCATTGAGTCCCAAAGCCTCCAATATCTCGTTCCTCAGACCCTCATAATCCCTCTGTCCCCTTTTGCACTCACCAGATAGGGGCTGGAGGAGGTCACCTGCCAGGGAAAACAACAGCACTTTTGCTTGCTCTGTGTCACCGCAGTCATTTACACTAGCTGCCTGCTCTATCTCCCTGAAGTGTAGAGGGGTCTCCCTTTTTAGTGAGCTTGGGCTGCGGCTACCCATCTCCCTGAGCTGGTGGGTGCCATACGGCACCACAAACTGATTCTGGATGGCCCCTGCGTCATCTTCATCAATGGGCGGACCGTACCTCCATTGTCGGAGGGGGTACACTGGTCCTGGTTAGGAAATCTACATATTATAAGGGGTTAATTTCAAGTGCTTGCTGTGTAAAAGTTTTCAGACTTGACACAGGTAAAGAGTTGATGAGTAACTAGAGCTATTGCACGTACCTGGATTACAGCCAAGAACAGATGTCTGCCCACCTAATGAGAATGTAGAAGTGAAACAATGGGTTCCGTTTGAAGTACCCAGTGACCTAATAACGTGTTAGACCTAGTCTCCAGATACATGATTAAGATTAAGGAGGACCTCCGGTTACACGATTCATATCCTGTTATATCTTAATCATTGACTTATGTGACCAGGATCCTTCTGTCAATATGTCATAAGACCTAATGATTAATCTAAAATGTATCCTGATTGAGGAACAAAGGAATGTCAATTAAACTTGTTTGTTACACTGTATAAATATGGAATGCTTACGCTGTATCATTGGAATAGTAGCCTCACCCCTTGAGTAGAGGTGCTGATTCCCCTTGCAAGTGAAATAAAAGGCCTGTCCGTCTGACGAATCCAAGAGTGTATTGAGTCATTACCCAGAACTAAGAAAAAAGGCACTTCTACACTGGTCCCGACCTATCTAACAGGGCCTGCTGTGCTTCCTCTACCACCTCATCCTCCACCCCATTTGCTGCCAGAGCTCCTGAAAGCTCGGAGCCATGGGTGGCGGTCGTGGGACCTCTGATTCCCTGACCAAACTTTTCCTGGGTGTTGCCTATGGGACGGTTTTATTTGGGCTGCTGGTAAACTCCGACTGACTTGCCTTCGGGCTGATCAGACATATCATTCCCTTTGCCCTCTTTAAAGCCTTATTCAAGCTTTCTATCTCTTCCCTACAGGGACCATGATCTGCTTCTTCAAACCCTTGCTCGCAGGCCAGCTTATATGCTGCCTTTACCTCCCTAATCTTTTCCTGCTGCTCTTTTACTTCTTGTATGAGGTGGGCATTCTTCTCCCGCACCCTCATCTCATTGCTGTTGGCCTCTGCAACTAGGCATTTCAGGTACTCTGACTTGTGCCTCGTGTGGCTTTTGCCCTCACTAAACTGGACCACCAGGTGCTCTATCTTGGCCTGTTATTCTTCAATCTCCCTTTCCTTATCCCAACTGCCTGCTCTAACTTCCCTAAGCCTGCGGGCACCTAACCACAAACAGATCAGTGGGATAAATAGAAACCCAATAACTGCTGCTCTCTCCAGACCCAAATCACTGTCTGCTGCACCGCATACCGTTGCCGATGGTCCTGCTGCGGTCGCCATTTTGCAGAAATTAATAAGTGGGGGTGTGATCTGGGGTTATTGGCTCTGGCCAGTCAGAAGTATCTAAGATGCTCCAGAGCCCCCTTTGCAGTTTCGAATCGCACCCCCTTTTCTGGTTCTGACCGCCGGACATATTCAGTATCGATGTAGACAAAACAAGACTTGTGGTTGGGTGCGAAGACCAGCATTTATTGAAACAAAGAATAAATCAAAAATAATGATAAATACAACACACTTTTGCTTAATACAGCAGACTTTTACTCAATGCAGCACACTTTAACTTAATAGGGGAGGAGAAAACGGACACATCGAGGGAAAATTGACTAAATTACAATTTAACAAAAATCCCCCTTAATTCCCACCCCTGATACCTATCTAGGTTGCCTTGTAATGGGCCAGAAAATCTATGCTCACCAGTGAAATGCCTGATCCGTGCCCCCGCGGTCTGTATTCTTCACCGCCCCGAAGTAGAGATACCCCAGTATTTAGAAGTAACTGCTGGTATTCCACTTCTTTGGGCGGGCTGCCGAGATGTTCTTCTCTAGGCAGGGCACGGAGGCAAGGCTGCAGAGAGAGAGAGAATGGCTTCCCGAGAGGCTATCTATATACCCCAATTGGGAGCCGTAAATTTCGCGCCCAAATCCGGATGTATCTGGGCTATACAAAAGGGAATTGATCTGTCCCCATTGACTGTGATGGGGCTTAATGTATTCCCCATTCATTTGCTCAGTTTAAATTTCTTACTGAATTTCAGTCAACAGCACTCAAATGGTTTGTAAACAAACCCATTGACCTGTGGTCAGTCCAACCGCAATTGATTGACAGCTTTAAATAGTTAAGCCTTTGTGTCAACATTGTAGAGAGTTCTGTAAACAAACATCCATTGTCCTGTGGGTGAAATTTCCTGAACTGCAGTTGATTGGCAGTTTCAAGTACTTCGTGCATTCACACAGGCTGGTGATTTCAAGTCCTTTTTGTCAGCCCGTGCTTGAAGAGATACAGGCAGACTGCCTTTTGTCTTCTGCCACGAGGTCTGACGGCCATTCTGATACCCTGGGGTTTAAGCTATATTCCACCCAGGTTTTCTTTCATCAAAAAAAACAATCTTCGGGGCTGTAGAAATGTTGGAAATTCTTGTGAACCCTTACAATGCGGATAGTGCAGGAAAGTGGAGATGAGATAGAAGGTCAGTCATGATCTTATTGAATGGCGGAGCAGGCTCGAGATTCTGATTGGTCTACTCCTGCTACTACTACTTATGTTCATATATATTCTTATGAAACCGGTAGTACCACGGTCTATTGGTAAATCAGTGCTAGTTAGTGAGATGGAGGCATTGTAGAATGGATATCACTAAGGTCGATATGTGAATTGATGTATCTTATTGAGGTGAACGCATGTAAAGGAAATAATGTTCAGCGAGTCACTGCTGTTCAGAATATTGAAGGTATATTGAAGTGAGTTGTCTTGTACCGGCAGGCACTTGCAGAGGATTACATAGGATACAAAGCACAGAAACAGGCCATTCAGCCCAAAGAGACTATGTCAGCGTTTACGTTCTACCGTCCTTCCTCATCTAACTCTATCAGCACAACCGTCCATTCCCTTCCCCCACATATCCTTGTCTAGCCTCCCCTTACAGGCATCTATACTATTCACCTCAACCACCCCCTGTTGTAGCGAGTTCCACATTCTTAAGAATCTCTGGGTAAATAAGTTTTTTGCTGAATTCTCTCTTTGATTTCTTGGTTCATACCTTATATTGATGGCCACTAGTTTTGCTCTTCCACGCAAGTGGAAACAAAATCGCTGTGTCTACACTCTGAAAACGTTTCACAACCTTAAATACCTGTATTAGGTCACCCCTCAGCCTTCTCTTTTCAAGAGAAAAGAGACCAGCCTGTTCATCCTTTCCTGAAATGTGTAACCTCACATTTCTGCTATCATCCTTGTAAATATTTTTGCACCTTCTCCAGTTCCTCTACATTCTTTTTATAATATGGCGAACATTATTGTACACAGTTCTCCAAGTGTGGTTTAACGAAGGCTCGATAAAGGATTAATATAATCTCTCTATTTTTCGATTCTATACATGTAGGAATAAACCTCAATGCTTGCTTATTTATGGTCTTATTAACCTCCATCGCCCTCTTTTAGTGATTTGTATATTTCTACTCCGAGATCCCGTTGCTCTTCTATCCCATTTAGATATATAATTTCCAAGTAACATGTGGCCTCCCTATTTTTATTACCGAAATGTAGCATCTCATATGTATCTGTGTTGAAATTAAGTTGCCACTACCTCAGTGCTAAGTGAAGTGGTCAAGTTGTGGTCATATACTTAATCAAAGAACTGATTGACCACAGCCAAAGTAAGAAATGTATGAGCAACGAGGGAAAGGCGAGTGTTGGTCGATCAAGGTAAGAAGTGAGAAGACAAAGAGAGCTCTAGAGCTTGGAATCAGCAACTAGGCAATATCACTAGTTAGGAATTGTCTAAAGGTGAGTCACGCTTATGGGGTTAGTCTCATAAGAACATAAGAAGTAGGAGCAAGAGTAGGCCATACGGCCCCTTGGGCCTGCTCCACCATTCAATAGGATCATGGCTGATCCGAACCTAGACTCACGTCCACTTCCCTGCCCTCTCCCCGTAACCCCTAATTCCCTTATCTGCTAGGAAACTGTCTATCTCCATTTTAAATGTATTTAATTTTGCAGCTTCCACAGCTCTCTGGGGTAGCAAGTTCCATAGATTTACTACCCTCTGAGTGAAGAAGTTTCTCCTCATCTCAGTTTTGAAAGGGCAGCCCCTTATTCTTAGATTATGCCCCTTAGTTCTAGTCTCACCCATCAGTGGAAATATCCTCCCCACATCCACCTGATCAAGCCCGCTCACAATCTTATATGTTTCGATAAGATCGCCTCTCATTCTTCTGAACTCCAATGAGTAGAGTCGTAACCTACTCAACCTTCCCTCATACATCAACCCCCTCATCTCCGGAATCAACTGAGTGAACCTTCTCTGAACTGCCTCGAGAGCAAGTATATCTTTTCTTAAATATGGAAACCAAAACTGCACGCAGTATTCCAGGTGTGGCCTCACCAATACCCTGTATAACAGCAGCAAAGACTTCCCTGTTTTTATACTCTATCCCCCTTGCAATAAAAGCCAAGATTCCATTGGCCTTCCTAATCACCTGCTGCACCTGCATACTAACTTTTTGTATTTCATGCACCAGGACCCCCAGATCCCTTTGTACTGTAGCACTTTGCAGTTTCTCTCCATTTAGATAACTTGCTCTTTGATTTTTTCTGCCAAAGTGCATAACCTCACACTTTTCAACATTATATTGCATCTGCCAAATCTCTGCCCACTCACTTAGCATGTCTATGTCCTTTTGCAGGTTTTTTATGTCCTCCTCACTCATTGCTTTCCCTCCCATCTTTGTATCATCGGCAAACTTGGATATGTTGCACTCGGTCCCTTCCTCCAAATCGTCAATACAGATTGTAAAGAGCTGGAGTCCCAGCACTGACCCCTGCGGAACACCACTAGTTACTGATTGCCAGCCTGAGAAGGAACCATTTATCACAACTCTTTGTTTTCTGTTAGATAGCCAATCTTCCACCCATGCCAGTATATTACCCCCAATCCCGTGATTTCTTATCTTGATCAGTAATCTTTTGTGTGGAACCTTGTCAAATGCCTTTTGGAAGTCCAAATACACTACATCCACTGGTTTCCCTTTATCCACCCTGTATGTTACATCCTCAAAGAATTCGAGCAAATTTGTCAAACATGACTTCCCCTTCATAAAACCATGCTGACTCTGTCCTATTAAATTATGTTTATCCAAATGCTCTGTTACTGTTTCCTTAATAATGGACGCCAACATTTTGCCAGCCACAGATGTTAGGCTAATTGGTCTATAGTTTCCAGCTTTTTGTCTACTTCCCTTCTTAAATACATTAGCAGTTTTCCAATCTGCTGGGACCTTTCCTGAGTCCAGGGAGTTCTGGAAAATAATCACCAATGCATCCACAATCCCTACCGCCACTTCTCTCAAGACCCTAGGATGTAGGCCATCAGGTCGGGGGGATTTATCCACCTTAAGTCCCATTATTTTACTGAGAACCATCGCCTTAGTGATTTTAATCATTTTTAACTCCTCCCCCCCCCCCCATTGCCCCCTGTTTATCCAGTGTTGGGATATTTTTAGTGTCCTCTACTGTAAAGACTGATACAAAATATTTGTTCAGCGTCTTTGCCATCTCCATGTTCCCCACCACTAGTTTTCTGATCCCATCCTCTAAGAGACCAACGTTCACTTTAGCCACACTTTTTCTTTTTATATAGCTGTAGAAACTCTTGCTATATGTTTTTATACTTTTTGCTCGTTTACTTTCATAA
Organism: Somniosus microcephalus; assembly: GCF_052327205.1. Taxonomy (NCBI): domain Eukaryota; kingdom Metazoa; phylum Chordata; class Chondrichthyes; order Squaliformes; family Somniosidae; genus Somniosus; species Somniosus microcephalus. The sequence continues at coordinate 20,371,726 of NW_028225182.1, read as the reverse complement.
TCTATCTTCCCTTTCTTAATTAATCTTTTAGTTATTGTTTGCTGGCTTTTAAATGTTTCCCAATCTTCTATCCTCCCACTAGATTTGGCTACTTTATATGCCCTTGTTTTCAGTCGGATACTATCCTTTATTACTTTACTAAGCCACGGGTGGCTTTCTTTTCTTTTACTCCCCTTTTTCCTCAGTGGAATATATTTATCTTGAAAGATGTGAAATATCTCCTTGAATGTAGACCACTGCTCTTGTACCGACTTACACTTTAATCTGTTTTCCCAGTCCACTTTATTCAATTCTACTCTCATACCTTCATAGTCTCCTTTATTTAAGCTCAGTATGCTGGTTTGAGATCCAACTCTCTCATCCTCAAACTGAATTTGGAATTCAACCATATTATGGTCACTCATTCCAAGGGGATCCTTTACTAGGACATTTTTTATTAATCCTGTTTCATTACACAGGACCAGATCTAAGATTGCCTGTCCCCTGGTTGGTTCAGTAACATACTGCTCAAGGAACCCGTCCCTAATACACTCTATGAACTCTTCCTCAAGGCTGCCATGCCCAATTTGATTAGTCCAGTCAATATGAAAGTTAAAATCCCCCATGATTATAGCTGTTCCCTTATTACAAGCCCCAACTATTTCCTGATTTATACTCCGACCAACAGATTTGCAACTGTTAGGAGGCCTATAGACTACGCCCACGAGTGACTTTTTCCCCTTCCATCGAATATCGATAAAGCCCTGAAATTTGGCTGTGGGATGGTGGAATAAAAAGATTGGATGCACTAGTCTCAATTGCCTCTCCATTTTAATATTAACCTTTTATTTTAAATTGTAGAAGTGCCTAAACTACAACAGTGACTACATGTTCTTTAATTCATGCTTCTTACTTGTCTTTCTTTCTTTTTGTATTTTTCTCATGCTTTCCTTCTTTCTACATAATATAAAGCTTCTGACTGCTTTCAGAAACTGGAATAGGTGTGTCCGGTGGACTATTGATCAGACGATGGGATATGAAATCCTAATAACAAAGCAAATAACTGTAGATGCTGGAAATCTGAACTAAAAGCAGAACATGCTGGAAACACTCAGCAGATCAGACAACATCTGTGGTAGTTGCACAGCAGGGACTGGAAGGAATATATACTTTAAATTCATAAGTTTCCTTTTGTCTCATTTTGTTTTTGGCTAATGTTCTGTCTTGTTGGTGCCCCTCTAAAAGCGGGCATGTTTGATCGGCTTATTATTGATGACACTGGAGCATCCCATTGTCTCCTTATACTTTTGTTAATGAAAAGTCACCTGTGGAAATTCTTGTTAGGATTCTGAGACTTGTCTGAGTGTATGAAGGTGCAGCATTTATCCTGGTCTTCGGGGCTTTATCTAATTGGAAATTCCACTCTTGTTGTTAAAAGTCTTGGAGTGAAAATTGTTGACACCATCTATTTGTTCAGTGACTGTAATTAAACCCAGTCAGCAGGGGAACCGAATTTCTGAACAGATGGATTCTTTCTCCTATATATAGGGGAATTTTCTCAACATGCCAGTCGGAGGATTGATCCCAGCATCACCAGCAACCATCCAATCATCGATTCTAACAGAAAGGCGTAAAATGTCTCTTGATTTTCTAATCAAGCTCAAGATTCTGTGGGCGATTAATGACATACAAAAGATTTACTATCCGGTCCTGGCTGCGGCTGGAGTCCCAGGTAAGTTATTACCTGCAGCTGGTACTACAGGGATTGGAGATTAACAGTATGTAGCATCTTAGTGCATGTGTCCAGCTTTTTATTTTATTAATTTCCACACATTGCGACAGCGAGTAAACTTCAATAATACCGTGTTGGCTGTAAAGCACTTTGTGGTGTCCTGATGTAGTGAAAGTTGCTGTACGAATGCAAGTTATTTCTTTCATTCTCTCTTAAGCTCTTTCTCTCTTGTGTGTGTTTGTATATCAATGACTTAGATTTCAATGTAGGGAACATGATTAAGAAGATTCCAGATGATGCAAAAATTGGCCCTGTAGTTGATAGTGAGGAAGAAAGCTGTAGACTGCAGGAAGAAATTAACGGCCATTCAGGTGGGCAGAAATTGGGTAAATGAAATGCAATCCGGAGAAGTATGTGGTAGCGGATTTGGGGAGGGCTGACAAGGCAAGAGAATACACAATGAATGGTAAGATACTGAGCTTTGTAGAGGAACAGAAGAACATTAGACTTCCTATCCACAGATCCCTGAAGGTAGTAGAAGAGGTCGTTAAGCTAGTTAAGAAGGCATACGGGATACTTCCTTTATTAGACAAGACATAGAATATAAGAGCAGGGTGATTCTGCTTCAACTGTATACAACATTAGTTTAGCCACAGCTAGAGTACTGCATGTAGTTCAGGTCTGCACATTACAGGAAAGATGTGATTGCACTAGACAGGCTGCAGAGGAGATTTATGAGGAGGTTGCCAATCCTGGAGAATTTTAGCAATGAGAAAAGATTACAAAGGCTGCGGTTGTTTTCTTTGGAACAGTGGAGGCTGAGGTGAGACTTGATTGAGTTGTATAAAATTATGAGTGGCCTTGATAGAGCAGATAGGAAGGATCTATTTCCCAGCGAACAGTATATAGCGCCCTCATTATACTGTCCCCTACCATGAAACCTTCCTTTTCACTGCCCCCACTTGCATGTCCTCCTGTGCCACAGTAATGTGATCAGTTTGCTCATCCACCCTGCAGACTTTGCCCTCATCCGCACAGGCAACAAGAGTCTCGTACGTGTTGGACAAGGGCAAAGGCTCAGTCTGCACCAGTACTGCAACTGTGTTGCAGTCCCATCCTCAAATCCCTGACCACTAATCAGACGTGTAACTCTACCTAACCCAAAGGGTGAGACAGCCACATGGATCAAAGTGTCCAAGTAATGCTCCCCCTCCCTGATGCCCCACAATGTCTGCACCATGGACTCGAGTTCAACAAACCTGAACTGAAGTTCTGCGAGATGCAGACATTTACTGAAAACAGTGCCGTCCTGTATTGCGATGCTCTCCACAAAAACTCACACCTGCTGCAGTTGAAGCACACCACTGTCACTGCCATCCATATTTTCCCTGTTTTATTTATTTAAGTTATTAAAATTTATATACTTCATTAACTTAGCTTATTGTTTAGTATTTAACTCATTACAAGTTATAGGTAGAATAACTTAAATATTTACCTGTAACACAAAGCACTACAAGTATTGTTGGCTAAAAGCAGCACCTCATTCCCCCTTGGTTCCGAATTCTCATTCGCTCCAAATTCCCAACTTTAACACGCTGTTTAGAAGCACTCTGTTTAAGCCCATTCTGCCCAGACCACTCTGTAGACCTATTCCCTTACATTACTTGAAACAAATCAAAGTACTCTATGTGACCGGTGTTCGGTGAATAATTTCCATTTTCTCCAATTGCTCACAGTTAACGTGGTGACGATTGCGATCCTGTCTCGGGGAAAGTGCAGTCTCTCCAAATGTGTCACTCACTACCTGGTGGCCATGGCAGCGGCAGATCTACTGGTTGTGTTCCTCGATCTGATATTAAGGCAGATTCCTATTGTTCATTGGGAACTGTTCATGTTTGTATGGTATATTAGAGTTTGTAATATTCATGCCGTCCTACTTCATGCTGCAACAGACTGTTCTGTCTGGTTCACCGTCACTTTCACCTTCGATCGATTTGTGGCCATTTGTTGTCAGAAGCTGAAATCTAAATATTGCACTGAGAAAACGGCGTCTGTTGTTTTAGGAACAGTGACTGTGCTGAGCTGTTCGAAGAATATTTTCTGGTATTTTCTGTATAAAGGTAAATACTGGCTTTCTAACGATCCCTGGTTCTGCGATGTGCCAGTCAGTGTATATCAGTCACTGGCCTGGGCCATCGTTGAATTAATGCATTACATTTTAACGCCATTTGTTCCATTTCTTTTGATTCTACTGTTCAATGCATTGACGGTCAGACACATTTTAATGGCCAGCAGAGCCCGCAGGAGACTCCGGGGTCAGAGCAGTGGTGAGAGTCCCAGTGACCCAGAGATGGCAAACCGAAGGAAATCCATAATTGTACTGTTTCTTATATCAGGGAATTTCATAATACTGTGGGTGGTGTTCATGGTTTGTTCTATATGGAGACGATTGGATTATTTGGGATATTCTGTTTCTCTGCCCAAATTTGTCACGGAAATTGGCTTCATGCTCCAGCTCCTGAGTTGCTGCACGAACACTTTTATTTATGCAGTGACCCAAAGGAAATTCAGGGAGGAGTTGAGGAACGGAGTGAAATATCCTATTGCAATGATGGTCCAATTAATTAGATGAGGACACCAAACACTTTCTGTGATTATCCTGCATTTTTGTTTCATAATCTGTAGAATCGACTGTCGGGCTCCTTTAATTCTTTGGCCCGGATTTTGCGGTGGTGTTGATGGTGAAACTGTTTGAGTTGGAGACACCCTAAGGACAGCACTACAATCAATTTAACATTGAGAAAGCGAAGGTTTTCACCACAGAAATCCAAAGATCTTTGTGGGCAGATTTCTTCAAGGTCAGCGGTGATCAAAGTTCCTTCACCGCTGACTGCAAATTCCAGGCCTGTATATTTTTTGAAACATTTCAAACTCTGCTCCCAATTAAATGTTAATTAACATCATAGTTCAAGATCATGTAGCCTTTTTTCCAAGGGTGGGACCTAGATATGAGTTATTTACAAAGGTGCTTTGAGCAGATACTTGCCCAAGAGCGGTGAGCTGCTTCACACAGTCCCATGCTGAGCTTGCACTCTAGGGGTGTTTTGGGAATGAGCGCTTGTTGTGATTATTTCACCAAAATAGACCAATCGTGCAAAATGTCCCATTGTTCAAGGGGTGATTGGCACCTCAGTGTTGACAACTTTCTCAGATTTCTGCCAGTATTTGAAGGAAGCCTTTTTTGAAAATCAAGACAGACGCCTGAAAACAGTCAAGGCAGGAGGAAGACTGTGAAGGATATCTGCACTCTCACTGGGACAGATAGAGAAAAGGAATCAATATTTGTACATTAATTCCAATCAAACCCATGCGTTCATCTATGTGTGTTATTTATTTTTGAAGTTTCAAGGCCGATGCTGAACTGAATATATTGCAATCAGTGTTCAGGATATTTTATTTGTTGTTCAATAAAACAGATTGAGAATCAAACTAAAATTCACTTTTCCCAGTGATAACTCATTCCACCGTTGGATAGACTGAAAGAGGCTGCATAGAAATGGGGGCCAGATCAGAAGGGAATGTCATTGTGACACTCCCAAGAGCTGGGCAAATATATTCCTGAGTCCCAGTACAGGAAATACATCCCTGGGACCCAGTACAGCACACTCCTGGAGCCAGCACAGCAAAATCAGTGTCCCGCTACAGTATATCAGTACATTCTTGGGTCACCGTACAGCGCACTCCCTGGTCCTGTTATAGCACACTTTTGGTCCCAGTACATTACCCTCCTGAGTCCCAGTACAGCAAACTCCCGAGTCCCGGTACAGCGCATTGGTATATTATTGGGTCGCAGTACAGCACACTCCCTGGTCCTGTTATAGCACACTTCTGGTCCCAGTACACTACCCTCCCGAGTCCCAGTACAGCAAACTCAGAGTCCCGGTACAGCACATCAGTACGTTATTGGGTCACGGTACAGCACACTCCCTGGTCCAGTACACCAAACTCCTGTTGCTAGTACACCACACTCCTGAGTCCCGGTACGGTGCATCAGTACATTATTAGGTCACGGTACTGCACACTCCCTGGTCCTGTTATTGCACTCTCCTGGTCCCAGTACACCACACTCCCGAGTCCCGGTACGGTGCATCAGTACATTACTGGGTCACGGTACAGCGCCCTCCCTGGTCCTGTTATTGCACTCTCCTGTTCCCAGTACACCACACTCCTGGGTCCCGGTACGGTGCATCAGTACATTACTGGGTCACAGTACTGCACACTCCCTGGTCCTGTTATTGTACTCTCCTGGTCCCAGTACACCACACTCCCGAGTCCTGGTACGGTGCATCAGTACATTACTGGGTCATGGTACAGCGCACTCCCTGGTCCTGTTATTGCACTCTCCTGGTCCCAGTACACCACACTCCTGGGTCCCGGTACGGTGCATCAGTACATTACTGGGTCACAGTACAGCACACTCCCTGGTCCTGTTATTGCACACTCCTGGTCCCAGTACACCACACTCCTGGGTCCCGGTACGGTGCATCAGTACATTACTGGGTCACGGTACAGCGCACTCCCTGGTCCTGTTATTGCACTCTCCTGTTCCCAGTACATCACACTCCCGAGTCCCGGTACAGCACATCAGTACGTTATTGGGTCACGGTACAGCGCACTCCCTGGTCCAGTGCACCACACTCCTGAGTCCTGGTACAGCACATCAGTACGTTATTGGGTCATGGTAGAGCACACTCCCTGGTCCAGTACACCACACTCCTGGTCCCAGTACACCACACCCCCGAGTCCCGGTACAGCACATCAGTACATTACTAGGTCACGGTACAGCACACTCCCTGGTCCAGTACACCACACTCCCAAGTCCCAGTACAGCACATCAGTACGTTATTGGGTCATGGTACAGCACACTCCCTGGTCCAGTACACCACACTCCTGGTCCCAGTACACCACACTCCCGAGTCCCGGTACAGCACATCAGTACATTACTGGGTCACGGTACAGCGCACTCCCTGGTCCTGTTATTGCACCCTCCTGGTCCCAGTACACCACACTCCTGTGTCGTGGTACGGTGCATCAGTACATTACTGGGTCACAGCACAGCGCACTCCCTGGTCCTGTTATTGCACTCTCCTGGTCCCAGTACACCACACTCCCGGTCCCAGAACACCACACTCCTGCTCCCAGTACACCACACTCCTGGTCCGGTACAACACACTCCTGGTCCCAGTACACCACACTTCTGGTCCCAGTACACCACACTCCTGGTCCCAGTACACCACACTCCTGGTCCAGTACACCACATTCCTGGTCCAGTACATCACACTCCTGGTCCCAGTACACCACACTCCTGGTCCCAGTACACTACACTCCTGTTCCCAGCACACCATACTCCTGGTCCCAGTACACCACACTCCTGGTCCAGTACACCACACTCCCTAGTCCAGTACACCACACTGCTGGTCCCAGTACACCACACTCCTGGTCCAGTACACCACACTCCTGGTCCAGTACACCACACTCCTGGTCCAAATACACCACACTCATGGTCCAGTACACAACACTCCTGGTCCCAGTACACCACACTCCTGGTCCCAGTACACCACACTCCTGGTCCCAGTACACCACACTCCTGGTCCCAGTAAACCAAACTCCTGGTCCAGTACACCACACTCCCTGGTCCAGTACACCACACTCCTGGTCCCAGTACACCACACTCCTGGTCCAGTACACCACACTCCTGGTCCAGTACAATACACTCCTGGTCCCAGTACACCAAACTCCTGGTCCCAGTACACCACACTCCCTGGTACAGTACACCACACTCCTGGTCTCAGTACACCACACTCCTGGTCCAGTACACCACACTCCTGGTCCCAGTACACCACACTCCTGGTCCCAGTACACCACACTCCTGGTCCCAGTACACCACACTCCTGGTCCAGTACACCACACTCCTGGTCCCAGTACACCACACTCCTGGTCCCAGTACACCACACTCCTGGTCCCAGTACACCAAACTCCTGGTCCAGTACTCCACACTCCTGGTCCCAGTACAACACACTCCCTGGTACAGTACACCACACTCCTGGTCCCAGTACACCACACTCCTGGTCCAGTACACCACACTCCTGGTCCCAGTACACCAAACTCCTGGTCCAGTACACCACACTCCCTGGTACCAGCACACCACACTCCCTGGTCCAGTACACCACACTCCTGGTCCCAGTATACCACACTCCTGTTCCCAGTACACCAAACGTCTGGTCCAGTACACCACACTCCTGGTCCCAGTACACCATGCTCCTGGTCCCAGTACACCACACTCCTGGTCCAGTACACCACACTCCTGGTCCCAGTACACCACACTCCTGGGTCCCGGTGCTGCCTATTTCAGGGTGCCCGGATTCCAAGTCTGGAAAATTCAGGTGAGGAGACCGCTTAATGGGCTGAGTGACTTAACTGAAACTGTATAGCCACCTGCAGCAGCCCCAATTCATCACGGTTTATAGGTTTTCAAAAGGGCTATTTTTTTTACATAAATCCATTGTGTTTTTTTGATTAAACTAATGTTAAACAATATCATGGAATGTTGATAAATTCTCACAAGCATCAACCACACCAGAGATAATCATTCCACCATCTATGTTGTTTTTTGTGCCGAAGCTGAAATATTGCTGTTGCAATCAATTGTCCAGCAAGACTTGACACTCTGTTAATTTAATCCAGCTGTGGTTTTAAGCGGTGTGTTCAATGGGTTAACACTCGTTATTTTAAATGGGTTAATACATGGTTTGTTCAATGCATTAATATCCGTTGTTATAAATGGCTAAACATCTGGTGTGCTAAATGGGTTAATAGTGGACTGTGAGATGTTAATCTGACAGCTTCAAGATTCAGCTAATAATAATTCCCCAGAAAGTCATTAACATGTTTAGAACCATAATCTGTCCTTGTATTTTCCATAATCGTGTTCTTCTTGCTCGATTCAACGACAACAATATCACACAATTTCTGATCAAATATCATCGGCCTGAAACTTTAGCTCTGTTTCTGGCACTCGGCCGGGCTGGCAGTGTAGCAAGCGCAGCAATCTGGGGGAGGCCAGACTGCTGTGCTGCAGCAGGGCAGTGGGTGCCATGGCGATGCCTCCATGCCACAGCGAGTGTGGCAGAAGTGAGTGCCCGAACTGCCCTGGTATGTGCCCGCATCAGCTCTGCCAGTGTCTGGACGGCACCACTCATCTCGCGAGTCGCGTCCTGCGCTGCCGCCAGTTGCTGCACACCCGCGTCCTGCACTGCCGTGAGTTGCTGCACACCCCTGTTGTGCACAGCGGCCAGTTGCTGGAAACCCCTGCCGTGCGCTGCCGTGAGTTGTTCGAACTCCCTGGCCTGTGATTCCCCGAAAGCCACCACACTCTGAGCCAGGGACTCAATGACGTGAGGCATCTGTTCGACCACCCCCATGAACTCTTGGTGGCGCCGCTCAGATGCCGCCGACATCTCATCGAGGACGCGCACATCCTGGGCGAGGACCGTGTCCGGACTGGAGGGCGGACTCTCCCTCCGGGGAGAAGGCCGCCGAGCTGGCCGACCCTTCCTGCGTGCCTCGACCCCACTTGGGCCAGGTTCTGCCCTCCCCTCCAACACCTCCCCCCTCTGGGCAGAAGGTCGGCGTGCTGCCGGAGCCTTCCCGCATGCGTCCACCCTACTGGGACCAGCTTCGGCCCTCCCCTCCAACACCTCCCCCTGGCTCTCCTGCAGGCCAGACGTCTCCCCTCCATTGCCATCCCCTGGCGCGGAGGAGGGTTCCCCCGATGTGCCGCCTTCCTCCTGGTCCTCGACGTCCTCCCCCTCCAAGGGCCTGGCTCTCTGCGCTTCAGGGACCACCTCCTCCTCACCAGCTGAAAGCAGGAAGGCACAAGAGTAGCTTTAGAGTGAGGACAGGCCGTCAGCGAGGGAGGCCTGAGTGGTGCATTATGCGCATTTGTCGGTCAGTGGGAAAGGATGTAGATCTGAAGCGCGAGGGCAACGAGAGAGGTGCAACCGGTCATGTCCTTACCAGTGGGTAAAAGTACAGGGTCCGCCTCGCCGATCACGACAGGGCCAGTCACCCGGCCACGTATGAGTCGTGCCATGCTCTCCTCCAGATCAGTGAGCGCCTGGTACTCGGGACGGCCTCCACCAGTGACAGCCTGGCTCCGTACATTGCTCGCCAGCTTGGCCTGCAAGAGAAAGGACGGCCTCTAAGTACAGTGTGGTGCCCTGTCGCTGTGTGCACTGCCTCCCATGGTGGAATAGCTTGGCCAGTGTGGTGCCCTGTTGCTGGGTGCACTGCCTCCCATGGTCGAATAGCTTGGCCAGTGTGGTAAGTGCAGAAAGTGTTATTGATGAACATGCAAGTGCCATTGCTGCGGGAGGAGGGCTGCCCATTAGGCCTTTGAGGTCCCTTTGCCCATAATGTGAGGTGCACATGCAAGGATGAGGGGGACACTGGAAAGGGTACTCACCTTCACCATCCGAGTGAGGTCGTTGAACTTCTTGCGGCATTGGTCCGTACTCCTGGGGACATCACAGGTGGATGACACCCTGCGGGCGATTTTGCCCCAGGCTCTCCTGTACTGGCTCCTGGGAGCCTTCCTGCCACTGTCCGGGCACAGGATCTCTCTTCTCTTCTCCACACCATGAATGAGCACACTCAGAGCATGCTCTGAGAAACGCTGCGCTCGCTCACGGGCCCTCTCCATTGCTCCAGGCGCTATTTTGGCACACCAGTAGTGCTGAGGCCTAGCTGCAGGGCTCCAGTATGCAGGGCGTGGCAGCAGTCAAAGTTGACCCTTCCCCCTTTAAGAGCTGGCCGGCGTCAAGATGTCTGCTGTCAATCAAAACATGACCGCAACCTGCGCTGCGCCCGGCTTCGGCGTTATTAGGCCGCTGTATTTAAGTAAGAGTGTACTGTATTAAAGATGCTGGCCTAGAAATTCAGTCTGGACACTTTTGGGGCGCTAAAGTCGGGCGCTCGCTAAAGTTAGCGCCCGCCGGAAAGTGTAGGCCACATCGCCGAAATTCAGTAGAGTTGGCCCTAAGTTTGGCCGAGCGCTGAAACTGGCGTTGAAATGCTGTGTTCCGGTGCTAAGCCGGCGACGCAGCCTAATAACGCCGAAGCCGGGCGCAGCGCAGGTGCGGTCATGTTTTGATTGACAGCAGACACCCTGACGCCGGCCAGCTCTTAAAGGGGGAAGGGTCAACTTTGACTGCTGCCACGCCCTGCATACTGGAGCCCTGCAGCTAGGCCTCAGCACTACTGGTGTGCCAAAATAGCGCCTGGAGCAATGGAGAGGGCCCGTGAGCGAGCGCAGCGCTTCTCAGAGCATGCTCTGAGTGTGCTCATTCATGGTGTGGAGAAGAGAAGAGAGATCCTGTGCCCGGACAGTGGCAGGAAGGCTCCCAGGAGCCAGTACAGGAGAGCCTGGGGCAAAATCGCCCGCAGGGTGTCATCCACCTGTGATGTCCCCAGGAGTGCTGACCAATGCCGCAAGAAGTACAACGACCTCACTCGGATGGTGAAGGTGAGTACCCTTTCCAGTGTCCCCCTCATCCTTGCATGTGCACCTCACATTATGGGCAAAGGGACCTCAAAGGCCTAATGGGCAGCCCTCCTCCCGCAGCAATGGCACTTGCATGTTCATCAATAGCACTTTCTGCACTTACCACACTGGCCAAGCTATTCGAGCATGGGAGGCAGTGCACCCAGCAACAGGGCACCACACTGGCCAAGCTATTCTACCATGGGAGGCAGTGCACACAGCGACAGGGCACCACACTGTACTTAGAGGCCGTCCTTTCTCTTGCAGGCCAAGCTGGCGAGCAATGTAAGGAGCCAGGCTGTCACTGGTGGAGGCCGTCCCGAGTACCAGGCGCTCACTGATCTGGAGGAGAGCGTGGCACGACTCATGCGTGGCCGGGTGACTGGCCCTGTCATGATCGGCGAGGCGGACCCTGTACTGGTACCCACTGGTAAGGACATGACCGGTTGCACCTCTCTCGTTGCCCTCACGCTTCAGATCTACATCATTTCCCACTGACCGACAAATGCGCATAATGCACCAATCAGGCCTCCCTCGCTGACGGCCTGTCCTCACTCTAAAGCTACTCTTGTGCCTTCCTGCTTTCAGCTGGTGAGGAGGAGGTGGTCCCTGAAGCGCAGAGAGCCAGGCCCTTGGAGGAGGAGGACGTCGAGGAACAGGAGGAAGGCGGCACATCGGGGGAACCCTCCTCCGTGCCAGGGGATGGCATTGGAGGGGAGACGTCTGGCCTGCAGGAGAGCCAGGGGGAGGTGTTGGAGGGGAGGGCCGAAGCTGGTCCCAGTAGGGTGGACGAACGCGGGAAGGGTCCGGCAGCACACCGGCCTTCTGCCCAGAGGGGGGAGGTGTTGGAGGGGAGGGCAGAACCTGGCCCAAGTGGGGTCGACGCACGCAGGAAGGGTCGGCCAGCTCGGCGGCCTTCTCCCCGGAGGGAGAGTCCGCCCTCCAGTCCGGACACGGTCCTCGCCCAGGAGGTGCGCGTCCTCGATGAGATGTCGGCGGCGTCTGAGCGGTGCCACCAAGAGTTCATGGGGGTGGTCGAACAGATGCCTCACGCCATTGAGTCCCTGGCTCAGAGTGTGGTGGCTTTCGGGGAATCACAGGCCAGGGGGTTTGAACAACTCACGGCAGCACACGACAGGGGTGTCCAGCAACTGGCCGCTGTGCACGACAGGGGTGTGCAGCAACTCGCGGCAGCGCAGGACGCCGGTGTGCAGCAACTGGCGGCAGCGCAGGACGCGACTCGCGAGATGAGTGGTGCCGTCCAGACACTGGCAGAGCTGATGCGGGCACATGCCAGGTCAGTTCAGGCACTCACTTCTGCCACACTCGCTGTGGCACGGAGGCATCACCATGGCACCCGCCGCCCTGCTGCAGCACAGCGGTCTGGCCTCCCCCAGATTGCTGCGCTTGCTACACTGCCAGCCCTGCCGAGTGCCAGTGTCTCTGGCGAGCAGCGCGCACCTGCCATCAGCCAGCTTGCCCCCAATGGTGCTGCCGACACTGCCACTCCCCCAGCCAAGGTGCGACGAGCTGCTGCTAAGACTGATGCTGCCCAGCCACAGCTGCAGCAGTCAGCAGGCGGCCCCTCCCAGGCCAGGCCTCGTCTAGGCCGACCACCAAGGGCATCTGCCGACACGCTTTGTGGCCCTCATGAGCCTTCCCCCAGCCTCGCCACACCCGCAGGGCCCAGGTTGAGGCGGAGCAGCAGGTCGGCCAGGGGCCGGAGAAGCCTGTCTAAGGACTCGCCCTCTCGGCACACCCATTAGAGTGTGGTGAGAGTGGTTTCTTTTATATTGGGGGGCTTGTGTTGTGGGGGGCATTATTTTGTTAAGGCCGAGGATCAAGGCATTTTTTGTTTTCATGGGGGTGTCTCTGTTGTGGGGGGGGGGCTTATTTTTGTAAGGCCGCTGTTGAAGGCCTTTTGGATGGGCAAGTTTTGTTAGTCCTCCCCAGGTTTTGGGAGTGACAGATGTTTTTGACTGTTTTTTGGGGGTCTTGTCTGTTTTTCTGTTTCATGTGGGAAGGGCCCTGAGTTTGTGAAATAAAGCTTTTGATTTATTCAGCATGTCCAGGTGTCATGTTTGAAGTGGTTGTTGCATTAACCGGCTGAGGGCTTGCGGAGCGGCTGCCTCAGGTGCGTTCATTGCCACAGGCCATTCCCTGACAGGGGGCCCAGAAGTGTTGATCAATAAGCCCCCGGCGGATGGCCCTTGGCCCTTGTCGCTCCCTCCTGGGCTGGTCCTCCACCTCCTCCTCCTCCTCCTCCTCCTGCTCGTCCTCCTGAGGTGGTGGTGCAATGGCAGGTGGCAGTGCCTGAGTCCTGCGGATAGCCAGGTTGTGCAGCATGCAGCACACGACGACGAACTGGGAGACTCTATCCGGCAAATACTGAAGAGATCCTCTGGAACGATCCAGGCAGCGGAACGGTTGCTTGAGGATGCCTATCGTTTGCTCGATGATGTTCCTTGTGGCTTGATGGCTTTCGTTTTATGCCTCCTCTGCTGGGGTCCTGGGCGCGCGGAGCAGGGTCATGAGCCATGTACACAAAGGGTAGCCCTTGTCCCCGATAAGCCATCCCCTTGGTGGAGGCTGTGCCTCGAACATGTCAGCCACAGTAGTCTGGCGCAGGATAAATGCATCGTGGCTGCTTCCTGGGAAGCGGGCATTGACAGCTAGGATGCGCTGCCTGTGGTCACAGACCAGCTGTACATTTAGGGAATGGTAGCCCTTCCGGTTGCGGTAATCCTCGGCATTGTGGATAGGTGCCCGCATAGCCACATGCGTGCAGTCAATGGCGCCCTGCACCATGGGGAAGACCGCGATCCTGCCAAATCCGACTGCACGCTGCTCCTGCCTCTGTTGGGTCATGGGGAAGGAGATGAATTGGTGTCTCCTCGCGTAAAGTGCATCGGTGACCTGCCGGATGCAGCGATGCACGGCAAACTGGGAGATGTTCGCTATGTCCACAGCAGTGGCTTGGAAGGAGCCGCTTGCATAAAAGTTCAGAGCCACCGTGACCTTCACTTCCACCGAGAGAGACGTCCTGCACATCAGCTGTGGACGCAGATCTGTGTGAAGCAGCTGGCAGATCTCTGCAACCACCTCCCTTCTGAAGCGCAGCCTCTTCACACAATGCGCCGCAGTCATGGTGAGATAGGACACCTGCTGCCAGTATTGCCTGAGTGGGGAAGGCCTATGTTGCCGACGCCTGATGGCCTCTCTGTGTCTAGGCATGGCTGGCCCTCTCTCACAGCGTCTGCGAGCCCTTCGCACATAATGCTGCAACTGAGGGTTGGCCCCCCTTACAGCCCCCATAATAAAGTTGAGAACAGATAAATCACAATGAATCAAATGTCAAAGCACTGGCCAGAAGCCAAAATTACCTCTCCTATGTTGTCCCAAATCAGTAACCTCTGTCCCTTGGTCTCTGTCCAGAAATCCAAAGCAGTAAAATCATTGAAGCAAAATGGCTGGGCTTTATATGTCAATGTTAGTGTCCTTTAATTTGCGCTCCCCGAGGCCCACAGGGCCTCTTTTGCGTTCCAGCTCACAGTTCTTAGCAACGTCACGCCCACATTGGGCAGGCACCACTGAATTTCCGGTTTGGGGTGCACAAACAGCGTTGCGCGACGATATGACGTCATAAGCTGCGCGCGCACCTGAGCGGGCACAAACACTTTGCGCCGGCGCTAAATGTCAACTGAATTTGGGCGTCGGCGCAGATCGGACTGCGTTCAGGTGCTAAGTGTCTAGCGCCGGAAATATAGCCCTTTTATGGCGTTAGCGGCTGGCGCAACCCACTGAATTTCTAGGCCGCTGTATTTAAGAAAAGGAGTGTTGCACTAAGCAAAAGGGTGCTGTAGTGGACATTAAGTGAACTGGGTTAAGTAAAAGTGCTGTATCGAGCACAGGTGTGTTGTATTCATTATTTTAAGTTTTTTTCTTGTTTCAATAAATACTGGTCTGTTTTGCACCCAACTATGAGTCTCGTTTCTGTGTACATCACTACCAATAGGTCCGGTGGTCAGAACCAGGAAAGGGGAGCGCTTTGAAACCACACGCAGCTCTGGAGCAGCTCAGAGGCTTCTGACTGGCCAGGGACAATAACCCCATCCCCGCTAATAATTCCTACAAAATGGCGACTGCGGCCGGACCGTTGGCAACGGTGTGTGATGTAGCAGATGGTGGTTTGGGTCTGGAGAGAGCAGCAGTAATTGGTTTTCTTTTTATCCCACTGGTTTGTTTGTGGTTAGATGCCTGCAGGCTTGGGGAAGTTACCCGCAGGATTAGGGAATCTAGAGCAGAGAGTTGGGATAGGGAAAGGGAGGTTGAAGAATACCAGGCCAAGATAGAGCACCTGGTTTAGTGAGGGCAAAAGCCACACGAGGCACGAGTCAGAGTACCTGAAGTGCCTAGTTGCAGAGGCCAAGAGCAATGAGATGAGGGTGCGGGAGAAGAATGCTGGCCTCATAAAAGAAGTAAAAGAGCAGGAGGAAAATGTTAGGGATGTAAAGGCAGCATATAAGCTGGTCTGCGAGCAAGGGTTTGAGGAAGCAGATCATGGCCCCTGTAGGGAAGAGATAGAAAGATTGAATATGGCTTTAAAGAGGGCAAAGGGGATGATATGTCTGATCAGCCCGAAGGCAGGTCAGTCGGATTTTACCGGCAACCCAAGTAAAATCGTCCCATTGGCAACACCCAGGAAAAGGCTGGTCAGGAAATCAGAGATCCCACGACTGCCACCCACGGCCCTGAGCTTTCAGGAGCTCTGGCAACAAAGGGGGTGGAGGATGAGGTGGTAGATGAAGCACAGCAGGCCCCACTAGATAGGCTGGGACCATGACCAGCGTACCCCCTCCGACAAAAGAGGTACGGTTCTCCCGTTGATGAAGATGACGCCGGGGCCATCCAGAATCAGTTTGTGGTGCGGTATGGCACCCACCAGCTCAGGGACATGGTTAGCCACATCCCCAAGCTCACTAAAAAGAGAGACCCCTCTCTGCACTTCAGGGAGATAGAGCAAGCAGCTTGTGGAAATGACTGCGATGACACAGAGCAAGCAAAAATGCTGCAGTATTCCCTGGCAGCTGAGCTCCTCCAGGCCCTATCTGGTGAGTGCAAAAGGGGGCAGAGGTAATATGAGGGTCTCAAGAATGAGGTATTGGAGGCCATGGGACTCAATGATGGTAGCCCATTCGCCCGGGTAGAAAGAACAGTGCAGCTCCCAGGGGAGTCCCCGCAGGTGTTCGCAGACAGGCTGTGGCCAGTCTACCAGAGTGCATGCCCAGGAATGCCAGGGACGGCAGCACTGGACCCAGTCCAATTGACTCATGGCTCCGTTGTCTCATGACAAGCAGCATACCCCAGATCCAAGCCCAGGTAGTGGCTTGGTTCGACCCCCGAAACCTCCAGGCCACCGAAGAAGTGGTGATCCACCAGCTCAAAGTAGCATTCAGGACCATGAGGGGTATCGAGACGCCCCAACCCAAGGGAAGGGTCCATGAGGTTAAACCTGGGAGCCAGAGTAATAAACAGTGGCACCAGGAGGGGAACCATCCCTCCCAGGCTAGGTTAAACCGCTATGGGTGCGGGAAAGACGGTCACTGGAGAATAGACTGTAAGAATCCCTGGAAGGATAGCAAGGGAAAGGATCCCACAGCCCCAGCCCAAAAGGCAGGGCCAGATATACCTTCCGCTGCGATCGAGTCATTTTTACAGTCCCTACGATCTCTTCTGACTGGCCAGGGGAGAGTAGCAGCCACCACCGGTGCTTTGACCCCGTCTGCCCCACCCCACTCCCAGCAATGACTAGAGCCAGTGCAACCTGTGGACCTGTGTCCCCGCGATAATGCTGAGGGGAGCAGGCCCTATGTTGAGATGGGGGTGAAGATGGTGCAGGGGAGATATTCAGTGGACACTGGAGGCTCCAGCACGGTGGCCCACTCGGAAGACCTGACCAATTCACCCCGGTCTAACAAGGTCCCATTTAGCTTAACGGGACCCACAGGGAAACAGGCAGCTGGGAGTGAACCTGAGAATAGAAATACTCAGCCCACAGCGGGTACAAGCTCACAGGCTGCAAAGGCAGGCACTGTGGCTTGTATTAGGGGAGGAGCCATACATGACCAATGTAAGTTGTTTAAGCATGGGGGCAGGGAAGGAGAGTTCTGGGACCCCTGTAGAGCAGGTCCGGTAGCAGTAAGCCAGGACAAGGAAGGCACACAGGGGATAGCTTTGGCCCCGGACCAAAAAGCAGGTCCAAGCCCAAGTCTCCACCCTTAAGGCCGCCCCGGTAAGGGAAAAGGATTTGGAACAGAATTACTGGCAGGCTGCCAGTTATATTAAACAATGCGGGTTGTTTAAGCAGGGGGCAGGGGAACAGGCAGCTGGGATTGTACCCGAGATTGGAAATACCCAGCCTGCAGCGCGTACCCACACACAGACTGCACATGCAGGCGCAGTCGCGTGTATGAGAGGAGAAGTCACCCAGCACTTGGCCTGAGCGAATCCGCCTCTCTTGTGGGACTCCAGGGAGGAGCCTGAACCAGGTTTTAGACCTGAAGGCGAAGGCTCTCAGCCACCGGCAGCCAGTGGCAAGGGATTGCCTTTCCCCAGCCCAGGTTTGGGAAGGGAGGGACATGAGGGAGGAGGTCCCCAGTCAGCAAGGAGTGTGACACGGGCGAAGGGTCTGCCTGCCGGGGTAGCTCCACCAGCGACACTCCCTAGGAGGTCTCTTCAGGTACCCCAGCTCAAGAAAGTATGGTCACCAGCTTTCCAATGGAACAGGGCGGTCTCCCAAGTCAGGGAGAAGCCAAAAGGCAGAAGTCCCCAACCAGCAGCCCTAAGCTGCGAGGGACCAGAAATTGGAATCGGTCTAGCCATGCCGCAGGGAGCAGCCTGTGGCAGCCCAAACAATGATTAGGCTGGGCACCCGGAGACGGGCAGTGCTTTGTATAGCTTTTCCAAGTAATATTGATAGAGGATTAAGGTAGAATGTGTTAATTTTAAAATTTTTATATTGCAATTCAGTAGTGGTAATTATTAGTTCATAAGTTTTAAGTATGGAACCGTTCCAGAGTGTCTATGTGAGTCGAGGTCGCGGGACTTGATCACACTCCCCTGAGCCAGGGGACCTGGCTAGATGTTTTCTTTTTAAAGTATTTTTCAGAGTTCCGGGAGGTACAGAGGACCAGGGTGTTCTTGGATGCTCAAGGAAGGAGCACCCCAGCCCACGACGGGAGGAGTCTGCAGGAGGCAGATGCCCACAACATTTAAGCTGCTATTTGGAAATCCAGATTAAGATGGAGAGTTTACAAAAGCTTGTTAATTATTTTATATTTTGTATTATGTACTGGTCCCAACTCCAAGGGAAATAATGCGTGAATTTAGTTCCTAAACATAAGATTGGACTACTTGTTTGGAGTTAATGGAATATATTGCATAGGCCTATGAATTGTTGTGTTTGCAGAGTGTGAAAATTTGAAATACATTTATGGCTGAAGAATAGTGCCATTTAATAAAGTGTCAGGCAATTGCATTTTAATTTTAAAAAAGGAAGCTCGTTTTCTTCCATGTGTATTTTTAACAGATATGTTGGCTTGGTGATAATCCCATTGAAGAGGTTGTATCATTTTAAAACTATTGCACAAGTGGTGCAGGGGCATTGGACCACCTCCATGTATTGATTATTTAACTAAACTTGTTTTTCTGTCGATAGATGCCTACCGTGTACTGCGATTCTCTCTGGGTAGGGGAGACGGAGGTGTTGGGGGGTCAAAGATACACCTAGCTAAGTATAAGGGAAGGTTGTTTGTGGGGGGTCAGAAATTATTGCTCACCTTTGGACAGGATACTACAAGCAAGTTTTAGTATCCGATGGGGGACTGTAGGGTTTCACAATATTTTCGAAATTTTCTACAGCTCCGAAGATTTTTTTTGATTGAGGAATACCTGGGTAGAATACACCTTTAAAAACCCAGGAATCAAAAATGGCCATCAGACATTGTGGCAGAAGAAAAGGCTTCTGTATGTCTGTGAAAAGGAAAATCAAAGATGGCTGTCCGACCTCATGGCAGAAGACACAACACAGCCAGTGTGCTGTGAAAAGGAAAATCAAAGATGGCTGTCCGAACTCGTGGCAGAAGACACAACACAGCCTGTGTGCTGTGAAAAGGAGAATCAAAGATGGCTGTCCGAACTCATGGCAGAAGACACAACACAGCCTGTGTGCTGTGAAAAGGAAAATTAAAGATGGCTGACAAAGGATTTTTTTTTTAAACCAGCCCCTGAAGTAGAAAGGTATTTAAACCGTCAATCAAATGCGGTTTGGGTAACTGCTACAATGTTGACTCAAAAGATTAATTGCTTGAGACTGTCAGCATGAACAAAGGAACTTTGTTTACACAAATGCTTTACAATATTGACTTAAGAGATTAAGCACTTGAGACTGCCAATCAATTGCAGTTGGGCGTGACCACAGGACAATCAGATTGTTTACACTAACCTCCAAGGGCTGTTTAATCAGCAATTAAGGAAATAGACATGTTTTCTTCAAACGGAGACAGCTTTATTCAACCCATCACAATGAATGGGGCTACATTCAAAAACCCATCACAAGGGAAATGGGTAATTCATCCAAAACCCAGAGTGCTGTAGTGGACACTAAGTGTACCGTGAGAAGTAAAGTGCTGTATTTAAGTAAAAGAGTGTTGCACTAAGCAAAAGAGTGCTGTAGTGGACACTAAGTACTGTGAGAGGTAAAGTCCTGCACTAGTTAAAGGTGCTGTATTTAAGTAAGAGTGTACTGTATTAAAGGTGCTGTATTTAAGAAAAGGGGTGTTGCACTAAGCAAAAGAGTGCTGTAGTGGACATTAAGTGTACTGGGTTAAGTAAAAGTGCTGTATCGAGCACAAGTGTGCTGTATTCATTATTTTAAGTTGTTTTTTTTTGTTTCAATAAATACTGGTCTGTTTTGCACCCAACCACGAGTCTCGTTTCTGTCTACATTGCTATGGAATAAGTCCAGCGGTCAGAACCAGGAAAGGGGAGTGCTTTGAAACCGGCTGACTGGCCAGAGACAATAAACCCATCCCTGTTAATAATTCGTACAATATCAGGCAGTGTGCCTCACACTTATTTTGGAAGATTGAGCTTATGGTGTTGAGATGATGCAGGGATATTACAATCTATTCTGTGTTCTAAAACCAACCTCTCCCTGTGACCCTGAATGATCATCACATGCACAAAGTGTAGGGATCATCAGTGTTATCAATCGGTGGGACGTCCAGTGTATGAATTGAAGGGTCTGTCATTGGCAATAATGCGGAAAAAACTCCCACGACACTGTCCCATCAAACAGTCCCGGGGCATATATAGCAATGGTTAGATACAGAGTAAAGCTCTCTCTACTCTGTCTCATCAAACAATCTCATTGCCGATAGAGCATGTGTTAGTTAGAGAGTAAATCTCCCTCTAAACTGTCCCATCAAACAATCTCATTGCAGATACAGCACGGGTTAGTTACAGAGAAAAGCTCCCTCTACAATGTTCCATAAAACACTCCGAGGGCAGAGACAGCAACGGTTCGATGCCCTCTCTCCAATAAGTTCACTGCCCTCCTGTCCTCCTTTAATCGCTCCCTCCAAATAAACTACCCAACATATAATCACAGCTATGCCCTCGAACTTTGTCTCTCTGATGCCATTGTGTCGATCATAGTTAAGGCCATCCCTGATCACATCCTTCTATCCCTCTCCACCCACAACCCCCTCGCCCTCCGAACCCCAATTCCTTTTTTCCACGCCTGGCAAAATCTCTCCCCCCAAATCACTTTCATATTCTCAACTGGCCAGCCTTTGTCTCTCCATTCACCACAATATTTCTGCAGCTGCTGAATTAGTTCTACTTTTTGTGGAAATGTCATACCTGGGCAATGTTCCACTTTGTCAGGTAGATGCCGGTGTTGTAGCTGTACTGGGCAAGCTAGGCTGGAGGCGCAACTAGTTCTGGAGCATAAGGATTCAGGGATGTATTTAGGACCCATAGTCTCTGCTGTATCCAGAAGGCTCAGCCGTTTATTGGGCTTCATAAATAGAAGTATTGAATACAAAAGTAGAGAAGTTATGCTGAACATTTATAAAGCGCTGGTTAGGCCACAACTGGAGTTTTCCGTCCAGTTCTGGTCACCACACTTTAGGAAGGATGTGAAGGACCTTGAGAGGGTGCAGAGGAGATTTACCAGAATGGTTCCGGGGATGGGGGATCTTAGCTAAAAGGACATGTTGGAGAAGCTGGATTTGTTTTCATTAGAGCAAAGGAGGTTGAGGGGTGATTTTATAGAGGTGTACACGATTATGGTTTGGATAGGCTGTACGGGGAAAGACTGTTCCCGCTACTTGATGGTACAAGGACTAGGGGAAACAGGTTTAAGGTTTTGGGCAGAGATACAAGGGGGAAGTGAGGAAATACTTTTTATGCAGCGAGTGGTAATGACCTGGAATTCACTGCCTACGGAAGTGGTGGAAGCAGAGGATCTCAATGTTTTCAAGGGGACACTGGATAGGCATTTGAGGGAAATAAACTTGCAATGCTACGGCGATAGAGGGGGGACTGGGACTGACTGATGGATTGCTCTACCGAACCGAATGGCCTCCTTCTGTGCCATTATGCATCTATGGCTCTATACCATGTGGACTCAATCGAATTGACTGAAGATTGGCATCTGTGATGGTGGGGACCTCAGGAGGAGGCCGAGATCGATCATCCAATCGGCACTTCTGGCTGAGCTGAGATAGTTGCCAATGCTTCAGACTTGGCTTTTGCACTGACGTGCTGGGCTTTACCATCATTGAGGATGGGATTGTTCAAAGACCCTCCTGCTCCCGTTAGTTGTTTAATTATTCACCACCATTCACGAGTGGATGTGGCAGGACTGCAGAGCATTTATCTGATCCGTTGGTCATGTTACTGCTTAGCGCTGTCTATAGCTTGCTGCTTCCAAAGTTTAACATGCATGTAGTCCTGTGTTGCAGCATCACCAAATTGTCACCTCATTTTAGGTATTCCTGGTGCTGCTCCTGGCCTGCTCTTCCACACTCCTCATTCAACCATGGTTGGTCACCTGGTTTGATGGCAATGGTAGAGTGCGGGATATGCAGGACCATGAGGTTACCGATTGTGGTGGAATACAATTCTGCTGCTGCTGATGGCCCACAGCGCCTCATGGGTGCCCAGTTTTGAGCTGCAAGACCTGTTCTGCATCTGTCCCATTTAGCATGGTGGTAGTTCCACACAACACGATGGAGGGTGTCCTCCATGTGAAGACAAGACTTCATCTCTCCAAGGATTTACTGGGGTGACTTTTCAAATAAGACACAGATAATTGAAGGGAGTATTCCCACAAGTTCAACTTTATTCGGTCCACTGTCCTGAATGAAAATGATTTTTGCAATTTGTAAAGACTGGAAAACGATATTTCTTACAGATCACGTTTCATTGAAGATTCTCTTCTGTACATGGTTATTTTTGAACAAGTGCATTCATTATCCATTCAGCTGCCTCTGCGGCTCCCCCTTCTCATTACCCACCAACCCAAACATCCCGCAAACCCTCCCATCGGAATCTACACCGGAACCTTATCTCTCTCCAGTTACTCACTTCAGCCTCCGTGTCCATTCAGACCACATTCCTTCAAGGAGACCCACCACCAGTTTGGATATAAACCTTGCCTATTTCCAGCTCGAGAACATCTCCAACCTCAATCCTGACGTCATTTCATCCACCACTGAAATTCACATCCGTGTTTGTTTCACCTTCGAACTTGGCAGGCAATCAGAATCTCAGGGTCATGCAGCGACTGAAACGAGCTGTTCCACCAAGCGATTACACAATTTGTGTTTGGTCTCCCCATTTTTGCATGTCCTGTGCTGGCAAGGGAAGGTGCTGTGAGAAGAAGAGGGCATGTTGGGGATAATTAAAGAGTGGACCAGTGTTTCCAGGAGGGAACTTTCGTTTTGGAAATAGATGGAATGGGGAAGTTGTGTTTGGTAGTGGCATCATGCTGGATGTGTTGGAGCATGATCCATTGAATATGAAGTCTGGTGGGGAGGAAGGTGAGGGGAACCATATCGTGGCTTTGGGAGTAACGGCAAGGGGTGAGAGCAAAAGTGTGGGAAATGAGGTAGACATGGTCGAGGGCCAGACAACTACGATGCAGGCGAATCCTCGGTTGAGGAAAAGAGAAGACATATCGTTAGAAGGAGGCTTAGAGGGTGCAGAATTCTTAAAGTGCATCCAGGAGAGCTTTTTGAGCCAACATGTAGAAAGTCCTACAAGAGAGGGGGCGGTACTGGACCTAATTCTAGGGAATGTAGCCGGGCAAGTGGTGGAAGTGACAGTAGGAGAGCATTTTGGCGACAGTGACCATAATTCGGTGAGATTTAAGGTGGTCATGGAAAAAGACAAAGACGGCCCGGAAATAAGGGTTCTAAATTGGGGAAAGGCCGATTTTAATATGATAAGGCAGGATCTGGCCAAAGTGGACTGGGAGCAGCTACTTATAGGAAAATCCACATCAAAGCAGTGGGAGACTTTCAGAAGGGAAATAGAGAGAGCACAACGCCAACATGTTCCTGTAAAGGTCAAGGGTGGGACCAACAAGAAAAGGGAACCTTGGATGACAAGGGATATACAAAAATGCATTAGGAAAAAAAGGGGGGCTTTTGGCAGTTACAAAAGACTAAAGACGGAGGAAGCCCTAGAGGAGTATAAAAAGTGCAGGGGCATACTTAAAAAAGAAATTAGGAGGGCGAGGAGGGGCCATGAAATAACACTGGCGAGCAAAATAAAGGAAAATCCTAAGATGTTTTATAAGTATATTAAGGGCAAGAGAATAACCAGGGAAAGGGTAGGGCCCATTAGGGACCAAAGTGGCAATCTGTGTGTAGAGCCAGATGATGTAGGCGGGGTTTTAAATGAATTTTTTGCATCTGTATTCAGTATGGAGAAAGACGATGTAGACATAGAAATCGGGCAAGGGAACTGACATACTTGAACATATTAGCATCGAGAGGGAGGAGGTACTAGCGGTTTTAGCAGGCCAAAAAGTGGATAAATCCCCAGGCCCGGACGAAATGTATCCCAGGCTGTTGTGTGAGGCAAAGGAGGAGATTGCAGGGGCTCTGACACAAATTTTCAAAACCTCTCTGGCCATATGGGATGTACCAGAGGGCTGGAGAACAGATAACATAGTACCATTATTCAAGAAGGGTAGCAGGGATAAACCAGGGAATTACAGGCCAGTGAGCCTAACATCTGTGGTAGGGAAATTATTGGAAAAAATTCTGAGGGACAAAATTAGTCTCCACTTGGAGAGGCAAGGATTAATCAGGGATAGTCAGCATGGCTTTGTCAAGGGTAAATCATGTCTGACCAATCTGATTGAATTTTTCGAGGGGGTGACTAGGTGTGTGGATGAGGGAAATGCTGTGGATGTGGTTTTCATGGATTTCAGTAAAGCTTTTGACAAAATCCCGCATAGGAAACTGGTCAAGAAGGTAAGAGCCCATGGGATCCAGGGTGCCTTGGCGCGTTGGATCCTAAACTGGCTGAGTGGCAGGAGGCAGAGGGTGATGGTCGAAGGTTGCTTTTGTGACTGGAAGCCTGTGTCCAGTGGGGTACCTCAGGGATCGGTGCTGGGACCCTTGCTGTTTGTGATCTACATAAATGATTTGGATGAGAATGTAAAAGGTATGATCAGTAAGTTTGCAGATGACACGAAAATTGGTGGGGTGGTAAATTGGGAGGAGGAAAGCCTCAGGCTACAGGACGATATAAACGGGTTGGTCAGATGGGCGGAAAAGTGGCAAATGGAATTTAACCCTGAAAAGTGCGAGGTGATGCATTTTGGATGGACAAATAAGGCAAGGGAATACACAATGAATGGTAGGACCTTAGGAAGTACAGAGGGTCAGAGGGACCTTGGTGTACATGTACATAGATCCCTGAAGGCAGCGGAACAGGTAGATAAGGTGGTTAAAAAGGCATATGGGATACTTGCCTTCATTAGCCGAGGCATAGCATATAAGAGCAGGGAGGTTATGATGGAGCTGTACAAAACGCTGGTGAGGCCACAGCTGGAGTACTGTGTGCAGTTCTGGTCGCCTCACTATAGGAAGGATGTGATTGCTTTGGAGAGGGTGCAGAGAAGATTCACCAGGATGTTACCTGGGATGGAGCGCCTCAGCTATGAAGAAAGACTAAACAGGCTGGGGTTGTTTTCCTTGGAGCAAAGAAGGCTGAGGGGGGACCTGATTGAGGTGTACAAAATGATGAGGGGCATAGGTAGGGTAGATAAAGAGGAACTTTTCCCCTTAGTAGGGGGGTCAATAACAAGGGGGCATAGATTCAATGTAAGGGGCAGGAGGTTTGGAGGGGATTTGAGGAGGAACTTTTTCACCCAGAGGGTGGTTGGAATCTGGAACTCACTGCCTGAAAGGGTGGTAGAGGCAGGAACCCTCATAACATTCAAGAAGCATTTGGATGAGCACTTGAAATGCCATTGCAAACAAGGCTATGGACCAAATGCTGGAAAATGGGATTAGACTGGACAGGGATTGATGGTCGGCGCAGACATGACGGGCCGAAGGGCCTCCTTCTGTGCTGTATAACTCTATGACTCTATGGCCTAGAAATTCAGTGCCCTTAGCACCGATTTTGCGGCGCTAGAGGGCCTAGCGCTGCAATTGGCGCCGGTTCCTAAATTGCCTGGGGCCCTTCCGTGGCGGTAGACCAGTAGCGCTGCGCCGGCACCGATGACGTCATCGGTGTGCGCAGCGTCCCGGTTGCCGTGGTAACCCGGCCCCAAGCCGAAATTCAGTTGCGGCCACCTCGCCAGTGGCAGCCGCAACTAAGACTCCGGCAAAGGAGTGTTGCCGGAGTCTGCGCCGGCGCTTTAAGGAGGCGCGGCGGCCGGCCGCTTTCCCACCGGCCGCCTGCCCGCAGCTCCCTCCCCGGACTTCTCCCCCCGCCCCCAGAACAGATGCAAGCCAGGCACTTGTCCGAGGTGCCGGGCTCATTTTTGAAGAGATTTGCGCGGGCCGCGGCCGGGTGCAGGCAGCTCCTCCTTAACGGAAGGAGGAGGCCTGCACCTCCCGAGCCTGCCACACTGCAGCGGGCGCCGCAGCGCCGGAATAGCGCCGCAATGCGGCGCGTTGCGCCAGTTTTCAGGCGCTATAACCCTTCAGTAGCGCCGGCAGCCATTTGGGCGCGGCGCTACTGAATTTTTGGCGCGCGCAAAGGGACTTAGCGCCGGCGCTAACTTCCGGCGCTAAAGCCCTGGCGCAGCGCAAACTCAATTTCTAGGCCTATGACTCTATAACAGATGCAATGGAGACAGAGAAACGGGTAGAATGGAATAGTTTCCTTACAGGAAGCAGGGAGATGTAAAGTGTGATCAAAGCAGCTGTGGGAGTCATTGGGCTTAAAGTAGATAATAGTCCATAGCATATCCCCAGAGATGTAGATTGAGAAGTAGAGGAAGGAAAGGGAAGAGTTGGACCATGTAGAGGCGATGGAGGGGTGTACACTGGAGACAAAGTTGAAGTTTTTTTCCAGTAGAGTTTTTCCAGAGAGCAGGAAAAGACACCAATACCGTCATTGTACTGGATATAGAGGTTAAAAAGGGGACCTGAGTGCGACTGGAACTAAAAATCTTCCACGTACCCCACAAATAGCCAGGCATTGCTAGGTCCCAAATGGGTTCCCATCGCAAAACCTTTTTTCAGGAGGAATTCAGTGGAGTCAAAGAAGAAGTTACTAACTGTAAGAACAAGTTCAGCAAATTCAGCCAGGAGGAGGAGGGTGGTGTTGGATGGAGCCTGTTTGGACCTCCGTTGAACAAAGAAGCGGAGGTCCCTGAGGTATTCCTGGTGGGGGATGGAGGCGTAGAGGTACGTTCATTGTGAAAAGGAGATGGTTAGGGCTCCCTTCCTCCAGCACTCATGAAATTCAGATCATTCGAATCTATGCTCCCCATATGCTAACAAAAACCAAGTCCCACTCCGTATCGCATCAGTCGCTACTAATCTACAATCACTCCTGGTCCCCCAAAAGCCTCAATATTAGAAACCGTATTCTTGTGTTTCAATCCACCACTGCCATCTACCCTACCTAGGTCAGTAAACTCCTTCAGTGATTCTAACTTTCCAACACATGTTCCAGCCTACAATTCCCATCTCCTTTCCTGATGGCTGTCTGTGATCCACGTCTGGAATGCTGTCATTTATTCCATATTTCTCCAGCTGCGTCTGGCCACTTAAGACCCGGCTAAAGCCCAACGTCTTTTTGACTAAGCCTTTGATCACCCCTCCTAATATCTGTTTTTGTTCTTGAGGTCTGTGTCTTTCTTGTTTCTGTAAAGCGCCAGTGGGAGTGTTTCCTACATTAATGGAACTGCATCAATACAAGGTCTTTTTGCTGATGAAATGTTGATTCCCAGCATTAATATCGGGTCACGGTCCCGCACAAACTGATCAGTCCCACGAAGCAATGACTAATATTAGTGCATAGAGATAACTCAGTGCTGGACAGTGAGATGGATCGGGCAGTTGAACGGGTGGTACTACGGTCTACAGATAAATCAGTGCTCGTTAGTGAGATGGAGGTGTAGGGAAGCGGGTGGTGGTATTTCTATTGGTGATTGGATCCAGCACATTTAGTTGAACTCAGGGTAAAGGAAATTCTGTTAGGCGAGTCTCTCCTGGTCAGAATGTTGAAGGTATATTGATGTGCTTTGTACTGTACCCGCAGGTACTTGCATAGCATTTCGTAGGATATACAGCACAGAAACAGGCCATTGGGCCAAACCAGGCCATGCCAGTATTTGTGTTCAACTCGAGCCTCCTCCCGTCTTTCCTCAACTAACTCTATCAGTATAACCTTATATTCCCTTCTCCTTCATAGGCTTGTTCAGCCTCCCCTTAAATGCACCTACACTATTTGCTTCAACCACTCCCTGGCGAGTTCCACATTCTCACCACTCTCTGGCTAAAGAAGTTTTTTCTGAATTCAGCATTCGATTTCGTGGTGTCTATCTTATATTTATGGCCTCTAGTTGTGCTCGTCCACACAAGTTGAAACACTGTCGCTGTGTCTACTCTATCAAAACCTTTCCTAATTTGAAAGATTTCTATTAGGGGATCCATCAGTCTTCTCATTTCAGAGAACAGAGACCCAGGCTCTTCATCCTTTCCTGAAAGGTATAACCTTGCATTTCTGGGATCATACTTGTCAATATTTATTGCCCCCATTCGAGTGCCTCTAAATCCTTTTCATATTATGGCGACCATAATTGTACACTGTACTCCAAGTAAGGTCTAACCAAGGTTCGATAATTATTTAGCAATACTTCTCTAAATTTCAATTCTGTCCCTCTAGAAATAAACGCTAGTGCTTGTTTTTTATGGCCTTATTAGCCTGCGTTGCTAAATTTAGTAATTTGTGTATTGTTCTCTGAGATCCCTTAACCATTCTAACCTATTTAGATTCTTGTTTTCCAAGTAATATGTGGCCACCATATTTTTACTACAAAAATGCAATACCTCAAAATCTGTGTTGAAATTCCTTTGCCAATATCTGAGTGCTCAGTGAAACGGTGAAGTTCTGGTCATACAGTTAATTAAAGAATTGATTCATCACTCCCAAAGTATCAAATGCACGAGCAGAGTGGGAAAGGCGAGTGTTGGTCGTTCAGGGTAAGAAGTGAATAAAACATGGCAAAATCACTGAAAACACGGAGAGAGCGGCAGAGTGTGGAATCTGCAACTTGGTAATATCAGCAGTAAGGAATTGTCTACATGTGAGTCAGGCTTGATGAGATAATCTTCGTCGAATATCAATAAAGCTCCAAAAATTGGCGGTGGGAGGTTGGCGTTCAAAGAAATGATTTGCTAATCTCAATTCCCTCTCCCTTTTAAATGTAAAGAAATAGTAACCATTTATTTTAAATTGTAGAACAGTGACTACATTTTTTCATCTTATGTTTTTTTCTTGTCTTTCTTTCTTTTTCTGCTTCTCTCTCCCTTTCCTCCTTTCTGCATAATATCACTATTCTGACTGGTAACAGTAACTGGAAAAGGAGTGTCCGGTGGACGATTGATTTTATTAAACAGGCACGCCAGGGCTAATGATCAGACTATGGGTTATGAAATCCTAAAAAACAAAGCAAAATATTGCAGATTCTGGAAATCTGAACTAAAAACAGAACATGCTGGAAACACTCAGCATATCAGACAACATCTGTATTAATTGCACAGCAGGGACTGAAAGGAGTGGCGATTGCACGGAACAATATTATTTAAATTCATAAGTTTCCTTTTGTTTTGTTTTGTTGTTTTGCTAATGTTCTGTATTAGTTGGGCGCCTCTAAAAGCGGGCATGTTTGATCAGCTTTTTGATTGATGACACTGGAGCATCACATTGTCTCTTTATACACTTATTATTGAAAAGTCAACTGTGGCTTGAAGGTGTAGCCTTTATCCAGGTCATCGGGGCTTTTGCTAACTGTAAATTCCACTGTTGTTGTTAAAAGTCTTTGGGAGAGAAATTGGGTGAGTAGCGCCACCTGTTAGCGCCTAAAGAGGCAGTCAGTGGCTGTAGCACCACTGGCTGCACCTCCCGCGATATTCAGGAGGGGCGCTAATGGTGGCGTTAGCCTGTTGTGCTGCGCCGCCACCGATGACGTCATCGGTGTGCGCAGTGCCCCATTCGCGATATTTGCTAGCGAATGCCGCAGTTGCGCCGTTCGCTACCCGCGCCCGGTTCACGGGGCCTTACTGTGCCGGCAGCGGCGCAAGTTAAGGTGGAGGTGCGGGGTGGCCGCTTTTTCGGCGGCCGCCTGCCAGCACCTCCGTCCCCGGCCTCCTAACCCCCCCATCCCCCGCGGCATTGCCGGCTGTTTCCCGAGAGCCCGGCACTTCTCCTTGGTGCCGGGCTCATTTGCCGGCACTTGTGAGCGGGGATCGTGCTGTTGCAGGCACCTCCCCCTTAACAGTGGGAGCAAGGCCTGCAGTACCACAGCGTGCCATGCTGCAGCGTGTGGCGCTGCGGCACGTTGCACTGCAATAATCAGTTTCAGCGCCCTAAGAGGGACGCGGAGCGCCTCGAGTCTCGCCCCGTGTCCCTTGAGGGGCACTGAAACTGAATTTCTGGCGATCGGTATTACTCTGATCACTGCGCTAAATCCTGCGCTTAGGTGACTTTTGCGCCACTTTGGCGCCCCAACCCAATTTCTAGGCCTTGGAGTGAAAATTGTTGACATCATCTATTTGTTCAGTGGCTGTAATTAAACCCAGTCAGCAGGGGAACCGAATTTCTGACCGGATGGATTCTCTCTCCTGTAAATAATTGGAATATTGTCAATGCTTCAATCGGAGGATTGATACCAGCATCACCACCAACCATCGAATCATCAATTCGAACAGAAAAGTGTAAAATGTCTCTTGGTTTTCTAATCAAGCTCAAGATTCTGTGGGCGATTAATGATGTACAAAAGATTTACTACCACATCGTGGCTGGTACTACAGGGACTGGAGATTAACAGTGTGTAGCATCTTAGTGCGTGTGTCCAGCTTTTTCACAGAAATCACAGAAACCCCACAGTGCAGATAGAGGACATTTCGGCCCATCGAGCCTGCACCGACACATATCCCACCCGATCCCCGTAACCCCTACGCCAACACATATCCCACCCTATCCCCGTAACCCACGTATTTAATCCCCCTAACACTAAGGGTCAATTTATCATAGCCAATCAACCTAACCCGCACATCTTTGGACTGTGGGAGGAAACCGGAGCACCCGGAGGAAACCCACGCAAACACGGGGAGAATGTGCAAACTCCACACAGACAGTCGCCCGAGGCCGGATTCGAACCCGGGTCCCTGGCGCTGTGAGGCAACAGTGTTAACCACTATGCCACCGTGCTGCCCTTTTTATTTTATTAATTTCCACACATTGCTACAGTGAATAATACCTTCGATAACAAAATACTGCAGACGCTGGAAATCCGAAATAGCAACAGAAAATGCTGGAAAAACTCAGCAGGCCAGGCAACATCCGTGGAGAGAAAATAGAGTCAACGTTTCGGGTGAACCCTTTATCAAGACTAAAGAAGCGCAGGAAATGAAATAGATTAAGAGGCCAGGCTGGGAGAGAACAAAAGAGATGTGGAGACATTAAGTGGTATTCAAAACGAGAGGAGATGGAGATAGGTCTAGTGGAGACAAAAGACGGCTCCAGATTACGTGTGAAATGCGCTGGCTGAATGGGAGACAGCTGCCAAGTGGGGGAGAGAAAAAAAAAGTGGGGGAGAAAGGGCCAGAACAAAGGTGTGGATAAAAAATATAAGTAAAAATGTAATGGGGCCGAGGTTATGATATAAAATTGTTGAACTCGATATTGATTCTGGAAGGCTTTAAAGTGCCTAATTGGAAGATGAGTTGCTGTTCCTCGAGTTTACGGTGAGCTTCCGTGAAACAATGCAAGAGGCCGAGGATGGTGACGTCTGAGTGGGAATGGGGCGGTGAATGAAAATGACAGGCGACCGGAAGCTCGGGGTCACCCTTACCGACTGAATGGAGGTGTTCCACAAAGCAGTCACCCAATCTGCATTTGGTCTCCCCAATGTAGAGGAGACCACATCGTGAGCAGCGAATACAGTATACTAGATTGCAAGAATTGTCAAGGATCGCAAGCTTCATCAACGCTTGAACACCAACGCCCCTCCGGAACCTTCTTCCACTTCACTTTCCTCTGACCCCACTTCTCCCAATCTCACCCCCTGCTGCGTTATCACTGTACCCACTGACCTTCCCCTCTCTGACCCCAAATGATCAGTCCTCAGCAAAGGCCTGAGCTTCATATCCTTACGCCCCCACCTCAATGAATTTCGAGATCGGCACGATGTTGAGCTCTTTTTCCGCTGCCTTCATCTCTGTGCCCACTTCTCTGGCCAGGGGACTTCCCCCTGCACGGCTGACCCTTTCTCCCGCTTTCAGAATTCCCATTCTACCTGGACCCCTCCCCCTGGCCTCTTACCCTCTCTAGATCATTTCATCACTAACTGCCGCTGTGACATCGGCCGTCTCCATTTCTCTGCTCCCCTCACTCACTCCAACCTAACTCCCTCTGAACTTGCAGCACTCCATTCTCTTAGATCCAACCCTGACATTATCATTAAACCTGCTGACAAGGGTGGTGCTGTTGTTGTTCGGCGAACTGACCTCTACCTAGTGGAAACTGAACGCCAACTCTCCGACACCTCCTCCTACCTCCACCTGGAACATGACCCCACTACCGAACATCAAAACACCGTTTCCAAGGCTGTCACTGACCTCATCTCTTCTGGAGATCTTCCCCCCGCGGCCACCAACCTCATAGTTCCCCAACCCTGCACAGTGCACTTCTACCTCCTTCCCAAATCCACAAACAGGACTGCCCTGGTAGACCCATCGTTTCAGCCTGTTCTTGCACCCCGGAACTTATCTCTTCCTATCTCGACTATCTTTTCTCCCCTTGTCCAGTCTCTTCCCACCTACATCCGCAACAATTCGTACACCCTCCGCCACTTTAACATTTTCCAGTTTCCTGGCCCCAACCGCTTCCTTTTCACACTGGACGGACAATCCCTCTACACCTCCATCCCCCACGAGGATGGCCTGAGGGCGCTCTGCTTCCTCCTTGAACAGAGGCCCGACCAGTCCCCATCCACCACTACCCTCCTCTGCCTGGATGAAATTATTCTCACATTGAACAACTTCTCCTTTGACTCCACTCATTTCCTCCAAATCAAAGGTGTTGCTATGGGTACCCGCATGGGTCCTAGCTCTGCCTGCCTTTTTGTGGGATATGTGGAACACTCTTTGTTCCAGTCGTACTCGGGTCCCCACCCTCACCTCTTTTTCTAGTACATTGATGACTGTATCGGTGCTGTTTCCTGCTATCGCCCTGAACTAGACAATTTCATTCACTTTGCCTCCAATTTCCACCCATCCCTCGCCTTCAAATGGTCCATCTCTGACTCTTCCCTTCCCTTCCTCGACTTCTCCGTCTCCATCTCTGGGGATAGGTTATTGAACAACATTCACTACAAGCCCACTTACTCCCACAGCTACCTGGATTACACTTCCTCCCACCCCGCCCCCTGTAAGGACTCTATTCCATTCTCCCAGTTTCTCCATCTCCGCCGCATCTGCTCCGACAATGCCACCTTCCACACCAGTGCTTCCGACATGTCTTCCTGTTTCCTCAACTGAGGATTCCCCTCTACTGTGGTTGACACGGCCATCGACCATGTCCGTTCTATCTCCCGCACTTCTGCCCTCACCCCTGCCCCTCCCTCCTGGAACCACGATAAGGTTCCCCTTGTCCTCACCTTTCACCCCACCAGCCTCCACATTCAATGGATTATCCTCCACTATTTCCGCTATCTCCAAAGTGATCCCACCACCAAATGCATCTTCCCCTCCCCTCCCCTTTCAGCATTCCGTAGGGACCGCTCCCTCCGAGACACCCTAGTCCACTCCTCTATCACCCCCAGCACATTAGCCCTTCGCCTGTCAACTTCCCGTGCAAGCGCAGGAGTTGTAACACCTGCCCTTATACCTCGCCGCTTCCCACTGTCCAGGGCCCTAAACACACCTTCCAGGTGAAACAGCGATTTACTTGTACTTCTTGAAATCTAGTATAATGTATTCACTGCTCACAATGTTGTCTCCTCTACATTGGGGAGACCAAACGCAGATTGCATGACCGCTTTGCAGAACACCTCCATTCAGTCCGTAAGGGTGACCCCGAGCTTCCGGTCGCCTGTCCTTTTAATTCACCGCTCCATTCACACTCAGACCTCACCATCCTCAGCCTCTTGCATTGTTCCACGGAACCTCAATGTAAACTCAAGGAACAGCACCTCATCTTCCGATTAGGTACTTTACAGCCTTCCGGACTCAATATCGATTTCAACAATTTCAGATCATAACCTCGGCCCCTATTACATTTTTACTTATTTTTTTATCCACACCTTTGTTTTAGCCCTCCCCCCCCCCAACACTTTCTTTTTTTTTCTCTCTCCCACATGGCAGCTGTCTCCCATTCTGCCAGCGCATTTCAGACCTAACCTAGAGCCGTCTTTTGTCTCCCCTAGTCCTATCACCATCTCGTCTCGTTTTGAATACCTCTTAATGTCTCTTCACTTCTCTTTTGTTCTCTCCCAGCCTGGCCTCTTAATCTATTTCATTTCCTGTGCTTCTTTAGTCTTGAGAAAGGGTTTTCACCCGAAACGTTGACTCTCTTTTCTCTGCACGGATGTTGCCTGGCCTGCTGAGTTTTTCCAGCATTTTCTGTTATTTCAATAATACTTTATTGGCTGTAAAGCACTTTGTGGCATCCTGACGTAGTGAAAGGTGCTGTACGAATGCAAGTTCTTTCTGTCATTCTCTCTATCAGTCTTTCTCTCTTGTGTGTGTTTGATATCAATGACTTAGATTTCAATGTAGGGAACATGATTAAGAAGATTCCAGATGATACAAAAATTGGCCCTGTGGTTGATAGTGAGGAAGAAAGCAGTCGACTGCAGGAAGATATTACCGGCCATTCAGGTGATCAGAAAGTGGCAAATGGAATTCAATCCGGTGAGATGTATGTGGTAGTGGATTTGGGGAGAGCTCAGAAGGCAAGGGAATATACAATACTAGCTGGAGTGCAAGGCGGTGCCAAAGTTTTTTCGAGGGCATGTTGCTGTTGGAAGAGAGAGAGCGAGCGACTAGGGGGGGAGAGAGAGAGCGACTGGGGGGGAAGAGAGAGAGCGACTGGGGGGGAAGAGAGAGAGTGAATTGGGGGGAAGAGAGAGAGAGCGATGGGGGGAAGAGAAAGAGAGGGACAGGGGGGGAAGAGAGAGAGCGACTGGGGGGGAAGAGAGAGAGAGCGACTGGGGGGGAAGAGAGAGAGAGCGACTGGGGGGGAAGAGAGAGAGAGTGACTGGGGGGAAGAGAGAGAGAGCGACTGGGGGGGAAGAGAGAGAGAGCGACTGGGGGGGAAGAGAGAGAGCGACTGGGGGGAAGAGAGAGAGCGACGGGGGGAAGAGAGAGAGCGACTGGCGGGGGAAGAGAGAGAGTGACTGGGGGGGAAGAGAGAGAGAGCGACTGGGGGGAAGAGAGAGAGTGACTGGGGGGGAAGAGAGAGAGCGACGGGGGAAGAGAGAGAGCGACGGGGGAAGAGAGAGAGCGATGGGGGGAAGAGAGAGAGCGACGGGGGGAAGAGAGAGAGCGACGGGGGGGAAGAGAGAGAGCGACGGGGGGAAGAGAGAGAGCGATGGGGGGAAGAGTGAGAGCGACGGGGGGAAGAGAGAGAGCGACTGGGGGGAAGAGAGAGAGCGACTGGGGGGAAGAGAGAGAGCGACGGGGGGAAGAGAGAGAGTGATGGGGGGAAGAGAGAGAGCGACTGGGGGAAGAGTGAGAGCGACGGGGGGGAAAGAGAGAGAGCGACTGGGGGGAAGAGTGAGAGCGACTGGGGGGGAAGAGAGAGAGCGACTGGGGGGGAGGAGAGAGAGCGACTGGGGAGGGGAAGAGAGAGAGCGACTGGGGGGAAGAGAGACAGATACTGGGGGGGAAGAGAGAGAGCGACTGGGGGGAAGAGAGAGAGCAACTGGGGGGGAGGAGAGAGAGCGACTGGGGGGAAGAGAGAGAGCGACTGGGGGGAAGAGAGAGAGCGACTGGGGGGGAAGAGAGAGAGCGACTGGGGGGGAAGAGAGAGAGCGACTGGGGGGGAAGAGAGAGAGTGACTGGGGGGAAGAGAGAGAGCGACTGGGGGGGAAGATAGAGAGCGACTGGGGGGGAAGAGAGAGAGCGACTGGGGGGGAAGAGAGAGAGCGACTGGGGGGAAGAGAGAGAGCGACGGGGGGGAAGAAAGAGAGAGAGCGACGGGGAGAAGAGAGAGAGAGAGCGACGGGGGGAAGAGAGAGAGAGAGCGACTGGGGGGGAAGAGAGAGAGCGAGCGACTGGGGGGGAAGAGGAGAGAGAGCGACTGGGGGGGAAGAGAGAGAGAGAGCGACTGGGGGCGAAGAGCGAGAGAGTGACTGGGGGGAAGAGAGAGAGAGAGCGACGGGGGGGAAGAGAGAGAGAGAGCGACTGGGGGGAAGAGAGAGAGAGCGACTGGGGGGGAAGAGATAGAGAGCGACTGGGGGGAAGAGAGAGAGAGCGACAGGGTGGGAAGAGACAGAGAGTGACTGGGGGGAAGAAAGAGAGCGACTTGGGGGGGAAGAGAAAGTGACTGGGGGGGAAGAGAGAGAGCAACTGGGGGGGGAAGAGAGAGAGCGACTGGGGGGAAGAGAGAGAGAGAGCGACTGGGGGGGAAGAGAGAGAGCGACTTGGGGGGAAGAGAGAGTGACTGGGGGGAAGAGAGAGAGCAACTGGGGGAAGAGAGAGAGCGACTGGGGGGAAGAGAGAGAAAGAGCGACTGGGGGAAGAGAGAGAGAGCGACTGTGGGGGAAGAGAGAGAGAGAGCGACTGGGGGAAGAGAGAGAGTGACTGGGGGGGGAGGGGGGAGTGGAGAGGGGAGGGGGCGAGGGGGCGAGGGGGGGAGTGGAGGGGGGAGGGGGAGTGGGGGAAGGGGAAGGGGGAGGAGGGGGGGAGTGGGGGAAGGGGAAGGGGGAGTGGGGGAAGGGGGGAGTCGAGGAAGGGGAAGGGGGGAGTGGCGGAAGGGGAAGGGGGGGAGAAGTGGGGGAAGGGGAAGGGGGAGGAGTGGGGGAAGGGGAAGGGGGGAGGAGTGGGGGGGAGGAGGGGGAGGGGGGAGGAGTGGGGGAAGGGGGAGAAGTGGGGGGGAGGAGGGGGAGGGGGGAGTGGGGGAAGGGGAAGGGGGGGCGATGAGGGGGAGGGAGGAGGGGGAAGGTGGAGGCAGGGGGGGAAGGGGAATGGAGGGGGAGGGAGCAGGGGGAGGGAGGAGGGGGAAGGGGAGGCGAGGGAGGAGGGGGAAGGGGGAGGGAGGGGGAAGGGAGGGGGGTGGGGTGAAGGGGAGGGGAGGGGAAGGGGAGGGGTGATGGGGAAGGGAAGGGGGGGAGGGGGAGGGAAAGGGGAGGGAGTGGGACCGGAGGGGAGGTGGGAGAGGAGGTGAGGGGGAGGGGAGCGGGGGAAGGGGTGGTGGGGAGGGGGAGGGAGGAAGGGGGGAGGGGAGGGGGTGTGGGGAGGGGGGAGGGGTTGGGGCGAGGGCACGGGGGCTGGGGGGAAGGGGAGGGGGGAGGGGTGGGGAGGGAGGTGGGGTGTGTGGGGGGGATGGGGGTTGGGAGGGGGGAAGGAGGTGTGGGTGGGGTAAGGGTGGGAAGGGGGGTGTGTGGGGTGGAAGGGTGGGTGGGGGAGAAGGGAGTGTGTGGGGGGAAGGGGGTGTGTGGGGGGGAAGGGGTGGTGGGGGGAAGGGGGGCTGTGGGGGGGAAGGGGGTGTGTGGGGGGGAAGGGGGTGTGTGGGGGGGAAGGGGGGGTGGGGGTGTGGACGAGGTATGGGGGAGTGGGGGGGTGTGGGGTGTTTGGTGGGGAAGGGGGGTGGGGGGAAGGGGAGTGGGGGGGGAGGGGTTTGGGGGGGTGGGGGGTGGAAAGGGAGGGGGGAGATAAAGTTAAAGTACAGGAAACTTTGTGCTATCGGGCACCCACTGGACGGAGCTGCTGCATTGCCTTAAAACTATGTTGAGAGATACGGAGATTCTTATCTCCGTTGTTGACAACAAATATTGTTGCTTAGCAACAGCTTCTAAACACTCGGGTGTCGCCCTAAAGCTCTGCAGCTAAAGCTGTTGCTATAGCTACAGACCTTCACAGCTTGACTGTTCACACAAAGCAAAAAAAAACAAACAAAAATAATAAAAAACGGCTGCTGATTTTTGCGGTGGCTCCAGATTGCCGGTTAGCTCACCTCCGGATAGCACAAAGTTTCCTGTACTTATAAAACATTTTTGGTAAATCTTTCTATAACATACACTTTACAACCTCACCAATCTTTTTATTAAAAAAGGGGTGCTCACCTCTCAGTGCATTGTATCACAAACAATGGCCACCGCTTGCTTTTCAGTTGGAAAGATTAGGCCCCGCCCACACATTCGATTGTCTGTCACAGACACAGATTTGGAGCACAGAAGCCCCACCCACTCTATGTTCCTGTACTAAGATGGCCACGCATGCACTCTGTTACACACTGAATCAAAATGTCGTCGCACTGAAACTTTTCACCCTCCTTGACAAAGATGGCTGCCGTTAACCTGGGGCTGTCAGCAGAAGAAACTTCCTCAGCTGCAAACACAGGATCTTCAGATTATTATTCAGGGCTTGCGACCTACCCCAGCTGCTTATGAAGCCTCCCCACCTACTGACCCCGGGAATGAAGCTGAGGCAGCACACCCTCTCCCCTCTGCCAGTGTTTGTCTCTGTCTAGGCTGGGAGCCTGGGTCTAGAGTTGCACTGCTGGCAGTTGGAGAAGCCGAGGCCCTGGGCCTGGAAAAACGATGAAAGGTAGGAGAATTATAGAGGTTAGAGAAAAGATTTACAAATTAATTAACTTTTTTTAAAAACAATTTGTGTTTTAAAAGCAACTTTTTTTTTGCTGGAAATGTAGATTTGAAAAGAAACACGCAGAAAGCGGGAAAAAGTAAGGAAAAGTTTCAAATCAGGATGGCGGCGACTCACCTTGGTTCAGAACGATAAGGCCCGCCCACACACGCCAGGAACCCGGCGTACGATTGGTCGACCTCGACGCCACTCTATCGCTAATGAGCGGATAATGAGATGCTAATGAGCGGAATTTTGAATGTTTTTTGGATACCGCGGGCACAATTTTTGTCCAGCCAAAACATAAATATGCTTATGACCGTTTTGGAATGGTAAGCTTTCTTTTGACGTAATGCACGCGTAGGTACGCTCTATAACTTTCGAGTGCATAGCCGGACAGACGCACACCGAAGGACAGACAGACACAGATAGACAGATAGACAGACAGATAGACAGACAGACAGACAGACAGATCGATCCGTTTATATATATAGATATGGTAGGAGACTGAGCATTGTAGAGGAACATATGAACATTGGACTGCATGTCCACAGATCCCTGAAGGAAGCAGAAGAGGTCGATAAGTTAGTTAAGAAGGCATACGGGATACTTTCCGTTATTACGCAAGGCACAGAATATAAGAGCAGGGAGATTCTGCTTGAACTGTATAAAACACTAGTTTGGCCACAGCTAGACTACTTCATTCAGTTATGGTGAACACATTACAGGAAAGATGTAATTGCACTAGACAGGCTACACAGGAGATTTGTGAGGCTGTTGGTAAGCCTGGAGAATTTTAGTAATGAGTAAAGATTAGAAAGTCCTGGGTTGTTTTCTTTGGAACAGAGGAGGCTGAGGGGAGATATAATTGAGTTGGAGAAAATTATGAGTGGCCTAGATAGAGTGGATAGGAAGGATCAATTTCCCAGAGAACCGTAAGTGGTGCCCTCACTGTACTGTCACCTACCACAAAACTTTCCTTTTCACTCCCCCCACTTGCAAGGCCTCCTATACCATGGTGACGTGTTCAGTTTGCTCATCCACCCTGCAGACTTTGCCCTCATTCACACAGGCAACAAGAGCCTCGTACTTGTAGGAGAAGGTCAAAAGCCGAGGTTCGTCCAGCACTGCACCTGAGTCGCAGTCACAGCCTCCTGTCCCTGAATACTAACCAGACGTGTTCAACTACATAACCCAAGGGGTGAGATTGCCACATTTATCAAAGTATCCAAGTAACTCTACCCCTCCCTGATGCCCCACAATGTCTGCACCTTGGACAATAGCTCAACAACTCTGAGCTGAAGTTCCTCGAGATCCCGACATTTATTGCATAAAAGTTCGACCGGGATGGCGATTCTCTCCACAAACTCACCCATGCTGCTGTTCCGGCACACCATCGGCACTGCTATCCAGATATATCTTTCTTTACTTATTTAACTTATATTTAGTTTATGTATTTAATTAACTTAGCTTATAGTTTTGTCTTTAAATAATTACAAGATCTAGTTTAATTTACAGGTTGATTTTCTTAAATATTTAACTGTAACACAAAGCACTACCAGTATTGGTGGCTAAAAACAGCAACTCGTTCCTCCCCTGCTCTGACTTCCCATTCCCTCCAAATTCCCAACTTTAACACGCTGTTTAGAAGCACTCTGTTTAAGATCGTTCTGCCCAGACCACTCTGGAAACTTACTCCATTACCTTACTTGAAACAACTCAATGTATTGTATGTGTCCAGTGTTCAGTGAATAATATCAATTTTTCCTCTTGCTCACAGTTAACGTGGTGACGATTGCGATCTTGTCTCGGGGAAAGTGCGGACTCTCCAAATGTGTCACTTACTACCTGGTGGCCATGGCAGCGGCAGATCTACTGGTTGTGATCCTCGATCTGATACTAAAGCTGATTCCTACTGTTTATCGGGAACTGTTCATGTTTGTATGGAACATTAGAGTATGTAATATTCATGCTGTCCTACTTCATGCTGCTACAGACTGTTCTGTCTGGTTCACCGTAACTTTAACCTTCGATCGATTTGTGGCCATTTGTTGCCAGAAACTGAAATCTAAATATTGCACTGAGAAAACGGCAGCTGTGGTTTTAGGAACAGTGACTGTGCTGAGCGGTTTGAAGAACACTTTCTGGTATTTTCTGTATACAAGTGAATATTTTCTTTCTAACGATCCCTGGTTTTGCCTCGTGCCAATCAGTGCACATCGCTCGCTGGCCTGGGCCATCGCTAAATTAATGCACTACATTTTAACGCCTTTTGTTCCATTTCTTTTGATTCTACTGTTCAATGCATTGACGGTCAGACACGTTTTAGTGGCCAGCAGAGCCCGCAGGAGACTCCGGGGTCAGAGCAGTGGCGAGAGTCCCAGTGACCCAGAGATGGCGAACTGAAGGAAATCCATGATTGTACTGTTTCTTATATCGGGGAATTTCCTCTTGCTGTGGGTTTTGTTCAAGTTTTCTTCTATATGGAGACGATTGGATTACTTGCAATATCCTGTTTCCCTGCCCAAATTTGTAAAGGAAATCGGCTTCATGCTCCAGCTCCTGAGTTGCTGCATGAAAACTTTTATTTATGCAGTGACCCAGAGGATATTCAGAGAGGAACTCAGAAATGGAGTGAAATATCCAGTCACAATGATGATCAAATTAATTCGATGAGTTGACCTAATACTTTCTAAAATTATCATGTCGTTTTGTTTGATAGTCTTTATAATCCATCATCAGGCTCCTTTAATTCTTTGGCCCAGATTTTGTGGTGGTGATTATGGTGAAATTCTCACTGTTGGAGATCCAATAAATACAGAGCTACAATCAAATTAACATTGAGAAAGCTCATTTTCTCCACAGAGTTTGCAAGGTCTTTCTGTGCAGCTAGCTTCGCAGTCAGCGGCGATCACCATTCCTTTGTCACTGACTGCAAATTCAGGGCCTTCATATTTTCTAAAACAGTTCACAATCTGATTCCAACTTCAGAGTAAGTTAATGTCTTAGTCCAGGAAGGTGTAGCCATTCTTCCAAGTGTGGGACCCAGACATGAGTTATTTAGACGGGCGCTTTGAGCAGATACTTGCCCACGAGTGGTGAGCTGCTTCAGACAGTCCCATGCTCAGCTCACACTCCAGGGGTGTTTTGGGAATGAGCGCTTGTTGTGATTATTTCACCATAATAGGCCAACCGTTCCCAATATCCCATCGTTCAGTGGGTGTTTAGTACCTCAGTGTTGACAACTTTCTCTGAACTCTGCTAGTCTTTGAAGGAAGTCTGTTTAGAAAATCAAGACGGACACCAGAAAATACAATGCAGCAGGAAGTCTGTGAAGGTTATCAATCTCTGCATTGTCAGTTGGACAGATAGAGAAAAGGAATCAATATTTGTACATTAATTCCAATCAAACCCGGGTGTTACTCTGAGTTAGAACTTTGTTTAAGAATTTTCTTGGCTGAGGTTGAACTGGATACATCACACTCAGTGTTTTCGATGATTTATATGTTGTTCATTAAAACAAATTGAGAATCGAAATAAAAGTCACTTTTCCCAGTGAGAACTCGATCCACCTTTGGATAGACTGCAAGAGGACACAGAGAGATCGGAGCAGATCAGAGGGGAATGGCACTGCTACACTCCCGAGTCCTGATAAAATACACAACCGTGTCCTGGTACAGCACCATCCCTGGTCCTGGTACGGCACATTCCCTGGTCCCTGTACAGCACACTCCCTGGTCCCTGTACAGCACACTCCCTGGTCCCTGTACAGCACACTCCCTGGTCCTGGTACAGCACATTCCCTGGTCCCTGTACAGCACACTCCTTGGTCCTGGTACAGCACATTCCCTGGTCCCTGTACAGCACATTCCCTGTTTCCTGTACAGCACACTCCCTGGTCCCTGTACAGCACACTCCCTGGTCCTGGTACAGCACATTCCCTGGTCCCTGTACAGCACACTCCCAGCTCCTGTTAAAGCTCATACCTGGACGCAGTCCAGTACATTCCCAGTTCCCTGTACAGCACATTCTCAGCGACTGGTACAGCACGTTCCCGGGTCCCGGTACAGCACACTCATTCCATGGTTAAAGCACCACCCTGGACACTGTCTAGTACATTCCCAGATTCTGGTACAGCACACTCCCGGCTCCCGTTAGAGCACATTCCCGGATGCTCGGAGTCCACACCGGAAATATCAGGTAACCAGACCGCTTAACGGGCTGAGTGATTTAAGTGAAATGGAATAGACTCCTGCAGCAGCCCCAATTCATCATTGTCTGTAGTTTTTGATCAGGGTTATACGTTATATGAATCCATTGTTGTGTATCAAGTAAACTAATGTAAAGTCATATTATGGAATATTGTTAAATTCTCATCAATATGAACCACCCCGGGGACATTCCTTCCAACATCTATGTTGTTATTTGTGCCGAAGCTGTTGGAATCAATTGTCCAGCAAGACATGACCCTCTGTTAATTTAATCCAGCTGTGGTTTTAAGAGGTGTTTTCAATGCGTTAATACTCGGAATTTAAAATTGGTTTAAAATGATTTGTACAAAGCGCTAATATCCATTGTGATAAATCGGTTAATATTCGGTGTGTTAAATGGGTTAATAGCCGTCTCACATTAGACTGTGGAATGTTAATCTGACAGCTTCAAGATTCACATAATAATTCCCAGTGCTGGGACTAGAGTCCTGGCGGATCATATTGTTGAGTCTGTGTGTTCCAGATATACGTATTTTAAATAACTGGACACAGACAACAGGAAAAACTTAAACAGGTCTTTACTACTTGAAGGTCAGGGCTGAACTGCTTTACAAATTACTACACAGAGCTTATATACCGGTGTGGTCACCACCGGTACTACAATATACAGTAGCAAGAGAAAGTAGTCCATCTTCTTAAGGTAGTTCTCTTAAGGTGGTACAGGTTACATACACCACAATTCCTCCTTTTTTAGCTTAACAGTGTACACCCCAATTTAAACATAACATGGATAACATATATACAACTTTCATGCAACTGTTCAAAGATTCAGTCTCTGA
This sequence comes from Somniosus microcephalus, assembly GCF_052327205.1. Classification (NCBI taxonomy): domain Eukaryota; kingdom Metazoa; phylum Chordata; class Chondrichthyes; order Squaliformes; family Somniosidae; genus Somniosus; species Somniosus microcephalus. Next base: position 20,327,786 of record NW_028225182.1, on the reverse strand, counting down.
GGAGGCCTCCTGATCCGAGTTGGGTAACGCCTTTCAGGGGTCTCTGATTCTGGTTGCTGGGGTGACTCCTCTAATTGATCTCTTATGGATTGAACATCCTCATGTACGTTCGCGTTTGAGGTAGATGCTACAGGTTCAATAATTTCTTCCACTGGTGTTGTAAAGTCTGTGGGTTGTTTAGTTAATTAATACACAGACTCCAAGGGTAACTTAAAACAGGACTTTACTATTCGAAGGTCAGGGCGAATCTGCCCAATAAGTTCTGCCACAGCACTTATATACCGGTGTGGTCACCGTCGGTATTACAGTATACAGAAGCCAACAAAGTAGTGCCACACCTAAAATAGTTCTCTTAAAGGTGAACGGTTACATACAATGGTTTTCTTAAAGGTAGACGGATACATACACTACAATCCTCCCTTTTTAGCTTACAACATACTTAGTCCCCCATTAAACATAACATATATTCAACTTCATGTAAAACAATTCACAGGTATAATCTATGCGGGAAACAGTTTACAGATTCAGTCTCTGCGGGAACAGTTCACAGATTCAGTCTCTGGTCTTGACTCGGTCCGAACAACATCTCTGGGGTGTAGCCGGTTCACATTGCTAGCGTGACTCATCCAATAGTCTTTCCCTTGACTTAACAGCTTGAACTTCCATCCTGCTGAATCAGCAGTGCTGACTTTTACAAACAGCTGGACTGCCTTGGTAATTTTTCCTACTTGCCAACTGATTTGGCTCCCTTCGTAGGGCCCACGTATATGATCTGGTAGAAGTGATAATGATTTAGATGGTTATCACCTTCTGCTTCGTCTTTTTCATTTCTGCTTCTTGGAGACTCTCGGGGCTCCCTTATCAGCTGCCAGCTGTAGCGCCACCATCTCCCTATGTTCCTTAGACTTTAAGTGCTTCATCCTGATTTCTGCACTTTGGGAGTTTTCATCACAAGCTGGGCAGACCAAGTCCTCGTAATATTCCGCGTCACTCAACAGGTCATGGTAGTATTCGGTGTCATCCTGAACTAGTCTAGCGAGAGGGCCTGCTACTTTTTCCTTACCCAACTGGACGTTAGCCGACTGTTGCTCCCTCCCTAGACATCTTTCCTGAAGAGACTTCTTCATGCGTTCATATTCATCCCGCTCTTCCTGGGTTTCCTGCAAATCCTTCACTAATGACCTCATTTGTGATTTCAATACTTCCCCTTCCATCGGGGATTGATTGATCGGGCTATTCAACCCTCCTACTGGAGCAGCTGTTTCAACATTCTGTTGTTCACATAGACGTGATTCAGCGTACTTTTGGCATCCCAGTAAAATCTGTGTTGCAACCTCAGCTATTTCCATAACTTTTGAGAGCTCCGAACTCCTTCCCTTTGAAGATTGAAACTCGTGTTCAGATTGTTCCCATTGCAGAGTCTTGTCCCTCAGCATATGAAGGAGTTGGCTGACCGTTAACTCTTCCACGGGAACACTGTGGATCAGAGTCTTCTCCATTTCATCCACCTTTTCCTCCAATGCTTTCACCTTCTTTTCCTCTTGTACTTTGGCTTTCAGCGCTCGGAGAAGTTGCGCCTTGATGCTCTCTAGCTCATGTTCAGGGGCCATTCTTACAGTCTCTGTGTTTCTTACAGTTTCCTTTTCTTCAACTGAAAGGATTCCCAGTTGAATCTGTTCTTCAAGTTGTTGAACCTCGGTCATTGCCGCCTCATATTTCTCTTGGGTTTCCTTCAATATTTTTATGAGTTCTTGGACATCTTGTCTTTCATGTTCTGCCATGTCTTTCACCTCTAATTTCTCATCTATGGATGGAACTTCTACCGATGAGTCTGTCTTGGCCTTGAGCTCATCAAGAATTTCCTGCAGCCTTTGGACTTCTTGCTCATGTTCAACCTTTAGTTGCTCATATGCTTCTACTGAAACTAGCTTTTCGGAGGTTGCCGAGTTAATCCCCTCCAGGATTGTAGCCTGGGCCTGTTCATACTGTTCCTTCAACTTCTCAAACTCTGCTTGTAAGGAGTCATAGAGAAGAACTGGAATAAAATCCTGGCTTCCTGAAGATTCCTCTTCATTTGCTTCTTTCTGCAAATATTCTAACTCCTGAACATCATAAGGGAGATGTGATCGGTGATTGGTCACGATGGCTCTATGGTCGCTCTCTGCTTGAGCTAGCTGCTTCTGTTGTCTTTCCAGATTCTCCCATTCGGTGTCATAGAACTTTTTCATTGTTTTCATCTCTTGTACGAGACGGTAACTCAATTGTTCTAATTGTTGTCGTGATTTGAAATAAAGTTGAGTCCGGGCTCGGTGTTCTTCCGTCATGGATATGTCCTTAAACTGAACAGACTCAGAATTCTCTGTCAAACTATTTTGTCGTTGTTCGGTGGAGATCTGTTCTGAAACTTTGTTCTTCTCTGAAGCATAAGCCTTTCTGCATGCCTTCGTTTTTCCAACCTTAGTCAGCAAGTCCATTTTAGCCTTGTCTTTCACATTTGGGTTGGTCTTATCGTCATCCGATTCAGAATCTGAGCTGATTGTCTGCACCGAGTCCTCACTCGTTATGGCTTTTAGATAGTGCCATTCCATGTCTATTTTCTTGATCCACTCCCGTCCTAGAAGTGGTGGTCCTCCCTCAGGTAGTACGTATAAGTTCATTCTTGGGTGTTCTTTACCCCTATCTCTCACCTTGACTCTTATCTTTCCCATGTGGTATACTTTATGCCCCGTGTACGTCTGCAATATGAACTTGGTATCCCTTAAGGGTATATGTGAGAATAGCTGGTGGTAATCCCTTCGATTTATGACTGATAGAGCTGATCCAGTGTCCAACTCCATTTTCACTTGGACTCCAGCTATTTTTAGCATGACCCAGATAGTTTGTAGGTCAGCTTCCTTACTCACATTGTGAATTCTCAGACTACCCAGCTCCTGGCCGTTTGGGTCTGAGTCCGAATTCTGTTCGTCTGAACTCTTCTCAGCCACCTTGTGTACCTTGTTGTACTTTTCCTGTGATGGCTTCCTTTGGCTGTTGGTCCTTTGGTTGTTGGTCTTCTTCCCTGACCGGCATACCTTAGCTATGTGACCCAGTTTGCCACATTTCCTACATTCCTGGTTCTTAAACAAGCATTGGTTCTGGTCGTGTGTAGTCTTCCCACAACGATAGCATTTTGTTGTTGTCGAGGTAATTTGATCCACACTGAGTGCCGCTGTCTTTAGCTGCATTTCTGCAGTTCCCTTTGCTGTGGCTTCGTGCGATGCTGCAATAAGGACAGCCCTGTCAAGTGTAAGTTCGTTCTCTTCGAGTAGTCGCTTTTGCGTTCCTTCCTTTGCCAATCCGCACACGAACTTGTCTCGCAATGCCTCTGTCAGATTCCCTCCAAACTGGCAGTATTTCGCTAGTCTACGCAGTTCGACCAAGTATTCTGCGTTGCTTTCGTCTTTCCGTTGTGTTCTCGCATAGAATTTGAATCGTTCCGCCAACATCAACGGTGTGGGGTTCAAGTGATCCTTCAGAACAGCCACAATATCATCGAAGGTCTGATCCGCCGGTTTAGCCGGTGATAGTAGATGCTTCGAGAGCCCGTATGTCTTCGCGCCCATCAAGTTTAGCAAGGTTATAGCTTTGTCATCTTCTTCTATTTTATTGGCCTCACAATAGATCTCAATGCGTTCCACATACGTGGCCCAGTCTTCTACCTCGGAATTAAAATTGTTGATGTTACCACGCTTAGGCATCTTCCTCTCTTCCTGATAAACATCACAAATTATTTCTTTAAAATTTTTTTTTTTTTTCAAGATGGCGGTTCCCGCGAAAATGGCGGTTTCCCGCGCTTATCTTCCCTCCCCGCCCACTTCAATGGCGGTTTCCCGCTCCTCTCTTCTTCCCCGCCTAATGGCGGCTTCCCGTGTTTCTTCCCTGGCGGGAGGGGTACACTTTCCCCACGGGCGACGGCCGCTGGCTTTCAGGTTCACAGCCTGCGCGTCGGCTTCAGTGCTTTCCCTTTTCTCGGCAGGGCAACCGGCGCTGGGTACACCCCGTTGACGGCGAACAGTTTCAGCCACTGGACTGGCTCTCGCTCAGTCTCCCTTGCTCGGGCTCTGTCTCTCTCCCACTGGCTCGGCTCTACCGGCGCTGGGTACACCCCTTTGACGGAGAACAGTTTCAGCCGCTGGACTGGCTCTCGCTCAGTCTCCTTGGTCGGCTCTGCCTCTCCCGCTCGCTCGGCTCCCAATCATGCCTCCCAGCCCTCTCGCAGTCCGGTGCTTCCCTCCCTGGCTGCGGCTGAGTTTATCTCTTCCCGCGCCTACGTTCCCGGTCGCAGCGCTCCGTGGCTTCGGTCGCTGCCCGGCCTTTTTCGCCGGTCGCGGTCTACCTGTCTCACGACGCCGTTGCGTCCCCCAGCCTGTCTGTACCGCGGCTTCCTTGCTCCATGCTGCCCCCTTCTCAGCGCCTCTGGACCCGACTTCTGTCCGGCTCCTTTCCCCCTCGACCGTGGTCGAGTGCACCGCCCTTATCCTCCGGTTATTCTTTTTACTTTCCCTTACTCACAGTCACCGTGGCCGCCTTGCTTCTCGTGCTGATCGGCTCACTCCTCACCATGGCAGAAGGGACAGTCAGTGCCTGTTGCTGATGGAAATCTTTGTCTCTAAATTCTTCCTCCTTTCTAGTTCTGCAGCCTCGAGTTTTCTCCCAGCAGAACGACGAGGGCGGTTGCCTCTTCTCGACGCTCGTTAACTGCTTCGGAAGTATTGTTGCCGTAGGGTACGATCGGACTCGTCGCCACTGTAAAGTCTGTGGGTTGTTTAGTTAATTAATACACAGACTCCAAGAGTAACTTAAAACAGGACTTTACTATTCGAAGGTCAGGGCGAATCTGCCCAATAAGTTCTGCCACAGCACTTATATACCGGTGTGGTCACCGTCGGTATTACAGTATACAGAAGCCAACAAAGTTGTGCCACACCTAAAATAGTTCTCTTAAAGGTGAACGGTTACATACAATGGTTTTTTAAAGGTAGACGGATACATACACTACAGGTGTCTCTGCCGTAGCTATGGATTCGACCCTTGTTCTCGATTCTACAAGTTGGTCAGCATGACATCGTATTACGTTTTCACCAATCTCTACCGTGTACATCAGGGGTCCTTGTCTGGCACGAATTGTTCCAGATTGCCATTTCTCATTCTTATAGTCCCGGGCTAACACTGGTTGTCCTATTTCGAAACTCCGAGTGGTTTTGTTATTTACATGCTGGAACTGTTTGTTTTCGACTTCCCTATGCACATTTGGTTTTAACAAATCCAACCTGGACCGCAACCTCCTGTTATAAAACATCATGGCAGGACTTTGATTTGTCACTGCATGTGTGGCGTTTCGATATGCCATTAGGAAATTGTCCACCTTGTGTTGTACTGGAATATGGTCTTCGCTCATGGCCTTTATCGCCTTTTTGAATGTTTGTACAAATCTCTCGGCCAACCCATTTGTAGCCGGATGATATGGGGCAGATGTATAGTGTTTCACGCCATTCTTCTTCATGAATTTCTGGAATTCTTCTGACACGAACTGCGGTGCGTTGTCTGAACATATCTGTTCTGGCAATCCATTTCCTGCAAATATGGTTCTTAGAACTGCGATCGTCTTTTCCGAGGTAGTGGTCGCCATCTTAATCACTTCTGGCCATTTAGAATGTGCGTCTACCGCTATCAAAAACATGGAATCCATGAATGGATCTGCAAAGTCGATATGTACATGCTGCCATGGAGTTGAAGGCCATTCCCATGGATGCAGCGGTGCAATTGGAGGTGCATTTTGAACTTTTTGGCACCCTGAGCAGCTTTTAGTCAGATCCTCTATTTGTTGGTCGATACCCGGCCACCACACATAAGCCCTAGCAAGGCTTTTCATCTTGACTCCCCCCAGATGACCTTCATGCAGTTCCTTTAGAACTCTCTCCCTTAATTTCGGAGGAATAATCACCCTTGTTCCATACATCAATGTTCCTTGACAAACGGACAGCTGTTCTCGTCTGGCTGAGAATGCCGGTAACAGTGGTTCGCCATGTGCTGGCCATCCCTTCACTGTCAATTCGTAGACCCGAGACAGTGTCAGGTCATTCCTGGTCTCCCTCTCAACACTCGCATTGGTGACTGGCAAACATTCGATGATGGTCGAGTGAAATAACTCAACAGGGTCAACTGTCGGTGCCTCTTCCGCTGTAGGTAGTGGCAGGCGCGACAGCCCATCAGCATTACCATGTTGCTTTGTACCTTTGAATTCGATCTCATATTGATGTGCCCCTAGGAAAAGGGACCATCTCTGGAGCCTCTGTGCTGTCATCACCGAAACACCCTTCTTAGGGTTAAAAATGGAAACCAACGGCTGGTGGTCTGTCAGCAGCGTAAACATTTGGCCTTGCAGGTAATGATTAAATTTTTTTACTCCCCACACGAGGCTGAGAGCCTCCCTATCTATCTGAGCATAGTTGCGCTCAGCGGAGGTCAATGATCTGGATGCGAACGCGACTGGTCTTTCCAAGCCATTTGGCAACTTATGTGATAGCACTGCCCCAATACCATATGGAGAAGCATCACAAGCTAAACGAATAGGCAGCGTTGGGTTAAAGTGAGCCAACACTTCCTTAGAGGTGATCAATGCCTTGCTTTTGTGAAAAGCCCGCTTACAGTCCTCGCTCCACTTCCATGGCACTCCCTTTTGTAAAAGAGCGTTCAGCGGGTGTAGCACCATGGATAAATTTGGCAGAAACTTATGGTAATAGTTAATTAACCCTAGGAACGACCTCAACTGGGATACATTTTCCGGAGTGGGAGCCATCACAACAGCTTCAATCTTGTCAGGTGACATGTGAAGCCCCTCCTGGTCAATGACATGACCACAGTACGAGATTCGCTTCTGAAAGAACTCACATTTCTGGCGATTAACTCGAAGTCCATACTCTTTCAATCTGGTGTGCACCTGTTCCAAATTAGCAAGGTGTTCCTCATCATCATCTCCTGTAATAAGAATGTCGTCCAGATAGCATTGTGTGCCAGGAATTCCCTGTAATACCTGCTCCATGGCCCTTTGCCAAATCGCTGGAGCCGATGCCACTCCAAAAACCAGTCTATTATACCGATATAAGCCCTTATGCGTGTTGATCGTGAGATACTGGCGTGACGCATCATCAACTTCCATCTGTAAGTATGCCTACACCAGGTTTATCTTGGTGAAGTGTTTCCCGCCAGACAACGAAGCGAAGATATCCTCAATCCGCGGAAGCGGATATTGCACCGTGTGAAGAACCGGATTAACAGTGATCTTGAAATCGCCACAGATGCGAACCTTCCCCGGTGCCCCCGGCTTGTTGCTCAATGAACGCTTCATGACGGGAACAGTGGGCGTGGCCCATTCGCTCCAGTCCACCTTTGACAGTACTCCTGAATGTTCTAGCCCTTCCAGCTCAGCTTCCACAGCAGGTCGTATCGGGTTTGCATGTTCTTCAACCTTGATGTTTGCCGTAATTCCTTTCAGTGTTCCCAGTCCCTGTTGGAACACCTCCTTAGCATCGTCCAATATTCTGGACAGTCGTTTAGGTTTGACATCGTCCTTTTTACCGGAATCTACAGTTAGTGCTTTTAAGGAATGCCAGTCCATATTTATTCTCCTGATCCATTCCCGTCTCAGTAGTGGTGGACCTCCCTCAGTTAACACATACAAGTCCATTCCTTTGCTTTCTTTACCCTTGTGGACCACTTTTACTTTTATCTTTCTGATGGGGTGCACTCTTTGCCCCGTGTATGTTTTTAATACAATCTCCGTATCCCTTAGGGGAATGTGTGAGAATAACCTTTTGTAATCTTGCTTATTCATGACCGTCAATGCCGAACCCGTGTCCAATTCCATCTTCACTTGGACTCCTGCTATCTGGAGTGTAACCCAAATAGTTTGGTGGTCTGCTGTGTTACCCACATTATGTATTCTTAGACAACCCAGTTCCTTACTGCTGGAGTCTGAATCCGTCTTCTGTTCATCCGAACTGTTCTCTGTCACCTTGTGTACTTTTTTGTACTTCTTCTGTGGTGACTTTTTGTTGCTGGTCTTCTTTCCTGACTGGCATACTTTTGCTATGTGACCGAGTCTGCCACATTTTCTGCATTCTTGATCTTTGAACCAGCACTGGTTCTGATCGTGCGTTGTCCTTCCGCAATGATAGCACTTTACTGCACCCAATGCCATTCGATTGGTGCTGAGTTCTGATGGCCTTAGCTGCATTTCCACGGTGCCTCATGCTGCCGCCTCGTGCGATGCTGCAATGGTGACAGCTTTATCTAGCGTAAGGTCCTTTTCCTCTAGCAGTCGCTTCTGAGTTCCTTCTTTTAATAGTCCACACACAAACTTATCTCTCAGAGCATCTGCTAGTCCTGTACCAAACTGACAGTACTTTGATAGCTTGCGCAGTTCAATTAAGAATTCAGCGTTGCTTTCCTCTTTCAGCTGTGTTCTTCTGTAAAATTTAAATCGTTCCGCTATCAGCAGCAGCGTGGGGTTTAAATGCTCTTGCAGGATAGTAACAATATTCGCAAAAGTCTTATCCGGCGGTTTATCTGGTGTTACAAGGTGACTTAATAACCCGTACGTCTTCGCACCCATCGAGTTTAATAGGGTTAGTGCTTTCTTTTCAGCCGGTATCTCATTTGCTGTACAATAAATTTCAATACGCGCCACATAAGTGGCCCAATCTTCGACATCGCTATCAAAAGCAGTGATGTTACCGTTTTTAGGCATCCTTGTAAGTTTCTTTAAGTATTTTTTTTTTTTCCAAAATGGCGGCTTCCCGCGCTTGGCGGCTTTTCCCGCGCTTGTCTTCTTCCTGCGCTGACTAAAATGGCGGCTTCCCGCGCTTGGCTTCTTCCCCCACTGGCTACAATGGCGATTACCGCGCTGTTGCCGTTCTCGCCTCCCAGCAGTCCTTAATTTCCCCCGACGCTGCTGCTTTTACTCCCCGCTGTCCTCGTGGGTATTAGTGCTTCCTTTCTTGCTGCACGTCTATTCTGATTGCTGCCCGGCCCTTTACACCGGCTGCGGTCGAGTTCTCTGCCCTTTTTCCTCCGGTCTCGCCCCCCTTCTCCACTGACAACGCGGCCGACTTTCTGCCCATGTCGCTAGATCGGCTTACCCACCGCCGTGGAAGAAGGATGATCACTGCCTATCGCTGATGGTGGGCTTCGTGGTCAGCAATTCCAACCCGGGTTCTCGATGCCTCCCGTGCGAATGCGGTGCTGAGCAGGATGATGAGGGCGGATGCCTCTTCTCGACGCCTGTTCTGGGGACGAAGCTGCCTTGGATGCAATTGCCGCTGGGTAAGATCGACTCATCACCACTGTTGAGTCTGTGTGTTCCAGATATGCTTATTTTAAATAACTGGACACAGACAACAGGAAAAACTAAAACAGGTCTTTACTACTTGAAGGTCAGGGCTGAACTGCTTTACATATTACTACACAGAGCTTATATACCGGTGTGGTCACCACCGGTACTACAATATACAGTAGCAAGAGAAAGTAGTCCATCTTCTTAAGGTAGTTCTCTTAAGGTGGTACAGGTCACATACACCACACATATAGCTAGGGCTGTAGAGAGGGCTTTAAACTAACTAGTGGGGGGGAGGTTCCTAGAGAGCAAATAATAAAAATGACAACAGAGAAGGTCATAGACTTAGGTCGCAGTGGGGAAATTAAAAACCAGAGCATGTCAGGAAGGGGCAGAAGGTATGGAGTAAAAGGTAAAGTGATAAAAAGGGCAAAAGCAGGAACTAAGTGTCACAAAACATCTTTGAAAGTTCTCTATCTGAATGCACGTAGCATGTGTAACAGAATAGATGAGTTAATGGCACAAATAACTACATATGGGTATGATCTTGTGGCCATTACAGAAACATGGCTGCAGGGTGACAATGCCTGGGAATTAAACATACCAGGTTATTTAACGATCAGGAACGACAGGCAGGAAGGAAGGGGAGGTGGGGTGGCTATGTTAATAAAGGAAGGATTCACTGTAATACAGAGAAATGATATTGGGTCAAAAGATCAGGATAATGAAACAGTTTGGGTGGAGGTAAGGAATAATAAGGGGAAAAAAACACTAGTGGGTGTAGTCTATAGGCCTCCGAACAGTGGCAACTCTGTTGGATGGAGTATCAATCAGGAAATAGTTGAGGCTTGTAATAAGGGAACATCTATAATTATGGGGGATTTTAACTATCATATTAATTGGACAAATCAAATTGGGCAGGGCTGCCTTGAGGATGACTTCATTGAGTGTATTAGGGATGGGTTTCTTGAGCAGTATGTAACTGAACCGACCAGGGAGCAAGCAACCTTTGATCTGGTCCTGTGTAACGAGATGGGATTAATTAAAAATGTCCTAGTAAAGGATCCCCTTGGAATGAGTAACCATAACATGGTTGAATTCCATATTCAATTAGAGGGTGAGAAGGTTGGATCTCAAACAAGCGTGCTAAGCTTGAATAAAGGAGACTATGAAGGTATGAGAGCGGAATTGAGTAGAGTGGATTGGGAAAATAGATTAAAGGATAAGACGATACATGATCAGTGGTGTACATTTAAGGAGTTATTTTACAACTTCCAAAAAATATATATTCCACTGAGAAGAAAAGGGTGTAAAAGAAAAGACAGCCATCCATGGCTAAGTAAAGAAATTAAGGATAGTATTCGACTAAAAACAAGGGCATATAAGGTAGCCAAATCTAGTGGGAGGATAGAGGATTGGGAAAACTTTAAAAGACAGCAAAAAATAACAAAAAGATTGATTAAGAAAGGGAAGATAGATTATGAAAGTAAATTAGCAAAAAATATAACAACAGATAGTAAGAGTTTTTATCTATATATATAAACAGATCGTTCTTTCTGTCTGTCTGTCCTTCTGTCTATCCTTCTGTCTGTCCTCGGGTGTGCGTCTGTCCGGCTATGCGCTCGAAAGTTACAGAGCGTACCTACGCGTGCGTTACGTCGAAAGAAAGCTCACCGTTCCAAAACGATGGTAAGCGTATTTACGTTTCGGCCGGACAAAAATTGCGCCCGTGGTATCCGAAAAACCTTCAACATTCCGCTCATTATCCACTCATTACCATAGTGTGACATTGAGGTCGACCAATCGTACGGTCGACCAACCCGATGGTCGACCAATCAATGCATGGCAGGGGCGGTTTCGTTGCATGTGCAGCCGAGCCCTCCTAGAGTCGAGTGACAGGACGATTGACCAATCCTATGCTTCGGTGACATGACGATCGACCAATCAGTGCGTGTGTGGGCGGGCCTTATCGTTCTGAACTGAGGTGAGTGGCCGCCATCTTTATTCTCACCTTCTGTGTGTTTATTGTCTGGGTGGGGCCTAATCCTTCAGAGACTATAAATACATTAGCTTAGCCTTCTTTCATCAACAAAGAGACGGACACTGGCCTGATTACACGTGAGTCACTTGGAGCATTGAGAAGTGAGTGAAATTTCTGTTGTTTTGTTAGGAGCGAGTTTTTTTTTAATGTGTAAAACGTAAAAACACAATGTCTAAAACATTAAAACACAATGAAGATGGTGTCCCATCTTCTTAACAGCCGTTTTAAAAAAAATAACTTTTGGTGTTTTCAGCAAGAATGTGCGTTCCTTCTCCATGGCAGCTTTTTAAAAACATTAAAAAACTTTCAAGATGGCCTCCCATCTTCTTAACACTCGTTTATAAAAAAAAAAAAATTTTTAATTTCTGTTGGTTTCACAGACTGTGCGTTCCTTCTCCGTGGCAGCTTTTTAAAAAAAAAAAAATTTTCTGTTGGTTTCACAGACTGCGCGTTCCTTCTCCGTGGCAGCTTTTTAAAAACATTAAAAAACTTTCTAGATGGCCTCCCATCTTCTTAACACCCGTTTATCCATCGCAGCTTTCTTTTAAAAAATAAAAAAATTCCTGTTCGTTTCACACTGCGCGTTCCTTCTCCGTGGCAGCTTTAAAAAAAAAACAATTTCTGTTGGTTTCCTTCTCCGTGGCAGCTTTAAAAAAAATAACATTTCTGTTGGTTTCACAGACTGCGCGTTCCTTCACTGTGGCAGCTTTTTAAAAACATTAAAAAACTTTCAAGATGGCCTCCCATCTTCTTAACACCCGTTTTTGAAAAAAATTTTTTTTTGCTCTTTCGCTGACCCCCCTCAAAACACTCCTCCCCTCCTCCCACTCTCCCTCCTCCTCCTCCCCCCTCCTTGTCACTCTCTCCCCCTTCTCACTCTCTCCCCCCTTCTCTCTCTCTCTCTCTCCCCCCTCCCTCGCCCCCCTCTCCCTCGCCCCCCCTCTCTCCCTCGCCCCTCCCTCGCCCGCTCTCTCCCTCGCCCCCCCTCTCCCTCGCTCCCCCCTCTCTCCCTCGCTCCCCCCTCTCTCCCTCGCTCTCTTCCCCCCCTCTCCCTCACTCTCTTCCACCCTCTCTCCCTCGCTCTCTTCCCCCCCACAGTCGCTCGCTCTCTTCCCCCCCACAGTCGCTCGCACTCTTCCACCCCACAGTCGCTCGCTCTCTTCCCCCCCCACAGTCGCTCGCTCTCTTCCCCCCCCACAGTCGCTCGCTCTCTTCGCCCCCCCACAGTCGCTCACTCTCTTCCCCCCCCCACAGTCACTCGCTCTCTTTCCCCGCCCCCCCAGTCGCTCTCTCTCTCTCTTCTAACAACATGTCCTCGAAAAAGCCTCGGCACCGCCGGGCACTCCAGCTAGTCTATATATATAAAGCGGTCGATCTGTCTGTCCTTCTGTCTGTCCTCGGGTGTGCGTCTGTCCGGCTATGCGCTCGAAAGTTATACGGCGTACCTACGCGCGCGTTACCCCCGAAGAATGCTTACGCTTCCGGGACGCTGGTAAGCGTATTTACTTTTCGCTCGGACGAAAATTATTCACGCCTTATGCAAAAAACCTTCAAAATTAAACTCATTATCTGCTACTTAGCATTGATTGACTGACTTCAAGGTTCCACCAATCCTGTGCCGTCACGATTGACCAATCCTACAATACGGTCCCCTGATGGTTGGCCAATCGGTGTGTGTGTGTGTGGGCGGGACTAATCGTTTTCATCTCAGGGACCTGGCAGCCATTGTTTCACTGCCATGCCTTCAGCTTCCAGCTCAAACTACTTTGAAAGTTAGTATCTCTTTTAAAAATAACATAAGATTTGCCAAAAACGTTTTATAAGTACTTTCACTTTCATCTTTCAAGGTATTAAAAGGTAGAAATGTTGCTCGGCAGCACATTCACACAGGGAGAGAGAGAGACAGGGCCTGAAAGCACTTTGATCATCCAGCTTTGAAAAAGTTAGTTTCTCTTTTAAAAATAACATAAGATTTACCAAAAAACGTTTTATAAGTACTTTCACTTTCATCTTTCAAGGTATTAAAAGGTAGAAATGTTGCCCGGCAGCAGATTCACAAAGGGACACAGACAGGGCCCTAAAGCCTGGGACTCGATTTAAAATGTTGCCCGGCACCAAATTCACAAAGGGACACAGACAGGGCCGCAAAGCCTGGCATTCGATTTAAACCGCCCACCCCAAAACAGCCCTGGCAAAGCCGGGCTCCCCCAGCTAGTAGTTATATAAAAAGAAAAAGGGTGGCTAAAGTAAATGTTGGTCCCTTAGAGGATGAGACCGGGAAATTAATGGTGGGAAATATGGAGATGGCAAAAACACTGAATGAATATTTTACATCAGTCTTTACAGTAGAAGACACTAAGAATATCCCAACACTGGACAAACAGGGGGCTAAAAGGGGGGAGGAGCTAAACATGATCAAAATCACTAAGGAAGTGGTACTCGGTAAAATAATGGGACTCAAGGCGGATAAATCACCTGGACCTGATGGCATACATCCGAGGTGTGGTGTATGTAACCTGTTCCACCTTAAGAGAACTACCTTAAGAGATGTACTACTTTCTCTTGGCTGCTGTATACTGTAATACCGGTGGTGACCACACCGGTATATAAACGTTGTGTAGGGATTTGCTGGGCAGTTCAGCCCTGACCTCCGAATAGTAAAGACCTGTTAAAAGTTATTCTTGTGGTCTGTGTCCAGTGATTTATAATAAGCATAACTGGGACACACAGACTTAACACTAGGGTCTTGAGGGAAGTGGCGGTAGGGATTGTGGATGCATTGGTAATAATTTTCCAAAACTCCCTGGACTCGGCAAAGGTCCTGGCAGACTGGAAAACTGCTAATGTAACACGCTTATTTAAAAATAGCAGTAGACAGAAGGCTGGAAACTATAGACCGGTTAACCTAACATCTGTGGTAGGTAAAATTTTGGAGTCCATTATTAAGGAGACAGTAACAGGACATTTGGATAATCATAATTTAATAGGACAAAGTCAGCATGGTTTTATGAAGGGGAAGTCATGTTTGACAAATTTGCTGGAGATCTTTGAGGAAGTAACGTATAGGGTGGATAAAGGGGAACCAGTGGACGTAGTGTATTTAGACTTCCAAAAGGCATTTGACAAGGTGCTACACAAAAGATTATTGCTTAAGATAAAAAATCACGGGATTGGGGGTAATATTCTGGCATGGATAGAGGATTGGCTATCTAACAGAAGGCAGAGAGGTGGGATAAATGGTTCATTCTCAGACTGGCAATCAGTAACTAGTGGTGTTCCGCAGGGGTCAGTGCTGGGTCCCCAACTCTTTACAATCTATATTAACGAATTGGAGGGGGGGACCGAGTGTAACATATCAAAGTTTGCAGATGATACTAAGATGGGAGGGAAAGTAGTGAGTGAGGAGGACATAAAAAACCTGCAAGGGGACATCGGCAGGCTAAGTAAGTGGGCAGAGATTTGGCAGATGGAATACAATACTGGAAAGTGTGAGGTTATGCACTTTGGCAGGAAAAATCGTAGAGCAAGTTATTATCTTAATGGCAAGAAACTGGAAAGTACTGAAGTACAAAGGGATCTGGGGGTCCTGGTGCACGAAACTCAAAAGGTTAGTATGCAGGTGCAGCAAGTGATTAAGAAGGCCAATGGAATGTTGGCTTTCATTGCTAGGGGGATAGAATATAAAAATAAGGATGTATTGCTTCAGTTGTACAAGGTATTGGTGAGACCGCACCTGGAATACTGCGTACAGTTTTGGTGTCCATACTTAAGAAAGGACATACTTGCTCTCGAGTCAGTACAAAGAAGGTTCACTCGGTTAATCCCGGGGATGAGGGGATGGACATATGAGGAGAGGTTGAGTAGATTGGGACTCTACTCATTGGAGTTCAGAAGAATGAGAGGCGATCTTATTGAAACATATAAGATTGAGAAGGGGTTGGATCGGGTGGATGCGGGGAAGATGTTCCCGATGATGGGTGAAACTAGAACTAGGGGGCATAGTCTTAGAATAAGGGGCTGCTCTTTCAAAACTGAGATGAGGAGGAACTACTTCACTCAGAGGGTGGTAGGTCCATGGAATATGCTGCCCCAAAAAGCTGTAGAAGCTACATCATTACATAAATTTAAAACAGAAATAGACAGTTTCCTCGAAGTAAAGGGAATTAAGGGTTATGGGGAGCAGGCAGGAATTTGGACATGAGTCTAGGTTCGGATCGGTCATGGCCCTGTGGGTAGCGGAGCGGGCCCAGGGGACGTGTAGCCTGATCCTGCTCCTATTTCGTGTGTCTAATTCTGTTAGATTCAGGAGATGGTTCTGTGATAGTGGATTGGCGGTTAGGATCAGATCAGCCATGATCTTATTGAATGGCGGAGCAGGCTCGAGGGGCCGATTGGCCTACTCCTGCTCCTATTTCTTATGTTCTTATGTTCCCCAGAAAGTCTTTCACGGGTTTAGAACCATAACCTGTCCTTATATTTTCCATAATCCTGTTCGTCTCGAGCAAGTCCTACACCGACAACAATAACACACAATTTCGGATGAAAGGTCATCGACCTGGGTCATTATCCATGTTTCTCTCTCCACAGTTGCGGCCTGACCTGCTAAGTATTTCCAGTATTTTCTGCTTTTATTTCAGATTTCTAGCACGTGTAGTATTTTGCTTTTGAACAACAATAAATACTTGCATTTATATAGCACCTTTAACACAGTAAAACGTCACAATGTGCTTCACAGGAGCATCAGCGGACACAATCAGACAACCAGAGAGATATTAGTGAAGGTGGCAAATGGATGGTGTGAAAGACAGAAGGATAGAGAGGTAAAGAGGCAGAGAGTTTTAGGAAGGGAATTCAAGAGCTTATGGCTTAGGCAGCTGAAGGCACGATCACCAATTCTGGAGTGATGAAAATCAGTGACATGCAAGTGGCTAGAATTAGAGAAGGGCATTGTTCCTGGAGTGTTGATGGTCTGGAGGAGGTTACAGAGACAGGGCAGGGTGAGGACATGGAGCGATTTCAACAGAGGAATGAGAATTTTCAAATCGTGGCATGGCTGAACCGGCAGCTAATGTAGGCCAGCGAAAATGGAGGCGATCTATGAATGGGACTTAGTGAGAATTACGATACAAGGGGCAGAGGTATGGATGAGCTCAAGGTACGAAGGTGCAAGTTGGGAGGCCGACCATGAGAACATTGGAATACTTGAGTCTAGAGGTAACAGAGGCACGGATCAGGGTGCCAGCAGCAGATAAGCTGAGGCAGTTTCGGAGATGGGCAATGTTACTGAGCTGGAAGTAGGCAGTCTTGGTGATGTAGAGTATATCGGCTCGGGAATTCATCTCAGGCTCAAATAGGGCGCCAAGTTTGCAAATGGTCTGGTAAAGTCTCCTATTATCTCTAACCTATATTTCATGCATCTTTCAGTAGTATTCTTGCAAACCTGCTCCACAATCTCCATCCCACTTTTTGTTGGCCTGTAAAATACACCAACCAGCGTAATAGCTTCTCTATTTTTTCCTTAACTCCAACCAAATGTGCTGTCTTTGATCCCTCAAGGGAATTAAAGCACTAAAATATGTTCCTAAATCATATCTGCAAGCACTCGTCCTGTTTTACTTACCTTGAGGGAATTAAAGCATGAATATATTTCCTTAATCAAATCTGCAACCACTCGTCATTTATTGCTGCCTTTCTTTCTTGAATACCCTGCTCCCAGGATTATTAAGCATCCAGTACAATTTTCAGGTCTCGTTATCGCCATTATGTTATATTCCCACATTGCTATTTGCGCCTGCAGCTCACCAACATTATCATGAATACTTTGTGCATTTAAACACATTCGCTCCAAACATAACTTAGATCTCTTTGTATTTTCTATGATCTCACTTAATTATCCATTACTTCTAACAATAAATAACTCTCCCAGCCCTCTGTGCACTTTGATTCTATATTTTGACGCTACATCTTGGTGCCCAACCCACTGCCGAATCAGACTAAACACTCCGCCTTGCACTAGTTAAACTTGCCGCAAGGATATTGATCCCAGTTCACTGAGGTGCAAGCTGTCCATCTTGAACAGTTCCCTCCTGCCACAGAACTGGCCCCCATGCCCCAGGAGTGTGAAGCCCTCCCTTCTGCACCGTGTCTGTAGCCAGCCTTCAACCTGCCATATCCCCTATTTCTAAACACACTAGTGCGTGGCACTGTGAGTAATCCAGAGATTACGACCATTGAGATCCTACTATTTAACATCCTCCCTAGCTCCTTAAACTCTGATTCCAGGACCTCAACCCTCTTTTTCCCTATGCCATTGGATCAGATGTGGACCACAACTGCCAGCTCTTCCATTACTACATCTGACCCCCACAGAATGTTTCTAGACCCTCTCTGCGATATTCCCTCACCAGGTACCAGAGAGGCAAAGTATCACCCGGGTCTACGCCAATGGTAGCAGAACGGCCCATCAGTCCCCCTGAGTAATAAATCCCCAATTACTGCTGCAATTACAGTTTGGATGACCCCGTGTGCAGTCCTTTGCCTCACGTTGCCAGACTCTGGACTGCACTCCTTCAAGGGGTTGTCAACCTCATTGGTATTCAAAATAACAACAGAAAACGCTGAAAGATCTTAGTAGGTCAGCCAGCATCCGTGGAGAGAGATACAGAGTTAACGTTTCAGGTCTGGGACCCTTCATCAGAGCTGGAAAATGCTGGAGATGTAACAGATATTAAGCAGGTGCAGAGACAAGGGCGGGGTGGGAGGGGAGGGAGGAATTGAAGGAACATACTGTGCTTCTGTAAGAGGCAGGAAAGCTAAAATGTTGCAAATGGGAATGGCAAAATCAAACAGCATGATAAATGGGGGCAGGGGTTATAGTTTGAAATTGTTGGAATCAATTATGAGTCCAGAAGGTTGTAAAGTGCCTAATCGAAAGATGAGTTGCTGATCCTCGAGCTTACATTGAGCTACATTGGAACAATGCAATAGGCCGAGGACAGAGAGAACAGAGTGGGAGTGAAGCGGTGATTAAAGTGACAGGTGACCGGAAGCTCTGGGTCACCCTTACGGACTGAACGGAGGCGTTCTGCAAAGCGGTCGCCTAATCTGCATTTGGTCTCCCCAATGTAGAGGAGACCGCATCGTGAGCAGCGAATACAGTATACTAGATTGCAAGAAGTACAAGTAAATCGCTGTTTCACCTGGAAGGGGTGTTTGGGGCCCTGGGCAGTGCTTCTGACATGTCTTCCTTTTTCATCAACCGAGGACTCCCCCCTACTGTGGTTGACATGGCCATTGACCGTGTCCCTTCCATTTCCCGTCCTTCTGCACTCACCCCTTCCCCTCCCTCCCAGAACCATGATAAGGTTAATCTTGTCCTCACCTTTCACCCCACCAGCCTTCACATTCAACTGATTATCCTCTGCCATTTCCGCCACCTCGAGCGTGATCCCGCCACCAAACACATCTTCCCCTCACCTCCCCTTTCAGCATCCCAAAGGTAGCGCTCCCTCCGAGACACCCTAGTCCACTCCTCAATCACCCCTAACAGCCCTTCCCCTTCCCCTGGCACCTTCCCGTGCAAGTGCAGGAGATGCAACACCTGCCCTTTTACGTCCTCCCTTCCCACTGTCCAGGGCCCCAAACACCCCTTCCAGGTGAAACAGCAATCTACTTGTACTTCTTGCATTTTGGTATACTGTATTCGCTGCTCACGATGTTGTCTCCTCTACATTGGGGAGACCAAACGCAGATTGGGAGACCACTTTGCCGATCATAGAAACATAGAAGATAGGAGCAGGAGTAGGCCATTCGGCCCCTCGTGCCTGCTCCGCCATTCAATGAGATCATGGCTGATCATCCAAATTCAGTACTCGGTCCCTGCCTTCTCCCCATATCCATTGATCCCTTTAGCCTTAAGAAAAATATCCAACTCCTTCTTGAATATATTTAATGAATTGGCCTCAACTGCCTTCTGTGGTAGAGAATTCCACAGGTTCACCACTCTCTGGGTGAAGAAATTCCTCCTCATCTCTGTCCTAAATGGCTTACCCCTTATCCTTAGACTGTGACCCCTGGTTCTGGATTCCCCGCCATCAGGAACATTCCTCCTGCACTAGTCTGCCCAGATCCTGTTAGAATTTTATCAGTTGCAGTGAGAACCCCTCTCATTCTTCTAAACTCCAGCGAGTATAAGCCTAATCGACCAAATCTCTCTTCATGCGTCATTCCTACCATCCCAGGTATCAGTCTGGTGAATCTTCGCTGCACTCCCTCCATGGCAAGAACATCCTTCCTCAGATAAGGTGACCAAAACTGCACACAATACTCAAGGTGTGGTCTCACCAAGGCCCTGTACAACTGCAGCAAGACATCCTTGCTCCTGTACTCGAATCCTCTCGCTATGTAGGCCAACATACCATTTACCTTCTTAACCGCCTGCTTTACCTGCATGCGTTCCTTCAGCGACTGGTGCACAAGGACACCCAGGTCTCGTTGCACTTCCCCTTTTCCCCATCTATTGCCATTCAGATAATAATCTGTCTTCCTGTTTTTGCCACCAAAGTGGATAACCTCGCATTTATCCACAATATACTGCATCTGCCAAGCATCGGCCCAATTGCCCAACCTGTCTAAATCATACTGGAGTTTCTCTGCATCCTCCTCACAGCACACATGCCACCCAGCTTTGTGTCGTCTGCAAACTTGGAGATATTACATCTAGTTCCCTCGTCTAGATCGTTAATTTATATTGTGAATAGCTGGGGGCCTGGGACCGATCCCTGGGGTAACCCACTAGTCACTGCCTGTCACTCAGAAAAAGACCAGTTTATTGCAACTCTTTCCTTCTTGTCTGCCAACCAGTTTTCTATCCAAGTCAGTACATTACCCCCAATCCCATGTGCTTTAACTTTGCACGCTAGTCTCTTATGTGGGACCTTATCGAAAGCCTTCTGAAATTCCAAAAACTACACATCCACTGGTTCTCCCTTATCTATTCTACCAGTTACATCTTCAAAAATTTCCAGTACATTAGTCAAGCTCGATTTTCCTTTTGTAAATCCATGTTGATTTTGTCCGATCCTGTCACTTTATTCCAAGTGTGCTGCTATTACATCTTTTATAATGGACTCTGGCATTTTCCCCACTACCGATGTCAGGCTTACCGGTCTATAATTCCCTGTTTTCTCTCTACCACCTTTTTTAAATAGTGGGGTTACATTAGCTACCCTCCAATCCATGGGAACTCTTCCAGAGTCTATATAATTTTGGAAGATGACCAGCAATGCATCTATTATTTCTAGGGCCACTTCCTTACGTACCCTAGGATGTAGATTATCAGGCCCTGTGGATTTACTGGCCTTCAATCCCGTCAATTTCCCTAACACCATTTCCCTACAAATACTGATTTCATTCAATTCCTCCCTCTCATTAGATCATATGATCCCCGACATGTCTGGGAGTTTATTTACGTCCTCCTTTGTGAAGACAGAACCAAAGTATATATTTATTTGGTCAGCCATTTCTTTGTTCCCCATTAACAATTTCCCTGCTTCTGACTGCAAGGGACCTACGATTGACTTCACCAATCCTTTTCTCTTCACATATCTATAGAAGCTTTTACAATCAGTTATTATGTTCCCTGCAAGCTTACTCTCATATTCAATTTCCACCCTCTTAATTAATCCCTTTGTCCTCCTTTGCTGAAGCCTAAACTGCTCCCAATGCTCAGGTTTGCTGTTTTTTCTGGCCAACTTATATGTCCTCTCCTTGGATTTTATGCTATCCCAAATTTCCCTTGTTAGCCACGGTTGAGTCACCTTTTTTGTTTTATTTTTATGCCAAACAGGGATGAACAATTTGTGTAGTTCATCCATGCGATCATTGAATGTTTGCCATTGCTTATTCATTGTCAACCCTTTAAGTAACGCTCCCCAATCTATCCTAGCATACTCACACCTCATACAATCATAGATTCCTTTATTTAAATTCAGGACCCTAGTCTCTGAGTCAACTGCATCACTCTCCATCTTAATGAAGAATTCTATCATATTATGATCTCTCCTCCCCAAGAGGCCTCACACAACAAGATTGCTAATTCATCCTTTCTCATTACGTAATACCCAGTCTAAGATGGCCTGATCTCTAGTTGGTTCCTCGACATATTGGTCCAGGAAACCATCCCGTGTACACTCTCGGAATTCCTCCTCCACAGTGTCGTTACTGACATGGTTAGCCCAATCTATGTGTAGATTGAAGTCAACCATGATAACTGCTGTGCCCTTATTGCAGGCATCTCTAATGTCCCGTTTAATGCCATCCCCAACCTCAGCATTACTGTTTGGGGGCCTGTATACACCTCCGTTCAGTCTGAAAGGGTGACCCTGAGCTTCCGGGCGCCTGTCACTTTAATTCACTGCTTCACTCCCACTCTGATCTCTCTCTCCTCGGCCTGTTACATTGTTCCAATGTAGCTCAACGTAAGCTCAAGGAACAGCACCTCACCTTTCGATTAGGCACTTTACAGCCTTCTGGACTCAACATTGAGTTCATCAATTTCAAACTATAACCCCTGCCCCCATTTCACATGCTGTATGATTTAGCCATTCGCATTTGCAACATTTTATCTTTCCTGCCTCTTACAAAAGTTCCTTCAATTTCTTCCCCCGCTCCCACCACCCCGCCCCTGTCTCTGCACCTGCTTAATATCTGTTACATCTCGAGCTTATTCCGGTTCTGATGAAGGATCCCAGACCTGACACGTTCACTCTGTATCTCTCTCCACGGATGCTGCCTGGCCTGCTGAGTATTTCCAGCATTTTCTGTTGTTATTTCAGATTTTCAGCAAACCGCAGTATTTTGCTTATGGCCCAGAAATTCGGGTCCGCAGGTGTGAGTACTCATGGTAGGCCCAACGATAGTGCCAGTTTCGTGCATGCACTGTGCATGCGTGGGAAACCGGAACTTCCGTTCCCGTGAAAGAAGGGGTTCAGTGGTGGAACACATGCGCCAGAGAGGCAGCGCGTGCATATCAAACTTACGTTTTTTTTCCAGTTTTCTCCAGGAGGGTAAGTCTCCAGCAGTTACACTTTTAAAAAGCAGGCACAAGACCTGCTTTTAACAAGGTAAGTATGAATTAATTAAAATTAACCCATTTTTTCCACAGGTTTATTATTTTTAAATATGTTAAACATAGAAACATAGAAGATAGGAGCAGGAGTAGGCCATTCGGCCCCTCGAGCCTGTTCCACCATTCAATGAGATCATGGCTGATCATCCAAATTCAGTACCCTGTCCCTGCTTTCTCCCCATACCCCTTGATCCCTTTAGCCTTAAGAAAAATATCCAACTCCTTCTTGAATATATTTAATGAATTGGCTTCTACTGCCTTCTGTGGTAGAGAATTCCACAGGTTCACCACTCTCTGGGTGAAGAAAATCCTCCTCATCTCTGTCCTAAATGGCCTACCCCTTATCCTTGGACTGTAAAGAAGGGTATGCTTATTTTTAGCTCCGTTAGGAAATGTAATTATTTTTTCAAAATTTTAAATTATTGTTCAAAATAGTTATTTCATGTAATTTATAGTTATTTTAAAAATGTTATTTTTTAAAAATGTATTTGAAGTTTTAGTTATGTTTTGGGGCTTATACCATTTATAGGTTTGACAGCTCTTCCTGTCAAATTTATGAATGAAACATTCCCTGCTACCATTGGCTCTCCGTGGCCCACGTGATCCCTTCGAACTAACTGCACCCCTGGGATACGCAAGCACTGCGCGCCGGCAGTTGGAGGAGGCCCAGGATCGGTAACCCACGCGGGCCCACAGCTCAACAGCCGGCGCGCTAGGTAAGTGCAGGTTACACCCGCGGGAAGCCCCCGACCTGAATTTCTGGGCCATTATATTAGTAATTGGTATTCAAATTGGGGGCAAATATGGGAAATTGCTCTCCGACAAGCATGGGCGATCAAAACTTATCCATGAGATCACTTATAATTATAATTATCACTTGTAATTATCCCTGATAATTCCTTGCAGTACCTACCTTTTGGTGCAGTTAATCTTCACCCCATCCAGAAACAAGTCAAGCTCTCACTTGAAGGAGTTTGGCGAATCGGCGTCCACCACATGAAATGGCAGCCTGATCTGGAGATGCACTATTCTCTGGGAAAAGGACAACCTCCTGACATCTCACCTAGATCTGGCCTTACACATCTTAAAATTGTGACCCCTGGACATCCCTATTTCATTGGAACAAACTATCAACTGGAAGATAGTCTGTTCCCTTTATTATCTTAGAAACCTCAATCAGATCACCTCAGTCGACTCTTCTCTAATGTGTACAGCCTCAACTCCTTTCGCCTTTGTTGATAAATAAGATGCTGCAAACGAGAAATTAGTCTAGTGGCCATTCTCTGCACCCTTTCCAAAGACTCATTATCACCCACCGTATGAGGAGACCAAAACTGACAAAATATTCATAGTGAGGCTTGACCTTGGTTTATATAGGGACAAAATGGTATGTATCGCCTCATAATCAATTGTCCTATTGGTCCAGCAATCACTTCACGGCATTGCCCATGAAGCTCAAGAGATCATTTGTATAGAAGCTCATTGCTGTAGTGATCGGGGCAGGTCTAACAGTCAATAATCCTGTGAATGCCCTCTTAGCTCTAGCAATCGAATCATGGCCATGCACATGAACCTTAAGAGATGCATTCACTGGAAACCGCAGATCTCTTGCTTGCTCCACTTGCTTGAATGCGTTTTCATGAAGGGTGTATATATGTTAAGCATTCGCCCTGCCCACGTGAAATTCACTGCAATTTTCCAAATTGTACATCATTTTCCACCCATGAGCCACTCTCCCAACAATTCAAGAGCCACCTGAAGCAGTAAAAAATCATCTACTGTCCGGAAACCTATATAGATCTTAATATCAGCTGCAAACTTGGGGATTGTTCCCCCAACAACTACATTTAGATCACAAATAAAAATAATATAAGGCAACGGTGCCAACACTGAACCCTGTGGGACAGCACTGGTGACTGGTTTCCAAACAGATCTAAATCCATCTTTAACATACTTCTGCCTACCTCTTTCGAGGCAGTCCTCAATCTAGTTAAACATGTTACCTCAAATAAAAGCGTGGTGGAGACTTGGGAATGGGGGCTCGGGGAGAGATGGAGAGTGGGGAATGGGGGATCGGGGAGAAATGGAGACTCAAAAATGGGGGATTGGGGAAAGAGATGGAGACTGGGAATGGGGGCTCGGGGAGAGATGGAGATTGTGGAATGGGGGATTGGGAGTGAAGGTGATTGTGGATTGGAGGTCAGGGGCGAGAATGGGTGGTCCACTGGTGGAGAAATGGGGAACTAGTGAACGGAAACCAATCATTCTCACTGGTAGAACAAGGTGGAAAGGGAGGCAGAAGTGTCTTGAACTGAGGGCTATTAGACCGTGGGGCCCTTCACCACGTGTGGCTATTGAGATAGGGACTAAAACATCATTTCAAAGGGAAAATGAGAAAGAATTGAAAAGGAGGAATATTAAAAGATGGGGGTTTTAATGCGGTTACAGTAGCGAGCGCTCGCCTTGGGGCCGAATGGCCTCCTCCTGTGCTGTAAGTCCTGCCATTCTATGAAAACTCCCCTTTATTGTGTCCGAGTTCAGGGGATGGTTTAGAAATGATGACTATGAGCTGAGCTCTGGACGATGTGTTCTGTGAGCCCAGGGCCCTCCGCACCAACTCTCAGGTTAGATTAAGTCACTCTGTGCCACCCAGTTTTGACATGTGAAGAATAACAACAGATCGGCTCGCTCAGAAGCTCCTGGTTCAGAATTGTCAGCAATGAGTGCAGCTTCAGTGAGGTATCATTATTTACTGGTGGAATCAACATTCCTCCTTCCTCTGGTTTCAACTCTGTGAATCGCTCTCCCCATTTCGCTTTTCCCTCTTCCCCACCGTCGGTTCTCCATCACCCCACATTCGGTTCCTCTCTGCCATGCTCGGTTTCCCCTCTGTTTTCATTCCCGGCAGTGGCGCTATAAAGAGAGAGGCAGCGACAGGAACCTTCACAATAGAAGAAAATCAAGGAGTGACATCGCAGGGCAGCCAGTAGGTGATTTATTTGGTGAGAATGAGTTTTTTAGACTCTAAGCTGGGGAAGTGTGTTAAACTCAGAGCTAGGAAACAACAACTTGCTATTACATTACTTTACCAAATTTCATGAACACACATAAGGCTGCTGGACCTGACAGCATCCCTGGACGGGTACTCAAGGAATGTGCTGATCAGCTGGCTGATGTCTTCACCGCCATCTTCAATCTGTCACTGGCCCAGGCAGTAGTCCCTACATGCTTCAAGACCGCCACCATTATTCCTGTGCCAAAGCAAACGGCTGTGACGTGTCTGAATGACTATCGACCTGTCGCACTCACACCCATCATAATGAAGTGTTTCGAGAGACTGGTCCTGGCTCACATCAAAGCCAGTGTTCCCGCCTCTCTTGACCAACACCAGTTTGCCTATCGCGCAAACAGATCAACGGAGGATGCAATCACAACTGCTCTTCATTCTGCACTGAAACACTTAGATGGTAAAGAGACCTACTTCAGAATGCTGTTCATAGACTACAGCTCAGCATTCAACACCATCGTCCCCAACAAGCTGGACACCAAATTCCACACTCTTGGCCTGAACACTTCCCTTTGCAACTGGACCCTGGACATCCTAACAAACAGACCCCAGTCTGTCAAATTAGGTAACCACACCTCCCCCCCCCCGACACTGAACACGGGGGCCCCACAAGGTTGTGTGCTGAGCCCCCTCCTCTACTCCCTCTTCACCCACGACTGTGTGGCTGTTCATGGTTCCAACACCATCATCAAGTTTGCGGATGATACCACGGTGGTAGGCCAGATCACCAACAACGATGAGTCAGCCTACAGGTAGGAGGTCCAGTACCTCGTGAAGTGGTGCGCCGACAACAACCTGGCCCTTAACATCAAGAAAACCAAGGAAATCATTGTGGACTTCAGGAAGTCTAAAGGCGGAAGGCACACCCCCATTTACATCCAAGGGGCTGTGGTGGAAAGGGTGGGCAGCTTTAAGTTCCTCAGAGTCCACATCATGGAAGACCTCTCCTGGTCCCTCAATACCTCCTCTTTGGTGAAGAAGGCCCAGCAGCACCTATATTTCCTAAGGAGGCTGAAGGGATGTAACCTGTCACCCCGGATCCCCTCTAACTTTTACTGCTGCACAATAGAGAGCATCCTGACGAACTGTATCACAGTGTGGTATAGCAGCTGTAGCTACTATGACCGGAAAGCCCTGCAGCGGGTAGTCAAAACTGCCCAATGCATTACCAGCACCCGGCTACTGACCATTGAGAACATCTACCAGAAATGCTGTCTACAGAGGTCATTGACCATCATCAAAGACCCTACCCACCCCAGCCACAGTTTGTTCACCCCCCTGCCATCTGGGAGACGCTACAGATGCATTCGCACCCGCACGACCAGATTCAGGAACAGCTTCTTTCCCAGGGCTGTCATCCGACTGAACTCTGCTAATAAACTCTAAAGCCTGCACATCTGTCAATGCACTTTATTATGTTTATGTTTATGTTACAAGCCAAATGTATGTTAAATGTCTTAATCAAAATGTACACTCTCGGGAGCTGCAAGCTTACATTTCGTTGTACTGCACTTGTGCACTAACAATGGCAATAAAGTTGATTATTATTACAAAATTAAACTAGAGTAAACAATCAATTAATAAAACTAAAATAATTGTTGAAAAACGAATTAAAATAATTAATTATCTTATCAACTAACCAAATAAATAAAGAAGGTTAACTAGACATGTCAGGGCAGGTGATGTGCATGTGGGAGTTTGTAGAGATCAGCGAGATCCCGATCACCCACATCTGCGGTAAGTTTCTGCAGCTCGTGGAACTTCGGCTCAGAGTTGTTGAACTTGAGTACGAGGTGCAGACATTGCGGGGCAACTTCACAGAAATCACAGAAACCCCACAGTGCAGATAGAGGCCATATTCGGCCCATCGAGCCTGCACCGACACATATCCCACCCGATCCCCGTAACCACACGTATTTAATCCCCCTAACACTCAGGGTCAATTTATCATAGCCAATCAACCTAATCCGCACATCTTTGGATTGTGGGAGGAAACCGGAGCACCCGAAGGAAACCCACGCAAACACGGGGAGAATGTGCAAACTCCACACAGACAGTCACCCGAGGCTGGATTCGAACCCGGGTCCCTGGTGCTGTGAGGCAACAGTGCTAACCACTATGCCACCGTGTGTGTGAGTTTCTCAGTGTGTGTGAGTCTCTCTCAGTGTGTGTGAGCCTCTCAGTGTGTGTGAGTCTCTCAGTGTGTGTGAGTCTCTCAATGTGTGTGAGTCTCTCAGTGTATGTGAGTCTCTCAGTGTGTGAGATTCTCTCAATGTGTGTGTCTCTCTCGGTGTGTGTGAGTCTCTCAGTGTGTGTGAATCTCTCAGTGTGTGTGAGTCTCTCAGTGTGTGTGAGTCTCTCAGTGTGTGAGTCTCTCAGTGTGTGTGAGTCTCTCAGTGTGTGTGAGTCTCTCAGCGTGTGAGTCTCTCAGTGTGTGTGAGTCTCTCTCAGTGTGTGTGAGTCTCTCAGTGTGTGTGAGTCTCTCAGTGTGTGTGAGTCTCTCAGTGTTTGTGAGTCTCTCTCAGTGTGTGTGAGTCTCTCAGTGTGTGTGAATCTCTCAGTGTGTGTGAGTCTCTCAGTGTGTGTGAGTCTCTCTCAGTGTGTGTGAGTCTCTCAGTGTGTGTGAGTCTCTCAGTGTGTGTGAGTCTCTCTCAGTGTGTGTGAGTCTCTCAGTGTGTGAGTCTCTCTCAGTGTATGTGAGTCTCTCAGTGTGTGTGAGTCTCTCTCAGTGTGTGTGAGTCTCTCAGTGTGTGTGAGTCTTGTTTTGATTTCTTTGTGGGTTCAATAAAGACTCATTTCTGAAAGAGAATGTTGTTTAATCTAAAGTCTTGTTCAAGACTTTCTACAGCTTTTTACAGAACACACTATGCTGTGATGCATCTAGAATGAAACTGAAAGTATAACTCCTCTGGACTGCTTGTCTCTCACATGACCTCTGCTGGTCAGGCACAAGTAATCAAAAACACAGACAAATATGCTGTAAGGCATAAGTAATCAAATACAGACAAATATCATCACTATTTGCTGATATCATCACTATTTGCTTATATCATTACATCTCCCTTTCTTAAAACAGAAGTATTTTACTTTTAACTAACAACATTTAATGAACTTACATTATCATTATCATGATCAAGGTTTTTTACCCTTGCTTTGTGTGTTCACATGAAATATGTCAATACACTAGAACTTGAAGAAAGAATAAGATAACATTACTTCCTTCTTTAACAATAGTCCTTAAATTTGCTCAATGAGTCTCTCAGGAGGCTTCACGCATCTTGAGGATTTTCTGATTGATTGTCCTTGAATCTGAGTTGTTGCCTCAGATGATTGGTTCTCAGCTGTGTGATCAGGTTGTTCACCAGTATCAGTCTCTTGACCTGCTGTGGCTGGTCCCATGAGAAGATCTCGAAGATTTCTTCTCAGAACAGCACCCTCATCTGTCTGAATGGTGTATGATCTTGGTTGAACTTCACTCAGGACAGTTCCCTTCTGAGTCCATGTGTTTGTTTTGTCTTTCAACCTTACTTGGTCACCAGTGTGGAGTTCAGGTAGGTTTTGTGTTCCTCTGTCATAGTAGTACTTTTGCTTTTCTTTCTGTTGCTCTTTGAACTTCCTCACTTTCTCCCCCTCTTTTGTTTTCAGGAGGTTCTCCGGGATGGGTAGGTTTGACCTTAGCCGACGTCCCATCAGGAGTTGGGCTGGTGACATACCACACTCGAGCGGCGTTGTGCGGTATACAAGCATGCTTTGGTAGAAGTCAGTTCCACTGTCTTTTGCCTTGTACATCAGTCTTTTCACTATCTGGACCGATTTTTCCACTAGTCCATTGGACTGTGGATAGTGAGGACTTGACGTTGTGTGGACAAAGTCCCACTCTTTGGCAAAGTGTCGGATATTTGCATTGTTAAACTGGGGTCCGTTGTCTGTGAAGACCTCGCTTGCCACGCCATGTCTGGAGAATATGGCTTTCATACTTCTTATCACAGCTTCTGCAGTGGTGGTGTACAGCCTACAAACCTCTGGATACAGGGAGTAATAGTCTGTGACGACAAGATGGTCCTTCCCTTGACATACGAATAGGTCAGCGCCTACCTTCTGGTAAGGTCTGTCTGGTGCTGGGTGTGGCTTTAGTGGTTCTACCGGATTGCTTGCTCGATATTTCAGGCATATTGTGCAGTTTGACACCTCATTTGTCACATCTTGGTTGATTCATGGCCAGTACATCACCTCTCGTGCTCTTTTCTTACACTTTTCGATTCCCAGATGTCCTCCATGGATCTTTTTTAGCATCTCTCTTCTCAGACTCTTTGGGATAACTATTTTACTTCCTTTGTAGATGATGTCTTCGACCACTGATAGTTCCGCCCTGCAGTTCCAGTACTCTGCTATATCAGGTGAGCAGTCTTGCTTCATGTTGGGCCATCCATCCAAGGTGCTTTTTCTCAGTCGTCTCATTGTTTCATCTTTGTTTGTCTCAGTTTTATGAGCTCCATTTTTGCATCTGCTATGGGCAGTGCACTTGTGATCATGTCCACGTAGGCGTTCACTTTTTCATCCATTGTGGTGTTTGCGGGCTCACTTGGGTCAACAGCTCTGGACAACGTGTCTGCTGTATACATCAGCTTACCCGGTGTGTACGCAACATTCAGTTCATCATAGACTGTCTCTATTTCACTTTCCACAACGAGGACTCTCTTTACCAGGTTCAGTCTCTCACAGGCTTTTAAACCTAGTATGGCTTGCACATCCTTTGGCACCACGATTAATGCTAGCGTGTGCTCTCTGTCCTTGTGTGTTACTTTGACAATGCATTTTCCTTTCACTGGTATATCAGTACCTGAGTATCCGGTCACTTTCACTTGTATTCCATGTAACTTTGGCCTGGGTCTAATTCTCTTAAAATCGGTCTCTGATATCACATTAACTTGTGCTCCAGTATCCAATTTAAATGGAATGTGTATGTCATTCACTTTTAGTGTCAACATCCAGTCTCTTTCTTTTTTGTTTTCAGACACAACATCTACATTGAATTCCTCTATCTCGCTTTCATCTACTGTATGGACCTTGCTTTGTTGCGCTTGGTTCTTACAGCAACGGGCATAATGGTTGTTTTTGTTGCATCTATTGCATGTTTTACCATATGTTGGACACTTTCTTGGTGGATGCTGTGTACCGCATCGACTACATGACTTCCGATTGTCTCTTTCATTTTCGTTTGCTGGCCACGTCTCTTTTTTCACATTGGCGCTCTCTTTGTTAAACGGTTTGTATCCGTTCTTTCTCACTGCATCCACGTTGCAGCTACTGTGACTGAACAGCTCCTTTGCCTGCAACTTCACAGTCTCTGTAACCCTACACAGTGCTATGGCTTTTCCCAGGTCTAGATTTTGCTCTCTTAGCAGTCTTTCCCTTAGACCATTATCTGGAATACCACACACCAGTCTGTCTTTTATCAGCGAGTCTGTCAGTCCCCCAAATTCACACGATTTGCTCCGGTTTCTCAGTTCAGCCACATACTGATCAATAGTCTCGCCGAGATTCTGTACACATGTGAAAAATTTGTGCCTCTCAAAGGTCACGTTGCGTTTAGGTATGCAGTAGGCCTCAAACTGTTCCATTATTTTATCTAGCTTCATTTTGTCTCCATCAACAGCGAATGTGAAGTTATTATACACCTCCAGTGCTTCATCACCCACAACATGCAAGAACAGTGACGATTTCTGTTTATTACTTTTCTTGTCAGCTCCGATTGCCGCTGAATACAACTCTAAACGTTGTTTGAACCTTCTCCAATTTTCAGCCACATTACCTGTTAATTGAAGCGTCGCCGGTGGGTGTAAACCTTCCATTTTTTCACTTCGTTAGCTATTCTCTAATGGTAAGCAACGATGTTCTCTTCTGGCTTGCTAATATGTGGAGAGCTGATTTCGCTTACTTGCCACAACTGCTTTCATTGTCCCATCAAGTTGCTAACTTCAGATGTTTTCTCTTTCAGCCACTTCTGACATCATGTTTTGATTTCTTTTTGGGTTCAATAAAGACTCATTTCTGAAAGAGAATGTTGTTTAATCTAAAGTTTTGTTCAAGACTTTCTACAGCTTTTTACAGAGCACACTATGCTGTGATGCATCTAGAATGAAACTGAAAGTAAAACTCCTCTAGACTGCTTGTCTCTCACATGACCTCTGCTGGTCAGGCACAAGTAATCAAAAACACAGACAAATATGCTGTAAGGCATAAGTAATCAAACACAGACAAATATCATCACTATTTGCTGATATCATAACAAGTCTCTCAGTGTGTGTGAGTCTCTCAGTGTGTGTGAGTCTCTCAGTGTGTGTGAGTCTCTCAGTGTGTGTGACTCTCTCAGTGTGTGTGAGTCTCTCAGTGTGTGTGAGTCTCTCAGTGTGTGTGAGTCTCTCAGTGTGTGTGAGTCTCTCTCAGAGTGTGTGAGTCTCTCAGTGTGTGTGAGTCTCTCTCAGTGTGTGTGAGTCTCTCAGTGTGTGTGAGTCTCTCAGTGTGTGCGAGTCTCTCAGTGTGTGCATGTCCCTCAGTGTGTGCGAGTCTCTCAGTGTGTGTGAGTCTCTCAGTGTGTGTGAGTCTCTCTCAGTGTGTGTGAGTCTCTAAGTGTGTGTGAGTCTCTCTCAGTGTGTGTGAGTCTCTCAGTGTGTGTGAGTCTCTCTCAGTGTGTGTGAGTCTCTCAGTGTGTGTGAGTCTCTCAGTGTGTGTGAGTCTCTCAGTGTGTGTGAGTCTCTCTCAGTGTGTGTGACTCTCTCAGTGTGTGTGAGTCTCTCAGTGTGTGCGAGTCTCTCAGTGTGTGCGAGTCTCTCAGTGTGTGTGAGTCTCTCAGTGTGTGTGAGTCCCTCAGTGTGTGTGAGTCTCTCTCAGTGTGTGTGAGTCTCTCAGTGTGTGTGAGTCTCTCAGTGTGTGTGAGTCTCTCAGTGTATGCGAGTCTCTCAGTGTGTGCGAGTCCCTCAGTGTGTGTGAGTCTCTCAGTGTGTGTGAGTCTCTCAGTGTGTGTGAGTCTCTCAGTGTGTGTGAGTCTCTCTCAGTGTGTGTGAGTCTCTCAGTGTGTGTGAGTCTCTCTCAGTGTGTGCGAGTCTCTCAGTGTGTGCGAGTCCCTCAGTGTGTGCGAGTCTCTCAATATGTGTGAGTCTCTCAGTGTGTGTGAGTCTCTCAGTGTGTGTAAATCTCTCAGTGTGTGCGAGTCTCTCAGTGTGTGTGAGTCTCTCTCAGTGTGTGTGAGTCTCTCTGTGTGTGTGAGTCTCTCAGTGTGTGTAAGTCTCGCTCAGTGTGTGTGAATCTCTCAGTGTGTGTGAGTCTCTCAGTGTGTGTGAGTCTCACAGTGTGTGTGAAACTCTCAGTGTGTGTGAGTCTCTCAGTGTGTGTGAGTCTCGCTCAGTGTGTGTGAATCTCTCAGTGTGTGTGAGTCTCTCAGTGTGTGTGAGTCTCTCAGTGTGTGTCAGTCTCTCTCAGTGTGTGTGAGTCTCTCAGTGTGTGAGTCGCTCAGTGTGTGTGAATCTATCAGTGTGTGTGAGTCTCTCAGTGTGTGTGAGTCTCTCTCAGTGTGTGAGAGTCTCTCAGGGTGTGTGAGTCTCTCAGTGTGTGTGAGTCTCTCAGTGTGTGTGAGTCTCTCTCAGTGTGTGAGAGTCTCTCAGTGTGTGAGTCTCTCTCAGTCTGTGTGAGTCTCTCAGTGTGTGTGATTCTCTCTCAGTGTGTGTGAGTGTCTTTCAGTGTGTGTGAGTCTCTCAGTGTGTGTGAGTCTCTCAGTGTGTGTGAGTGTCTCAGTGTCATAGAGTCATAGAGTCATAGAGTTATACAGCACGGATAGAGGCCCTTCGGCCCATCGTGTCCGCGCCGGCCATCAAGCCCTGTCTAATCTAATCCCATATTCCAGCATTTGGTCCGTAGCCTTGTATGCTATGGCATTTCAAGTGCTCATCCAAATGCTTCTTAAATGTTGTGAGGGTTCCTGCCTCCACAACCCTTTCAGGCAGTGAGTTCCAGACTCTCACCACCCTCTGGGTGAAAAAGTTCTTTCTCAAATCCCCTCTAAACCTCCCGCCCTTTACCTTGAATCTATGCCCCCTAGTTATTGACCCCTCTACTAAGGGAAAAAGCTCCTCAGCATCCATCCTATCTATGCCCCTCATAATTTTGTACACCTCAATCATGTCCCCCCTCAGCCTCCTCTGCTCCAAGGAAAACAAACCCAATCTGCCCAGTCTCTCTTCATAGCTGAAGCGCTCCAGCCCTGGTAACATCCTGGTGAACCTCCTCTGCACCCTCTCTAACGCGATCACATCCTTCCTGTAGTGTGGCGACCAGAACTGCACACAGTATTCCAGCTGTGGCCTAACCAGTGTTTTATACAGCTCCATCATAACCTCCTTGCTCTTATATTCAATGCCTCGGCTAATGAAGGCAAATATCCCATATGCCTTTTTTTACCACCTTATCCACCTGTTCCGCCGCCTTCAGGGATCTGTGTACTTGCACACCCAGATCCCTCTGACCCTCCGTCTTGCCTAGGGTCTTTCCATTCATTGTGTATTCCCTTGCCTTGTTAGTCCCCCCAAAGTGCAAATTACCTGGACACTTTGTGGCAGGAGGCAGTCACACCCTTCAGACAGAGTAGTACTTCAGAGTTGATCAAAGACCAGGGACAGGTGCGTGATACCGCGAGTCAGGAAGGTATAGGGATCGAGGATGCAGTGATGGAGGAGCCTCGGCCGCTGGCTTTCACCAACAGGTATGAGGTAATATAACTGCAGGGTAGATGAGCAATCTGACCATGGCACCATGGTGCTGGAGGCCATTCAAGTGGGGGGAGTTAAAAGGAAAGTGTTAGTGGTTGGGGACAGCACAGTCAGTGGGATAGATACAGTTCTCTGCAGCCATGACCGGGAGTTCAGAAGGTTGTGTTGCCTACCTGGTGCCAAGGTAAATGGTGTCTCCTCGCGGGTGCAAAAGAATTTGAAGTGGGAGTGGGAGGATTCACCTGTAGTGGTCCAAGTATGAACTGAAGAAATAGGTAGAACAAGGAATGAGGTTCTGCTGAGAGAGTTTGAGGAGCTAGGGTCGAAACTAAAATGCAGAACCTCACAGGTATAATCTCTGGATTGTTACGTGAGCCACGCTCAAATTGGCATAGGGATAAACATATTAGAAGGTTACATTCCTGTCTCATAGAGTGATGTGGGAGGCAGGGATTTCATTTCATGGGGCACTGGCCCCAGTACTGGGGAAAGAGGAAGCAGTTTCATGGGGACGGGCTCCACTTAAACCGGGCTGGGACTAGTATCCTTTCTAATCGAAAACTAGGGCAGAATGTAGTGCTTTAATCTAATGAATGTTGGGGGTGGAGTGTGGGAGGAATGCGGAAAGGGTAAATTCAAAAGCAGTAAGAAAAATGTCAAGACTGTAGAGCAAAGTAGTGATCTGGGTAAAGATAAGCAGAGCGGGCCAGCAAGGGACAGAACGATTAATAAAGGTAATAGGGCATTAGTGACTTAAGTGACATCAGGGAAAAATAGAGAAAAAGTTCAAGCTAAAGGTATTATTTCTGAATGCTCGAAGCATTCACAACAAAATAGAAGAATTGATAGTGCAGACAGAAATAAATGGGTTTGTTTTAATAACCATTACAGAGACGTGGTTGCAGAGTGACCAAGGTTGGGAACTAAGTATTCTAGGAAATTTGACGTTTAGAATAGACAGTCGCAGTGGAAAAAGAGAAGGGGTGGCCCTGATCAGAAAGGAGAAAATAAAGACAGTAGAGAGAAAGGATCTTGGCTAAGCCAAGACAAACTGTACAATCAGTTTGGATGGAGCTAAGAAACAGCAAGCAGGAGAAAATAGTAGTGGGAGTATTCTATCGGCCCCCTAACAGTGTTTGTAGTGGCAGGCAGTGTATAAACCAGGAAATTAGAGCTGCATGCAACAAGGTTAATGCAGTAATCATGGGAAACTTTAACTTCCATATGGACTGGGAAAACCAAATTTGCAGAAATAGTGCAGAGGAAGAGTTTTTGGAATACATTCAAGACAGTTTTCTATATCAGTATATCAAGGAACCTATGAGGGAATTGATCATTTTAGAACTAGTACAGTGCAATGAGACAGGGTTAATTAATAACCTTATAGTAAAGGAGCCTCTAGGGAGCAGTGATATTAATATGATAGAATTGTATGTTGATTTTGAGAGTGATTTATTTAAGCCCGAAACTAAGGTCCTAACGCTGTACAAAGCGAACTACGTAGGTATGAGAGAAGAGTTGGCTAAGGTCGGTTAGGAATCTACATTAAAAGGTACGACAGTAGAAAAGCAATTGCAGACGTTTAAAGGAATAATTCATAATTCGCAATGAACTTTCATTGTCTTAAGGAATAAAAACACAACGGGAAAAATGGTCCAACTATGGCTAACAAGAGAAATGAAAGATATTATTAGATTAAAGGAAGAGGCTTATAATGTTGCCAAAAAGATTAGTAAACCTGAGGATTGGGAGGATTTGAGAAGTCAGCAAAGGAGGACCAAGAAATTGATGAAGAGAGGGAAAATAGTATATGAGAGTAATACTGTGAAAGACAAAAAGCAGACAGTAAAATCTTCTATAGATATGTAAAAAGGAATATATCAGCGAAAGTAAACGTGGGTCCCTTACAGGCTGAGAGAGGAGAAATTAAATGGGGAATAAGGAAATGACAGAAACATTAAACAAATATATTGCTTCTGTTTTCACAGAGGAAGACGCAAAAAAACTCCCAAAAATAATGGAGAACCAAGGGTCTAGCGAGAATCTGGAACTAAAAGAAAGTAGTATTAGTTAAAAAAAAGTACTGGAGAAATTAATGGGACTGAAAGCTTATAAATTACCTGGACCTGATGGCCTGCACCCTAGCATTTTAAAAGTGGTGGCTATAGACACACTGGATGGATAGGTTGTCATCTTCCAAAATTCCGTAGATTCTAGAGCGGTTCCCATGTATTGGAAGGTAGCAAATGCAATCCCACTATTTAAGAAACGAGGGAGAGAGGAAAATGGGGAACTACAGACCAGTTAGCCTGACATCAGTAGTAGGGTAAATTCTAGAATCTATTATTAAGGATGTGGAGACAGAGCACTAGCAGAAAAATAACAGGATTTATGACAGGGAAATCATGTTTGCAAATCTGTTAGAGCTTTTTGAGATGGTAACTAGCAGAAGAGTTAAGTGGGAACCAGTTTATTTGGATTTTCAGAAGGCATTCGATAAGGTGACACACAAAATGTTATTAAGCAAAATTAGGGCTCATGGGTCGGGGACTAACATAATAGCATGAATTGAGGATTAATTACCGGACTGATAACAGAGAGTAGGAATAAACAGGTCATTTTCTGGTTGGCAGGCTTCAATAGTGGGGTACCGCAAGGATCAGTGCTTGGGCCACAGCTATTCCCAATCTATATCAAAGATTTGGATGAGGGGACCAAATATAATAAATCCAAGTTTGCTGATGACACAAATCTAGGTGGGAATGTAAGTCTGAGGATGATGCAAAGAGGCTTCAACGTGATATTGACAGGCTAAGTGATTGGGCAAGAAATGGACAAATGGAATATAATGTGGAGAAATGTGGAGTTATCCACTTTGGTAAGGAAAGTAAAAAAAGTGTATTATTGAATGGTGAGACATTGGGAAATGTTGGTATGCAGGGGGACATGCATGTCCTTGTACACTTATCACTGAAAATTAAAATATAGGTACAGCAAGCAATTAGGAATGCAAATGGTATGTTGGCCTTTATTGAAAGAGGATTTGAGTATAAGAGTAACGGCGTCTTACTGCAATTATATAGGGCCCTGGTGAGATCAAATCTGGCATATTGTGGACAGTTTTGGTCTCCTTACCTAAGGAAGGATATACATGCAATAGAGGGGGTGCAATGAACACTCACCAGACTGATCATGCGATGGGGGGATTGACCAATGAGGAGAGATTGAGCAGACTCGGCCAATATTCTCCAGCGTTTAGAAGAATGAGAGGTGATCTCATTGAAACATACAACATTGTTACAGGGCTTGACAGGGTAGAAGCAGGAGTGATGATTCCGCTGTCTGGGGAGTCTAGAACCAGTGATCACTGTCTCAGAATAAGGGATTGGCTATTTAGGACTGAAATGAGGTGATATTTGATCAATCAAAGGGTTGTGAATCTTTTGAATGTTTTACCCCAGAGGGCGGTGGAGGATCAGTCATTGAGTATATTCAACACAGAGAATTATAGATTTCTGTATATTAAGGGAATCAAGGGATATGCTGTAGGAATTAATAAGGGGGGGTGTGATCTGGGGTTATTGTCTCTGGTCAGTCAGAAGTATCTGAGCTGCTCCAGAGCCCCCTTTGCGGTTTCAAATCGCTCCCCTTTTTCTGGTTCTGACCGCCGGACTTATTCAGTGGTGATGTAGACAAAACGAGACTCGT
This sequence comes from Somniosus microcephalus, assembly GCF_052327205.1. Taxonomy (NCBI): domain Eukaryota; kingdom Metazoa; phylum Chordata; class Chondrichthyes; order Squaliformes; family Somniosidae; genus Somniosus; species Somniosus microcephalus. Next base: position 20,289,707 of record NW_028225182.1, on the reverse strand, counting down.
GGTTGGGTGCAAAGAAGACCAGCATTTATTGAAATAAAGAATAAATCAAAAATAATGATGAATACAACACACTTTTGCTTAATACAGCAGACTTTTACTCAATGCAGCACAGTTTAACTCAATAGGGAAGGAGAAAACTGACACAGCGAGGGAAAATTGACTAAAATTACAATTTAACAAAAATCCCCCTTAATTCCCACCCCTAATACCTATCTAGGTTGCCTTGTAATGGGCCAGAAAATCTATGCTCACCAGTGAAATGCCTGATCCGTGCCCCCGCGGTCTGTATTCTTCATCGCCCCGAAGTAGAGATACCCCAGTATTTAAAAGTAACTGCTGGTATTCCACTTCTTTGGGCGGGCTGCTGAGATGTTCTACTCTAGGCAGGGCACGGAGGCGAGGCTGCAGAGAGAGAAAGAATGGCTTCCCGAGAGGCTATCTATATACCCCAATTGGGAGCTGAAATTTCGTGCCCAAATCCGGATGTATCTGGGCTATACAAAAGGGAATTGATCTGTCCCCATTGACTGTGATGGGGTTTAATGTATTCCCCATTCATTTGCTCAGTTTAAATTTCTTACTGAATTTCAGTCAACAGCACTCAAATGGTTTGGAAACAAACCCATTGTCCTGTGGTCAGTCCAACCGCAATTGATTGACAGCTTTAAGTAGTTATGCCTTTGTGTCAACATTGTAGCGAGTTCTGTAAACAAACACCCATTGTCCTGTGGGTGAAATTTCCTAAACTGCAATTGATTGACAGTTTCAATTACTTCGTGCATTCACACAGGCTGGTGATTTCAAATCCTTTTTGTCAGCCCATGCTTGAAGAGATACAGGCAGACTGTTTTTGTCTTCTGCCACGAGGTCTGAAAGCCATTCTGATACCCTGGGGTTTAAGGTACATTCCACCCAGGTTTTCTTTCATCAAAAAAAACAATCTTCGGGTCTGTAGAAATTTTGGAAATTCTTGGGAAACCTTACAGTCCCCCATCGGATACTAAAACTTGCTTGTAGTATCCTGTCCAAAGGTAAGCAATAATTTCTGACCCCCCACAAACAACCTTCCCTTATACTTATCTATATCTATCTTTGATCCCCCGACACCTCCATCTCCCCTACCCAGAGAGAATTGCAGTAAACAGAAAAACATGATTAGTGCAATAATTCAAACACGGAGGGGTCCAATGCCCCTGCACCACTGATTATTTACAATAATTCAAGCATGGAGGGGTCCAATGCCCCTGCACCACTTGTGGCATAGTTTAACACGATACATCTTTAATGGGATTACCACCAATCCAAAACATATCTGTTAAAAAAACAAATGCAAGAAAACGACCTTCCCGTTTCCTTTTTTTTTATATAATGCAATAGCCTGACACTTTAATAAATGATACTATTCTTCAGCCATAAATGTATTTCAAATTTTCACAATCTGCAAACACAACAATTCACAGGCATACGCAATTTGTTCAATTGACTCTAAACAAGTAGTACAATCTCACAGTTAGGAACTAAATTCACACGTTATTTCCTTTGGAGTTGGGCCCAGTACATAATACAAAATATAAAATAATTAACAAGCTTTTTGAAAACTCTTAATCTTAATCTGGGTTTCCAATAACAGTTTAAACGCTGTGGGCATCTGCCTCCTGCAGACCCAACCCTTTGTGGGCGAGGGGTGCTCCCTTCCTCGAGCCTCCAAAAACACGATGGTCCTCTGTACCTTCCGGAATTCTGAAAAAGACTTTAAAAAAAAAATCTTGCCAGGCCCCCTGGCTTGGGGGAGTGTGATTGGGTCCCGTGACCTTGAACAACACTCTGGAACGGTACCATACTTAAAACTTATACTCTAATAATTAACACTACCGAATTGCAATACAAAATTAAAATGAACACATTCTAACTTAATCCTCTATCCATATTACTTGACCAAAGCTATATGCAAGCGCGGCCTGTCTCCGGGCGGCCAGCCTAATCCCTGTTTGGGCTGCCACAGGCTGCTCCCTGTGGGCTGGCTGGACTGATTCCAACTTCAAGTCCCTCGCAGCTTATGGCTGCTGGTTGGGGACTTCTGTCTTTTGGCCTCTCCCTGACTCGGGAGACCGCCATATTCCACTGGAAAGCTGGTGACCATACTTTCTTGGGCTGGGGCACCCGAAGAGATCTCCTAGGGAGTGTCGGTGGGGGGGCTACCCTGGCGGGCAGACCCTTAGCTCTGCTCACACTCCTTGCTGGCTGGGGACCTTCTCCCCCAGGTCCCTCCATTCCCAAACCTGGGCTAGGGACAGGCAATCCCTTGCCACCGGTTGCCAGTGGCTGCGAGTCTTCCCCTTCAGGTCTAAAACCTGGTTCAGGCTCCTCCCCGGAGTCCCACAAGAGAGTGGGAATCGCTCGGGCCAAGTGCTGGGTAACTTCTTCTCTCACACACATGATTGCACCTGCGTGTGCAGTCTGTGTGTGCGTATGCGCTGCAGGCTGAGGATTTCTAATCTCAGGCACAATCGCAGCTGCCTGTTTCCCTGCCCCTGGCTCAAACAACCTGCATTGTTTAATATAACTGGCAGCCTGCCAGTAATCCTTTTCCCTTACCATGGCAGCCTTAAAGGTGGAACCTTGGGCCTGGACCTGCTTTTGGTCCGGGGCCAAAGCTATCCCCTGTGTGCTTCCCTTGTCCCGGATTGCTGCTACCGGGCCTGCTCTACAGGGGTCCCAGAACTCTCCTTCCCTGTTCCCCTGCTTGAGCAACTTACACTGGTCATGATTGGCTCCTCCCCTCACACAGGGCACAGCGCCTGCCTGTGCAGCCTGTGAGATTGTACCCGCTGTGGGCTGAGGATTTCTGACCTCAGGTTCACTCCCAGCTGCCTGCTTCCTTGCCTCTGGCTTAAACAACTTGCACTGATTCACATGGAACCATTTTGTGTGCCGGGGCAGTTTTATTGCATAGACCATGGGGCTGGCTCTATCGACTATACTATAGGGTCCCATGTACAGTGGCTCTAAACTCCCCACCCGGGCGTAGTTCCTAACCATGACTTGGTCCTCTATCTCCCACTGATGACTCTTGTTAGGCTCGAGCACCAACCAGTTGTTCCGATGCTGCTTCCCCATGCTACCTGCTGCCTGCCCATAAATCTGTTTTAGGTGCTCGAGGAGTTCTCGGGCAAAATTATCCCGATTTATTTCTCGAAGGTGCCCTTCAGTAAGGACTGGGGCTAGGACATGGTTGGGGGTCCGCATAACCTTACCGGTCATGCGTTTGTGCGGGGTATACCCTGTACTCTTGGACTGGCTGGCCCGGATCCCCATGAGGACTAGAGGCAGGGCTTCTGCCCATTTTTGGGGTGACCCCACTGTCTCCTTCCTCACCCATTCTTTAATGGTGCACTTCATGTGCTCCACAATCCCTGAGGACTGGGGATTGTGAGCTACATGCCACTTCCCCTGAATACCAAGCAGCGTTAGGGTGTCCTGCATGACCTGGCCAGTGAAGTGGCTTCCCTGGTCGGACTCCACAAACTGGGGGAGTCCCCACCACGAGAACACCTCCCGTACCAAGATCTTTGCAGTCCCCAATGCTGTGGCTGTTTTACAGGGGAAGGCTTCCACCCATTTGGAGAACACGTCAACCAGGACGAGGCAGTATTTGTAGCCTCCCTGGGTGGTGGGCAGGGGCCCAATGCAGTCGATCTGGTTCGACTGCCAAGGTCCCTCTACCCTCCTAATGTGTCCCATGGGTACCTTCCTTCTGTGGTGGTCGGGGTTATTTGCAGCACACACGAGACAGCTAGCACAGAACTCGCGGATATCCGCCCAGAGTCCTGGCCACCATCCCATCTGTTCCACCCATTGCCAGGTGGTCTCAGGCCCGGGGTGCCCCGCTCCTGGCCCCTCATGGGCCAGTTGAAGGAACTCCCTCCGGTGTTGCTGAGGCACTACCCACTGTTCCTCTCTGAACAGCATGCCTTCCCTTATGGAGAGGGGGGCTGCGCCTTAAGGGCCGTCTAACTTCCTGCCCTCCATTACTGCACTCATGATGACTTTCAGGACAGGGTCCTGGGCTTGGACCGTCTTAAGATCTGGGGCTAACACTACCCCTAAGCTCCCGTGGGTCCCATCCCTGCCTCTAACTGCCGCCATGGGCCTGGACTCATACGGGTCCCAGAAAGTGCCTGATGTGCACCCTCCTTGGCCAGCATGTCGGCTTGCTGGTTACCCTGGCTGCGGGGTTCTGTGGAGGAATGGGCCTTCACTTTGTGGATGAAGACCTCGCCTTCCTCCCCCATGGCTGCCAGGATTTTCTCCAGCAGGGGCTTTACTGTTAAAGGCCTCCCGTTGGCGGAGGTCTACCCACAACGGGACCAGATGGCCAGGTATTCCGTACATGAGTTGCAAGTGAACATGCTGTCAGAGCAAATCGTGTACGGGGTAGGGAAGATTTCGGGGTGGGTAACCACGTACATCACCGTGGACAGTTCAGCCTGTTGGGCGCTCATGGTGCTGGGGAGCTTGATTGCCAAAGCAATGTTTGCCATTGGGTCATAGACTCCACAACCCGTGAGTTGTTCCCCAGCAGATACCATGCTGGAACCGTCTACATAGATCTCGGGGCCAGAGGGATGTATCCCGGCCCGTAAACCTATGTTCACCTCCCATACCCCTTCTATGGAACACCGATGGGCTGTTCCAGGATATACCATATTGGCCACGAGCTTTGGCTCGCAAAGGCCCCTTACCCTCAGATCCATCTGCGAGAGGAGGAGGGTCCAGCGTGCAATGCAGGCACTGCTCACCGTCCCATCTTTAATCCTCCCATCCAGAAGCATCTGGGTGTGTGTGTGGTGTGTGAGGAGGGTGATGGGAGAGGTGCCTGTGAAAATCAAAGATCTTTTCACAGCCCAATGTGTGGCCAAAAGGTGCCGTTCACAGTTGGAGTATCTCCCCTCCACATCCGTGAGGACCTTGGAGGAGTAGACCACGGGCCTTAGCCTGCCATGCCGCTCCTGGAGCAGCACATCACTGAGACTATCCCCACTGGCTACTACCTCCAAGAAGAACTCTTTCCCCCCATCTATGGCCCCTAGTGCTGGTGCGGTCTGCAAGTCTCCCTTGAGTTTAACAAACGCTGCCTGGCAACACTCATCCCAAAGCCGCTCCACTCCCTTATAAAGGAGTCGGAGCAGAGGGGCTGCTGTGGCTGCATAGTCCTCAATGAAGTCTCTGCAGTACCCCATTAGCCCTAGAAATGACCTCACACCCCTGACTGTGTTAGGGACCAGTAACTCTTGTACCACTTCCCTCCTTGCCTTATCTATGGCCCTTTCTCCAGCACATATGGTCAGTCCCAGGAATTTGACCTCCTGCTGGCCGATCTGCGCTTTCTGTGGGTTTACCTTAAAACCCCTTTTCCTGAGCAGCTCCAGCAGTTCGGCTAATAGTGGGCCATGCTCCTCTCCTGAATCAGTGAATAGGAGCAGGTCATCCACGTATTGAACCAACTGTGTGGGCAGGCTAAAATCTTTTAAACTGTCTGCCATACACTGGTGGAAGATGCTGGGGCTGTTATGAAAACCTTGTGGCAGGCATTTCCACGTGTACTGTTGCCCCTTAAAGGTAAAAGCAAACTTGTACTGATCCTCCCTCCTTAAAGGGATGGCCAAAACCCGTTAGAAATATCCAGCACCGTGAAAGTGGTTGCAGATGCTGGAATACTTCCATCAGGTCGGCAACTGCTGCCACCATGGGTGCACAGGCTGGGATATTGCTGTTAAGCACCCAATAGTCCACCGTGGCTCTCCACATATTGTCCGGTTTTCTGACTGGCCAAAGCAGAGAGTTAACATGGGTGGCTATGGGCTTCAACACTCCCTGCTCACCAAAGAGGATATGGCTGCCTCCATGTCAGGTTCTGCTTCTTTGGGGAAGTTATACTGCTTCTGGGGCCGGGCCATGGGGTCCCCGCCCACTCTGGCCTCAAACACTGTGTTCCTCCTGCAGTCGTGTTTATGCATGGCAAACGCAGCTAGATTAGCCTGCACGACTGCCTGAAATTCCCCCGGGACACTGTCGACCATGAGCCCGAGGTCGTAACCTTCTTTAGGCTTCTCCATACACAGGGTCCCCTTCCTTGCTCGAGATGAGCACCACACCTCTCTCTTCACCCGTGTTTGCTCCCCACACCCCACAGGCAATGATTGCTGAGGTCCACGAGGACCCCGTGGCCCACCAGGAAGTCGGCTCCTAGGATCCCCTTCCCTCCCTCCACCTCCCACCTTGCCATGATGCACGTCCATTTGGTCCGGATCGTGCCCAGGTGGATTGAGAGCAGTTTGGAGAATACTCCCGCCTGTTCCTTACCGGTGAACCCCGATAAGGTGTATGGAACCCCGCTAGACAGAAGTGAGGCGGTGGGACTAGCTGCGTGGATCACGGTGCATGATGCTCCCATATCCAGTAGATAGGCCCCTTTACCCTTCTCCACATCCATCTGTACAAGCGGTCTCTTCCATCCGTCATACCGGAGGTCACACAGGTAGACAGGCTGCGCTGGCTCTAGTCATTGCTGGGAGTGGGATGCGGCAGACGGGGTCAAAGCACTGGTGGTGGCTGCTACTCTCCCCTGGCCAGTCAGAAAAGACCGTAGGGACTGTAAAAATGACTCGATTGCAGCGGGAGGACTATCTGGCTCTGCCTTTTCGGCTGGGTCTGTGGTATCCTTTCCCTTGTTCTCCTTCCAGGGATTCTTACAGTCTTTTCTCCAGTGACCATCTTTCCCGCACCCATAACAATTTAACCTAGCCTGGGAGGGACGGTTCCCCTCCTGGTGCCACTCTTTCTTACTCTGGCTCCCAGGTTTAACATCATGGACTTTTTCCTTGGGTTGAGGCACCTCGATACACCTCATGTTTCTGAAGGCTACTGTGAGCTGGCGGATCACCGCCTCTTCGGTGGTTTAGGGGCTTCGGGGGTCAAACCAAGCCACGACCTGGGCTTGGATCTGGGGTAGGCTGTTTGTCATAAGACAACGTTCCAGTGGGTCAATTGGACTGGGTCCAGTGCTGCCCGCCCTGGCATTCCCGGGCATGCGCTCCAGTAGACTGGCCACAGCCTGTCTGCGAACGCCTGCCGGGACTCCCCTGGGAGCTGCACCGTTCTTTCTACCCGGGCGAACGGACTGCCATCATTGAGTCCCAAAGCCTCCAATATCTCGTTCCTCAGACCCTCATAATCCCTCTGTCCCCTTTTGCACTCACCAGATAGGGGCTGGAGGAGGTCACCTGCCAGGGAAAACAACAGCACTTTTGCTTGCTCTGTGTCACCACAGTCATTTACACTAGCTGCCTGCTCTATCTCCCTGAAGTGTAGAGGGATCTCCCTTTTTAGTGAGCTTGGGCTGCGGCTACCCATCTCCCTGAGCTGGTGGGTGCCATACGGCACCACAAACTGATTCTGGATGGCCCCTGCGTCATCTTCATCAACGGGCGGACCGTACCTCCATTGTCGGAGGGGGTACACTGGTCCTGGTTAGGAAATCTACATATTATAAGGGGTTAATTTCAAGTGCTTGCTGTGTAAAAGTTTTCAGACTTGACACAGGTAAAGAGTTGATGTGTAACTAGAGCTATTGCACGTACCTGGATTACAGCCAAGAACAGATGTCTGCCCACCTAATGAGAATGTAGAAGTGAAACAATGGGTTCCGTTTGAAGTACCCAGTGACCTAATAACTTGTTAGACCTAGTCTCCAGATACATGATTAAGATTAAGGAGGACCTCCGGTTACACGATTCATATCCTGTTATATCTTAATCATTGACTTATGTGACCAGGATCCTTCTGTCAATATGTCATAAGACCTAATGATTAATCTAAAATGTATCCTGATTGAGGAACAAAGGAATGTCAATTAAACTTGTTTGTTACACTGTATAAATATGGAATGCTTAAGCTGTATCATTGGAATAGTAGCCTCACCCCTTGAGTAGAGGTGCTGATTCCCCTTGCAAGTGAAATAAAAGGCCTGCCCGTCTGACGAATCCAAGAGTGTATTGAGTCATTACCCAGAACTAAGAAAAAAGGCGCTTCTACACTGGTCCCGACCTATCTACCAGGGCCTGCTGTGCTTCCTCTACCACCTCACCCTCCACCCCATTTGCTGCCAGAGCTCCTGAAAGCTCGGAGCCATGGGTGGCGGTCGTGGGACCTCTGATTCCCTGACCAAACTTTTCCTGGGTGTTGCCTATGGGACGGTTTTATTTGGGCTGCTGGTAAACTCCAACTGACTTGCCTTCGGGCTGATCAGACATATCATTCCCTTTGCCCTCTTTAAAGCCTTATTCAAGCTTTCTATCTCTTCCCTACAGGGACCATGATCTGCTTCTTCAAACCCTTGCTCGCAGGCCAGCTTATATGCTGCCTTTACCTCCCTAATCCTTTCCTGCTGCTCTTTTACTTCTTGTATGAGGTGGGCATTCTTCTCCCGCACCCTCATCTCATTGCTGTTGGCCTCTGCAACTAGGCATTTCAGGTACTCTGACTTGTGCCTCGTGTGGCTTTTGCCCTCACTAAACTGGACCACCAGGTGCTCTATCTTGGCCTGGTATTCTTCAATCTCCCTTTCCTTATCCCAACTGCCTGCTCTAACTTCCCTAAGCCTGCGGGCACCTAACCACAAACAGATCAGTGGGATAAATAGAAACCCAATAACTGCTGCTCTCTCCAGACCCAAATCACTGTCTGCTGCACCGCATACCATTGCCGATGGTCCTGCTGCGGTCGCCATTTTGCAGAAATTAATAAGTGGGGGTGTGATCTGGGGTTATTGTCTCTGGCCAGTCAGAAGTATCTAAGATGCTCCAGAGCCCCCTTTGCGGTTTCGAATCGCACCCCTTTTTCTGGTTCTGACCGCCGGACATATTCAGTATCGATGTAGACAAAACAAGATTTGTGGTTGGGTGCGAAGAAGACCAGCATTTATTGAAACAAAGAATAAATCAAAAATAATGATGAATACAACACACTTTTGCTTAATACAGCAGACTTTTACTCAATGCAGCACACTTTAACTTAATAGGGGAGGAGAAAACGGACACATCGAGGGAAAATTGACTAAATTACAATTTAACAAAAATCCCCCTTAATTCCCACCCCTGATACCTATCTAGGTTGCCTTGTAATGGGCCAGAAAATCTATGCTCACCAGTGAAATGCCTGATCCGTGCCCCCGCGGTCTGTATTCTTCACCGCCCCGAAGTAGAGATACCCCAGTATTTAGAAGTAACTGCTGGTGTTCCACTTCTTTGGGCGGGCTGCCGAGATGTTCTTCTCTAGGCAGGGCACGGAGGCGAGGCTGCAGAGAGAGAGAGAATGGCTTCCCGAGAGGCTATCTATATACCCCAATTGGGAGCCGTAAATTTCGCGCCCAAATCCGGATGTATCTGGGCTATACAAAAGGGAATTGATCTGTCCCCATTGACTGTGATGGGGCTTAATGTATTCCCCATTCATTTGCTCAGTTTAAATGTCTTACTGAATTTCAGTCAACAGCACTCAAATGGTTTGTAAACAAACCCATTGACCTGTGGTCAGTCCAACCGCAATTGATTGACAGCTTTAAATAGTTAAGCCTTTGTGTCAACATTGTAGAGAGTTCTGTAAACAAACATCCATTGTCCTGTGGGTGAAATTTCCTGAACTGCAGTTGATTGACAGTTTCAAGCACTTCGTGCATTCACACAGGCTGGTGATTTCAAGTCCTTTTTGTCAGCCCGTGCTTGAAGAGATACAGGCAGACTGCCTTTTGTCTTCTGCCATGAGGTCTGACGGCCATTCTGATACCCTGGGGTTTAAGCTATATTCCACCCAGGTTTTCTTTCATCAAAAAAAACAATCTTCGGGGCTGTAGAAATGTTGGAAATTCTTGCGAACCCTTACAATGCGGATAATGCAGGAAAGTGGAGATGAGATAGAAGGTCAGTCATGATCTATTGAATGGCGGAGCAGACTCGAGATTCTGATTGGTCTACTCCTGCTACTACTACTTATGTTCATATATTCTTATGAAACCGGTAGTACCACGGTCTATTGGTAAATCAGTGCTAGTTAGTGAGATGGAGGCGTAGTAGAACGGATATCACTAGGGTCGATATGTGAATTGATGTATCTTATTGAGGTGAACGCATGTAAAGGAAATAATGTTCAGCGAGTCACTGCTGTTCAGAATATTGAAGGTATATTGAAGTGAGTTGTATTGTACCGGCAGGCACTTGCAGAGGATTACATAGGATACAAAGCACAGAAACAGGCCATTCAGCCCAAAGAGACTATGTCAGCGTTTACGTTCTACCGTCCTTCCTCATCTAACTCTATCAGCACAACCGTCCATTCCCTTCCCCCGCATATCCTTGTCTAGCCTCCCCTTACAGGCATCTATACTATTCACCTCAACCACTCCCTGTTGTAGCGAGTTCCACATTCTTAAGAATCTCTGGGTAAATAAGTTTTTTGCTGAATTCTCTCTTTGATTTCTTGGTTCATACCTTATATTGATGGCCACTAGTTTTGCTCTTCCACGCAAGTGGAAACAAAATCGCTGTGTCTACACTCTGAAAACGTTTCACAACCTTAAATACCTGTATTAGGTCACCCCTCAGCCTTCTCTTTTCAAGAGAAAAGAGGCCAGCCTGTTCATCCTTTCCTGAAATGTGTAACCTCACATTTCTGCTATCATCCTTGTAAATATTTTTGCACCTTCTCTAGTTCCTCTACATTCTTTTTATAATATGGCGACCATTATTGTACACAGTTCTCCAAGTGTGGTTTAACGAAGGCTCGATAAAGGATTAATATAATCTCTCTATTTTTCGATTCTATACATGTAGGAATAAACCTCAATGCTTGCTTATTTATGGTCTTATTAACCTCCATTGTATATTTCTACTCCGAGATCCCGTTGCTCTTCTATCCCATTTAGATATATAATTTCCAAGTAACATGTGGCCTCCCTATTTTTATTACCGAAATGTAGCATCTCATATGTATCTCTGTTGAAATTAAGTTGCCACTACCTCAGTGCTAAGTGAAGTGGTCAAGTTGTGGTCATATACTTAATCAAAGAACTGATTGACCACAGCCAAAGTAAGAAATGTATGAGCAACGAGGGAAAGGCGAGTGTTGGTCGATCAAGGTAAGAAGTGAGAAGACAAAGAGAGCTCTAGAGCTTGGAATCAGCAACTAGGCAATATCACTAGTTAGGAATTGTCTAAAGGTGAGTCACGCTTATGGGGTTAGTCTCATAAGAACATAAGAAGTAGGAGCAAGAGTAGGCCATACGGCCCCTTGGGCCTGCTCCACCATTCAATAGGATCATGGCTGATCCGAACCTAGACTCACGTCCACTTCCCTGCCCTCTCCCCGTAACCCCTAATTCCCTTATCTGCTAGGAAACTGTCTATCTCCATTTTAAATGTATTTAATTTTGCAGCTTCCACAGCTCTCTGGGGTAGCAAGTTCCATAGATTTACTACCCTCTGAGTGAAGAAGTTTCTCCTCATCTCAGTTTTGAAAGGGCAGCCCCTTATTCTTAGATTATGCCCCTTAGTTCTAGTCTCACCCATCAGTGGAAATATCCTCCCCACATCCACCTGATCAAGCCCGCTCACAATCTTATATGTTTCGATAAGATCGCCTCTCATTCTTCTGAACTCCAATGAGTAGAGTCCCAACCTACTCAACCTTCCCTCATACATCAACCCCCTCATCTCCGGAATCAACTGAGTGAACCTTCTCTGAACTGCCTCGAGAGCAAGTATATCTTTTCTTAAATATGGAAACCAAAACTGCACGCAGTATTCCAGGTGTGGCCTCACCAATACCCTGTATAACAGCAGCAAAGACTTCCCTGTTTTTATACTCTATCCCCCTTGCAATAAAAGCCAAGATTCCATTGGCCTTCCTAATCACCTGCTGCACCTGCATACTAACTTTTTGTATTTCATGCACCAGGACCCCCAGATCCCTTTGTACTGTAGCACTTTGCAGTTTCTCTCCATTTAGATAACTTGCTCTTTGATTTTTTCTGCCAAAGTGCATAACCTCACACTTTTCAACATTATATTGCATCTGCCAAATCTCTGCCCACTCACTTAGCATGTCTATGTCCTTTTGCAGGTTTTTTATGTCCTCCTCACTCATTGCTTTCCCTCCCATCTTTGTATCATCGGCAAACTTGGATATGTTGCACTCGGTCCCTTCCTCCAAATCGTCAATACAGATTGTAAAGAGCTGGAGTCCCAGCACTGACCCCTGCGGAACACCACTAGTTACTGATTGCCAGCCTGAGAAGGAACCATTTATCACAACTCTTTGTTTTCTGTTAGATAGCCAATCTTCCACCCATGCCAGTATATTACCCCCAATCCCGTGATTTCTTATCTTGATCAGTAATCTTTTGTGTGGAACCTTGTCAAATGCCTTTTGGAAGTCCAAATACACTACATCCACTGGTTTCCCTTTATCCACCCTGTATGTTACATCCTCAAAGAATTCGAGCAAATTTGTCAAACATGACTTCCCCTTCATAAAACCATGCTGACTCTGTCCTATTAAATTATGTTTATCCAAATGCTCTGTTACTGTTTCCTTAATAATGGACGCCAACATTTTGCCAGCCACAGATGTTAGGCTAATTGGTCTATAGTTTCCAGCTTTTTGTCTACTTCCCTTCTTAAATACATTAGCAGTTTTCCAATCTGCTGGGACCTTTCCTGAGTCCAGGGAGTTCTGGAAAATAATCACCAATGCATCCACAATCCCTACCGCCACTTCTCTCAAGACCCTAGGATGTAGGCCATCAGGTCGGGGGGATTTATCCACCTTAAGTCCCATTATTTTACTGAGAACCATCGCCTTAGTGATTTTAATCATTTTTAACTCCTCCCCCCCCCCCATTGCCCCCTGTTTATCCAGTGTTGGGATATTTTTAGTGTCCTCTACTGTAAAGACTGATACAAAATATTTGTTCAGCGTCTTTGCCATCTCCATGTTCCCCACCACTAGTTTTCTGATCCCATCCTCTAAGAGACCAACGTTCACTTTAGCCACACTTTTTCTTTTTATATAGCTGTAGAAACTCTTGCTATATGTTTTTATACTTTTTGCTCGTTTACTTTCATAATCTATCTTCCCTTTCTTAATTAATCTTTTAGTTATTGTTTGCTGGCTTTTAAATGTTTCCCAATCTTCTATCCTCCCACTAGATTTGGCTACTTTATATGCCCTTGTTTTCAGTCGGATACTATCCTTTATTACTTTACTAAGCCACGGGTGGCTTTCTTTTCTTTTACTCCCCTTTTTCCTCAGTGGAATATATTTATCTTGAAAGATGTGAAATATCTCCTTGAATGTAGACCACTGCTCTTGTACCGACTTACACTTTAATCTGTTTTCCCAGTCCACTTTATTCAATTCTACTCTCATACCTTCATAGTCTCCTTTATTTAAGCTCAGTATGCTGGTTTGAGATCCAACTCTCTCATCCTCAAACTGAATTTGGAATTCAACCATATTATGGTCACTCATTCCAAGGGGATCCTTTACTAGGACATTTTTTATTAATCCTGTTTCATTACACAGGACCAGATCTAAGATTGCCTGTCCCCTGGTTGGTTCAGTAACATACTGCTCAAGGAACCCGTCCCTAATACACTCTATGAACTCTTCCTCAAGGCTGCCATGCCCAATTTGATTAGTCCAGTCAATATGAAAGTTAAAATCCCCCATGATTATAGCTGTTCCCTTATTACAAGCCCCAACTATTTCCTGATTTATACTCCGACCAACAGATTTGCAACTGTTAGGAGGCCTATAGACTACGCCCACGAGTGACTTTTTCCCCTTCCATCGAATATCGATAAAGCCCTGAAATTTGGCTGTGGGATGGTGGAATAAAAAGATTGGATGCACTAGTCTCAATTGCCTCTCCATTTTAATATTAACCTTTTATTTTAAATTGTAGAAGTGCCTAAACTACAACAGTGACTACATGTTCTTTAATTCATGCTTCTTACTTGTCTTTCTTTCTTTTTGTATTTTTCTCATGCTTTCCTTCTTTCTACATAATATAAAGCTTCTGACTGCTTTCAGAAACTGGAATAGGTGTGTCCGGTGGACTATTGATCAGACGATGGGATATGAAATCCTAATAACAAAGCAAATAACTGTAGATGCTGGAAATCTGAACTAAAAGCAGAACATGCTGGAAACACTCAGCAGATCAGACAACATCTGTGGTAGTTGCACAGCAGGGACTGGAAGGAATATATACTTTAAATTCATAAGTTTCCTTTTGTCTCATTTTGTTTTTGGCTAATGTTCTGTCTTGTTGGTGCCCCTCTAAAAGCGGGCATGTTTGATCGGCTTATTATTGATGACACTGGAGCATCCCATTGTCTCCTTATACTTTTGTTAATGAAAAGTCACCTGTGGAAATTCTTGTTAGGATTCTGAGACTTGTCTGAGTGTATGAAGGTGCAGCATTTATCCTGGTCTTCGGGGCTTTATCTAATTGGAAATTCCACTCTTGTTGTTAAAAGTCTTGGAGTGAAAATTGTTGACACCATCTATTTGTTCAGTGACTGTAATTAAACCCAGTCAGCAGGGGAACCGAATTTCTGAACAGATGGATTCTTTCTCCTATATATAGGGGAATTTTCTCAACATGCCAGTCGGAGGATTGATCCCAGCATCACCAGCAACCATCCAATCATCGATTCTAACAGAAAGGCGTAAAATGTCTCTTGATTTTCTAATCAAGCTCAAGATTCTGTGGGCGATTAATGACGTACAAAAGATTTACTATCCGGTCCTGGCTGCGGCTGGAGTCCCAGGTAAGTTATTACCTGCAGCTGGTACTACAGGGATTGGAGATTAACAGTATGTAGCATCTTAGTGCATGTGTCCAGCTTTTTATTTTATTAATTTCCACACATTGCGACAGCGAGTAAACTTCAATAATACCGTGTTGGCTGTAAAGCACTTTGTGGTGTCCTGATGTAGTGAAAGTTGCTGTACGAATGCAAGTTATTTCTTTCATTCTCTCTTAAGCTCTTTCTCTCTTGTGTGTGTTTGTATATCAATGACTTAGATTTCAATGTAGGGAACATGATTAAGAAGATTCCAGATGATGCAAAAATTGGCCCTGTAGTTGATAGTGAGGAAGAAAGCTGTAGACTGCAGGAAGAAATTAACGGCCATTCAGGTGGGCAGAAATTGGGTAAATGAAATGCAATCCGGAGAAGTATGTGGTAGCGGATTTGGGGAGGGCTGACAAGGCAAGAGAATACACAATGAATGGTAAGATACTGAGCTTTGTAGAGGAACAGAAGAACATTAGACTTCCTATCCACAGATCCCTGAAGGTAGTAGAAGAGGTCGTTAAGCTAGTTAAGAAGGCATACGGGATACTTCCTTTATTAGACAAGACATAGAATATAAGAGCAGGGTGATTCTGCTTCAACTGTATACAACATTAGTTTAGCCACAGCTAGAGTACTGCATGTAGTTCAGGTCTGCACATTACAGGAAAGATGTGATTGCACTAGACAGGCTGCAGAGGAGATTTATGAGGAGGTTGCCAATCCTGGAGAATTTTAGCAATGAGAAAAGATTACAAAGGCTGCGGTTGTTTTCTTTGGAACAGTGGAGGCTGAGGTGAGACTTGATTGAGTTGTATAAAATTATGAGTGGCCTTGATAGAGCAGATAGGAAGGATCTATTTCCCAGCGAACAGTATATAGCGCCCTCATTATACTGTCCCCTACCATGAAACCTTCCTTTTCACTGCCCCCACTTGCATGTCCTCCTGTGCCACAGTAATGTGATCAGTTTGCTCATCCACCCTGCAGACTTTGCCCTCATCCGCACAGGCAACAAGAGTCTCGTACGTGTTGGACAAGGGCAAAGGCTCAGTCTGCACCAGTACTGCAACTGTGTTGCAGTCCCATCCTCAAATCCCTGACCACTAATCAGACGTGTAACTCTACCTAACCCAAAGGGTGAGACAGCCACATGGATCAAAGTGTCCAAGTAATGCTCCCCCTCCCTGATGCCCCACAATGTCTGCACCATGGACTCGAGTTCAACAAACCTGAACTGAAGTTCTGCGAGATGCAGACATTTACTGAAAACAGTGCCGTCCTGTATTGCGATGCTCTCCACAAAAACTCACACCTGCTGCAGTTGAAGCACACCACTGTCACTGCCATCCATATTTTCCCTGTTTTATTTATTTAAGTTATTAAAATTTATATACTTCATTAACTTAGCTTATTGTTTAGTATTTAACTCATTACAAGTTATAGGTAGAATAACTTAAATATTTACCTGTAACACAAAGCACTACAAGTATTGTTGGCTAAAAGCAGCACCTCATTCCCCCTTGGTTCCGAATTCTCATTCGCTCCAAATTCCCAACTTTAACACGCTGTTTAGAAGCACTCTGTTTAAGCCCATTCTGCCCAGACCACTCTGTAGACCTATTCCCTTACATTACTTGAAACAAATCAAAGTACTCTATGTGACCGGTGTTCGGTGAATAATTTCCATTTTCTCCAATTGCTCACAGTTAACGTGGTGACGATTGCGATCCTGTCTCGGGGAAAGTGCAGTCTCTCCAAATGTGTCACTCACTACCTGGTGGCCATGGCAGCGGCAGATCTACTGGTTGTGTTCCTCGATCTGATATTAAGGCAGATTCCTATTGTTCATTGGGAACTGTTCATGTTTGTATGGTATATTAGAGTTTGTAATATTCATGCCGTCCTACTTCATGCTGCAACAGACTGTTCTGTCTGGTTCACCGTCACTTTCACCTTCGATCGATTTGTGGCCATTTGTTGTCAGAAGCTGAAATCTAAATATTGCACTGAGAAAACGGCGTCTGTTGTTTTAGGAACAGTGACTGTGCTGAGCTGTTCGAAGAATATTTTCTGGTATTTTCTGTATAAAGGTAAATACTGGCTTTCTAACGATCCCTGGTTCTGCGATGTGCCAGTCAGTGTATATCAGTCACTGGCCTGGGCCATCGTTGAATTAATGCATTACATTTTAACGCCATTTGTTCCATTTCTTTTGATTCTACTGTTCAATGCATTGACGGTCAGACACATTTTAATGGCCAGCAGAGCCCGCAGGAGACTCCGGGGTCAGAGCAGTGGTGAGAGTCCCAGTGACCCAGAGATGGCAAACCGAAGGAAATCCATAATTGTACTGTTTCTTATATCAGGGAATTTCATAATACTGTGGGTGGTGTTCATGGTTTGTTCTATATGGAGACGATTGGATTATTTGGGATATTCTGTTTCTCTGCCCAAATTTGTCACGGAAATTGGCTTCATGCTCCAGCTCCTGAGTTGCTGCACGAACACTTTTATTTATGCAGTGACCCAAAGGAAATTCAGGGAGGAGTTGAGGAACGGAGTGAAATATCCTATTGCAATGATGGTCCAATTAATTAGATGAGGACACCAAACACTTTCTGTGATTATCCTGCATTTTTGTTTGATAATCTGTAGAATCGACTGTCGGGCTCCTTTAATTCTTTGGCCCGGATTTTGCGGTGGTGTTGATGGTGAAACTGTTTGAGTTGGAGACACCCTAAGGACAGCACTACAATCAATTTAACATTGAGAAAGCGAAGGTTTTCACCACAGAAATCCAAAGATCTTTGTGGGCAGATTTCTTCAAGGTCAGCGGTGATCAAAGTTCCTTCACCGCTGACTGCAAATTCCAGGCCTGTATATTTTTTGAAACATTTCAAACTCTGCTCCCAATTAAATGTTAATTAACATCATAGTTCAAGATCATGTAGCCTTTTTTCCAAGGGTGGGACCTAGATATGAGTTATTTACAAAGGTGCTTTGAGCAGATACTTGCCCAAGAGCGGTGAGCTGCTTCACACAGTCCCATGCTGAGCTTGCACTCTAGGGGTGTTTTGGGAATGAGCGCTTGTTGTGATTATTTCACCAAAATAGACCAATCGTGCAAAATGTCCCATTGTTCAAGGGGTGATTGGCACCTCAGTGTTGACAACTTTCTCAGATTTCTGCCAGTATTTGAAGGAAGCCTTTTTTGAAAATCAAGACAGACGCCTGAAAACAGTCAAGGCAGGAGGAAGACTGTGAAGGATATCTGCACTCTCACTGGGACAGATAGAGAAAAGGAATCAATATTTGTACATTAATTCCAATCAAACCCATGCGTTCATCTATGTGTGTTATTTATTTTTGAAGTTTCAAGGCCGATGCTGAACTGAATATATTGCAATCAGTGT
Source organism: Somniosus microcephalus (assembly GCF_052327205.1). Lineage (NCBI taxonomy): Eukaryota > Metazoa > Chordata > Chondrichthyes > Squaliformes > Somniosidae > Somniosus > Somniosus microcephalus. The sequence goes on along the minus strand of NW_028225182.1, from coordinate 20,271,373 downwards.
TCAGGATATTTTATTTGTTGTTCAATAAAACAGATTGAGAATCAAACTAAAATTCACTTTTCCCAGTGATAACTCATTCCACCGTTGGATAGACTGAAAGAGGCTGCATAGAAATGGGGGCCAGATCAGAAGGGAATGTCATTGTGACACTCCCAAGAGCTGGGCAAATATATTCCTGAGTCCCAGTACAGGAAATACATCCCTGGGACCCAGTACAGCACACTCCTGGAGCCAGCACAGCAAAATCAGTGTCCCGCTACAGTATATCAGTACATTCTTGGGTCACCGTACAGCGCACTCCCTGGTCCTGTTATAGCACACTTTTGGTCCCAGTACATTACCCTCCTGAGTCCCAGTACAGCAAACTCCCGAGTCCCGGTACAGCGCATTGGTATATTATTGGGTCGCAGTACAGCACACTCCCTGGTCCTGTTATAGCACACTTCTGGTCCCAGTACACTACCCTCCCGAGTCCCAGTACAGCAAACTCAGAGTCCCGGTACAGCACATCAGTACGTTATTGGGTCACGGTACAGCACACTCCCTGGTCCAGTACACCAAACTCCTGTTGCTAGTACACCACACTCCTGAGTCCCGGTACGGTGCATCAGTACATTATTAGGTCACGGTACTGCACACTCACTGGTCCTGTTATTGCACTCTCCTGGTCCCAGTACACCACACTCCCGAGTCCCGGTACGGTGCATCAGTACATTACTGGGTCACGGTACAGCGCCCTCCCTGGTCCTGTTATTGCACTCTCCTGTTCCCAGTACACCACACTCCTGGGTCCCGGTACGGTGCATCAGTACATTACTGGGTCACAGTACTGCACACTCCCTGGTCCTGTTATTGTACTCTCCTGGTCCCAGTACACCACACTCCCGAGTCCTGGTACGGTGCATCAGTACATTACTGGGTCATGGTACAGCGCACTCCCTGGTCCTGTTATTGCACTCTCCTGGTCCCAGTACACCACACTCCTGGGTCCCGGTACGGTGCATCAGTACATTACTGGGTCACAGTACAGCACACTCCCTGGTCCTGTTATTGCACACTCCTGGTCCCAGTACACCACACTCCTGGGTCCCGGTACGGTGCATCAGTACATTACTGGGTCACGGTACAGCGCACTCCCTGGTCCTGTTATTGCACTCTCCTGTTCCCAGTACATCACACTCCCGAGTCCCGGTACAGCACATCAGTACGTTATTGGGTCACGGTACAGCGCACTCCCTGGTCCAGTGCACCACACTCCTGAGTCCTGGTACAGCACATCAGTACGTTATTGGGTCATGGTAGAGCACACTCCCTGGTCCAGTACACCACACTCCTGGTCCCAGTACACCACACCCCCGAGTCCCGGTACAGCACATCAGTACATTACTAGGTCACGGTACAGCACACTCCCTGGTCCAGTACACCACACTCCCAAGTCCCAGTACAGCACATCAGTACGTTATTGGGTCATGGTACAGCACACTCCCTGGTCCAGTACACCACACTCCTGGTCCCAGTACACCACACTCCCGAGTCCCGGTACAGCACATCAGTACATTACTGGGTCACGGTACAGCGCACTCCCTGGTCCTGTTATTGCACCCTCCTGGTCCCAGTACACCACACTCCTGTGTCGTGGTACGGTGCATCAGTACATTACTGGGTCACAGCACAGCGCACTCCCTGGTCCTGTTATTGCACTCTCCTGGTCCCAGTACACCACACTCCCGGTCCCAGAACACCACACTCCTGCTCCCAGTACACCACACTCCTGGTCCGGTACAACACACTCCTGGTCCCAGTACACCACACTTCTGGTCCCAGTACACCACACTCCTGGTCCCAGTACACCACACTCCTGGTCCAGTACACCACATTCCTGGTCCAGTACATCACACTCCTGGTCCCAGTACACCACACTCCTGGTCCCAGTACACTACACTCCTGTTCCCAGCACACCATACTCCTGGTCCCAGTACACCACACTCCTGGTCCAGTACACCACACTCCCTAGTCCAGTACACCACACTGCTGGTCCCAGTACACCACACTCCTGGTCCAGTACACCACACTCCTGGTCCAGTACACCACACTCCTGGTCCAAATACACCACACTCATGGTCCAGTACACAACACTCCTGGTCCCAGTACACCACACTCCTGGTCCCAGTACACCACACTCCTGGTCCCAGTACACCACACTCCTGGTCCCAGTAAACCAAACTCCTGGTCCAGTACACCACACTCCCTGGTCCAGTACACCACACTCCTGGTCCCAGTACACCACACTCCTGGTCCAGTACACCACACTCCTGGTCCAGTACAATACACTCCTGGTCCCAGTACACCAAACTCCTGGTCCCAGTACACCACACTCCCTGGTACAGTACACCACACTCCTGGTCTCAGTACACCACACTCCTGGTCCAGTACACCACACTCCTGGTCCCAGTACACCACACTCCTGGTCCCAGTACACCACACTCCTGGTCCCAGTACACCAAACTCCTGGTCCAGTACACCACACTCCTGGTCCCAGTACACCAAACTCCTGGTCCAGTACACCACACTCCCTGGTCCAGTACACCACACTCCTGGTCCCAGTACACCACACTCCTGGTCCCAGTACACCACACTCCTGGTCCAGTACACCACACTCCTGGTCCAGTACACCACACTCCTGGTCCCAGTACAATACACTCCCTGGTACAGTACACCACACTCCTGGTCCCAGTACACCACACTCCTGGTCCAGTACACCACACTCCTGGTCCCAGTACACCACACTCCTGGTCCCAGTACACCACACTCCTGGTCCCAGTACACCAAACTCCTGGTCCAGTACTCCACACTCCTGGTCCCAGTACAACACACTCCCTGGTACAGTACACCACACTCCTGGTCCCAGTACACCACACTCCTGGTCCAGTACACCACACTCCTGGTCCCAGTACACCAAACTCCTGGTCCAGTACACCACACTCCCTGGTACCAGCACACCACACTCCCTGGTCCAGTACACCACACTCCTGGTCCCAGTATACCACACTCCTGTTCCCAGTACACCAAACGTCTGGTCCAGTACACCACACTCCTGGTCCCAGTACACCATGCTCCTGGTCCCAGTACACCACACTCCTGGTCCAGTACACCACACTCCTGGTCCCAGTACACCACACTCCTGGGTCCCGGTGCTGCCTATTTCAGGGTGCCCGGATTCCAAGTCTGGAAAATTCAGGTGAGGAGACCGCTTAATGGGCTGAGTGACTTAACTGAAACTGTATAGCCACCTGCAGCAGCCCCAATTCATCACGGTTTATAGGTTTTCAAAAGGGCTATTTTTTTTACATAAATCCATTGTGTTTTTTTGATTAAACTAATGTTAAACAATATCATGGAATGTTGATAAATTCTCACAAGCATCAACCACACCAGAGATAATCATTCCACCATCTATGTTGTTTTTTGTGCCGAAGCTGAAATATTGCTGTTGCAATCAATTGTCCAGCAAGACTTGACACTCTGTTAATTTAATCCAGCTGTGGTTTTAAGCGGTGTGTTCAATGGGTTAACACTCGTTATTTTAAATGGGTTAATACATGGTTTGTTCAATGCATTAATATCCGTTGTTATAAATGGCTAAACATCTGGTGTGCTAAATGGGTTAATAGTGGACTGTGAGATGTTAATCTGACAGCTTCAAGATTCAGCTAATAATAATTCCCCAGAAAGTCATTAACATGTTTAGAACCATAATCTGTCCTTGTATTTTCCATAATCGTGTTCTTCTTGCTCGATTCAACGACAACAATATCACACAATTTCTGATCAAATATCATCGGCCTGAAACTTTAGCTCTGTTTCTGGCACTCGGCCGGGCTGGCAGTGTAGCAAGCGCAGCAATCTGGGGGAGGCCAGACTGCTGTGCTGCAGCAGGGCAGTGGGTGCCATGGCGATGCCTCCATGCCACAGCGAGTGTGGCAGAAGTGAGTGCCCGAACTGCCCTGGTATGTGCCCGCATCAGCTCTGCCAGTGTCTGGACGGCACCACTCATCTCGCGAGTCGCGTCCTGCGCTGCCGCCAGTTGCTGCACACCCGCGTCCTGCACTGCCGTGAGTTGCTGCACACCCCTGTTGTGCACAGCGGCCAGTTGCTGGACACCCCTGTCGTGCGCTGCCGTGAGTTGTTCGAACTCCCTGGCCTGTGATTCCCCGAAAGCCACCACACTCTGAGCCAGGGACTCAATGACGTGAGGCATCTGTTCGACCACCCCCATGAACTCTTGGTGGCGCCGCTCAGATGCCGCCGACATCTCATCGAGGACGCGCACATCCTGGGCGAGGACCGTGTCCGGACTGGAGGGCGGACTCTCCCTCCGGGGAGAAGGCCGCCGAGCTGGCCGACCCTTCCTGCGTGCCTCGACCCCACTTGGGCCAGGTTCTGCCCTCCCCTCCAACACCTCCCCCCTCTGGGCAGAAGGTCGGCGTGCTGCCGGAGCCTTCCCGCATGCGTCCACCCTACTGGGACCAGCTTCGGCCCTCCCCTCCAACACCTCCCCCTGGCTCTCCTGCAGGCCAGACGTCTCCCCTCCATTGCCATCCCCTGGCGCGCAGGAGGGTTCCCCCGATGTGCCACCTTCCTCCTGGTCCTCGACGTCCTCCCCCTCCAAGGGCCTGGCTCTCTGCGCTTCAGGGACCACCTCCTCCTCACCAGCTGAAAGCAGGAAGGCACAAGAGTAGCTTTAGAGTGAGGACAGGCCGTCAGCGAGGGAGGCCTGAGTGGTGCATTATGCGCATTTGTCGGTCAGTGGGAAAGGATGTAGATCTGAAGCGCGAGGGCAACGAGAGAGGTGCAACCGGTCATGTCCTTACCAGTGGGTAAAAGTACAGGGTCCGCCTCGCCGATCACGACAGGGCCAGTCACCCGGCCACGTATGAGTCGTGCCACGCTCTCCTCCAGATCAGTGAGCGCCTGGTACTCGGGACGGCCTCCACCAGTGACAGCCTGGCTCCGTACATTGCTCGCCAGCTTGGCCTGCAAGAGAAAGGACGGCCTCTAAGTACAGTGTGGTGCCCTGTCGCTGTGTGCACTGCCTCCCATGGTGGAATAGCTTGGCCAGTGTGGTGCCCTGTTGCTGGGTGCACTGCCTCCCATGGTCGAATAGCTTGGCCAGTGTGGTAAGTGCAGAAAGTGTTATTGATGAACATGCAAGTGCCATTGCTGCGGGAGGAGGGCTGCCCATTAGGCCTTTGAGGTCCCTTTGCCCATAATGTGAGGTGCACATGCAAGGATGAGGGGGACACTGGAAAGGGTACTCACCTTCACCATCCGAGTGAGGTCGTTGAACTTCTTGCGGCATTGGTCCGTACTCCTGGGGACATCACAGGTGGATGACACCCTGCGGGCGATTTTGCCCCAGGCTCTCCTGTACTGGCTCCTGGGAGCCTTCCTGCCACTGTCCGGGCACAGGATCTCTCTTCTCTTCTCCACACCATGAATGAGCACACTCAGAGCATGCTCTGAGAAGCGCTGCGCTCGCTCACGGGCCCTCTCCATTGCTCCAGGCGCTATTTTGGCACACCAGTAGTGCTGAGGCCTAGCTGCAGGGCTCCAGTATGCAGGGCGTGGCAGCAGTCAAAGTTGACCCTTCCCCCTTTAAGAGCTGGCCGGCGTCAAGATGTCTGCTGTCAATCAAAACATGACCGCAACCTGCGCTGCGCCCGGCTTCGGCGTTATTAGGCCGCTGTATTTAAGTAAGAGTGTACTGTATTAAAGATGCTGGCCTAGAAATTCAGTCTGGACACTTTTGGGGCGCTAAAGTCGGGCGCTCGCTAAAGTTAGCGCCCGCCGGAAAGTGTAGGCCACATCGCCGAAATTCAGTAGAGTTGGCCCTAAGTTTGGCCGAGCGCTGAAACTGGCGTTGAAATGCTGTGTTCCGGTGCTAAGCCGGCGACGCAGCCTAATAACGCCGAAGCCGGGCGCAGCGCAGGTGCGGTCATGTTTTGATTGACAGCAGACACCCTGACGCCGGCCAGCTCTTAAAGGGGGAAGGGTCAACTTTGACTGCTGCCACGCCCTGCATACTGGAGCCCTGCAGCTAGGCCTCAGCACTACTGGTGTGCCAAAATAGCGCCTGGAGCAATGGAGAGGGCCCGTGAGCGAGCGCAGCGCTTCTCAGAGCATGCTCTGAGTGTGCTCATTCATGGTGTGGAGAAGAGAAGAGAGATCCTGTGCCCGGACAGTGGCAGGAAGGCTCCCAGGAGCCAGTACAGGAGAGCCTGGGGCAAAATCGCCCGCAGGGTGTCATCCACCTGTGATGTCCCCAGGAGTGCTGACCAATGCCGCAAGAAGTACAACGACCTCACTCGGATGGTGAAGGTGAGTACCCTTTCCAGTGTCCCCCTCATCCTTGCATGTGCACCTCACATTATGGGCAAAGGGACCTCAAAGGCCTAATGGGCAGCCCTCCTCCCGCAGCAATGGCACTTGCATGTTCATCAATAGCACTTTCTGCACTTACCACACTGGCCAAGCTATTCGAGCATGGGAGGCAGTGCACCCAGCAACAGGGCACCACACTGGCCAAGCTATTCTACCATGGGAGGCAGTGCACACAGCGACAGGGCACCACACTGTACTTAGAGGCCGTCCTTTCTCTTGCAGGCCAAGCTGGCGAGCAATGTAAGGAGCCAGGCTGTCACTGGTGGAGGCCGTCCCGAGTACCAGGCGCTCACTGATCTGGAGGAGAGCGTGGCACGACTCATGCGTGGCCGGGTGACTGGCCCTGTCGTGATCGGCGAGGCGGACCCTGTACTGGTACCCACTGGTAAGGACATGACCGGTTGCACCTCTCTCGTTGCCCTCACGCTTCAGATCTACATCATTTCCCACTGACCGACAAATGCGCATAATGCACCAATCAGGCCTCCCTCGCTGACGGCCTGTCCTCACTCTAAAGCTACTCTTGTGCCTTCCTGCTTTCAGCTGGTGAGGAGGAGGTGGTCCCTGAAGCGCAGAGAGCCAGGCCCTTGGAGGAGGAGGACGTCGAGGAACAGGAGGAAGGCGGCACATCGGGGGAACCCTCCTCCGTGCCAGGGGATGGCATTGGAGGGGAGACGTCTGGCCTGCAGGAGAGCCAGGGGGAGGTGTTGGAGGGGAGGGCCGAAGCTGGTCCCAGTAGGGTGGACGAACGCGGGAAGGGTCCGGCAGCACACCGGCCTTCTGCCCAGAGGGGGGAGGTGTTGGAGGGGAGGGCAGAACCTGGCCCAAGTGGGGTCGACGCACGCAGGAAGGGTCGGCCAGCTCGGCGGCCTTCTCCCCGGAGGGAGAGTCCGCCCTCCAGTCCGGACACGGTCCTCGCCCAGGAGGTGCGCGTCCTCGATGAGATGTCGGCGGCGTCTGAGCGGTGCCACCAAGAGTTCATGGGGGTGGTCGAACAGATGCCTCACGCCATTGAGTCCCTGGCTCAGAGTGTGGTGGCTTTCGGGGAATCACAGGCCAGGGGGTTTGAACAACTCACGGCAGCACACGACAGGGGTGTCCAGCAACTGGCCGCTGTGCACGACAGGGGTGTGCAGCAACTCGCGGCAGCGCAGGACGCCGGTGTGCAGCAACTGGCGGCAGCGCAGGACGCGACTCGCGAGATGAGTGGTGCCGTCCAGACACTGGCAGAGCTGATGCGGGCACATGCCAGGTCAGTTCAGGCACTCACTTCTGCCACACTCGCTGTGGCACGGAGGCATCACCATGGCACCCGCCGCCCTGCTGCAGCACAGCGGTCTGGCCTCCCCCAGATTGCTGCGCTTGCTACACTGCCAGCCCTGCCGAGTGCCAGTGTCTCTGGCGAGCAGCGCGCACCTGCCATCAGCCAGCTTGCCCCCAATGGTGCTGCCGACACTGCCACTCCCCCAGCCAAGGTGCGACGAGCTGCTGCTAAGACTGATGCTGCCCAGCCACAGCTGCAGCAGTCAGCAGGCGGCCCCTCCCAGGCCAGGCCTCGTCTAGGCCGACCACCAAGGGCATCTGCCGACACGCTTTGTGGCCCTCATGAGCCTTCCCCCAGCCTCGCCACACCCGCAGGGCCCAGGTTGAGGCGGAGCAGCAGGTCGGCCAGGGGCCGGAGAAGCCTGTCTAAGGACTCGCCCTCTCGGCACACCCATTAGAGTGTGGTGAGAGTGGTTTCTTTTATATTGGGGGGCTTGTGTTGTGGGGGGCATTATTTTGTTAAGGCCGAGGATCAAGGCATTTTTTGTTTTCATGGGGGTGTCTCTGTTGTGGGGGGGGGGCTTATTTTTGTAAGGCCGCTGTTGAAGGCCTTTTGGATGGGCAAGTTTTGTTAGTCCTCCCCAGGTTTTGGGAGTGACAGATGTTTTTGACTGTTTTTTGGGGGTCTTGTCTGTTTTTCTGTTTCATGTGGGAAGGGCCCTGAGTTTGTGAAATAAAGCTTTTGATTTATTCAGCATGTCCAGGTGTCATGTTTGAAGTGGTTGTTGCATTAACCGGCTGAGGGCTTGCGGAGCGGCTGCCTCAGGTGCGTTCATTGCCACAGGCCATTCCCTGACAGGGGGCCCAGAAGTGTTGATCAATAAGCCCCCGGCGGATGGCCCTTGGCCCTTGTCGCTCCCTCCTGGGCTGGTCCTCCACCTCCTCCTCCTCCTCCTCCTCCTGCTCGTCCTCCTGAGGTGGTGGTGCAATGGCAGGTGGCAGTGCCTGAGTCCTGCGGATAGCCAGGTTGTGCAGCATGCAGCACACGACGACGAACTGGGAGACTCTATCCGGCAAATACTGAAGAGATCCTCTGGAACGATCCAGGCAGCGGAACGGTTGCTTGAGGATGCCTATCGTTTGCTCGATGATGTTCCTTGTGGCTTGATGGCTTTCGTTTTATGCCTCCTCTGCTGGGGTCCTGGGCGCGCGGAGCAGGGTCATGAGCCATGTACACAAAGGGTAGCCCTTGTCCCCGATAAGCCATCCCCTTGGTGGAGGCTGTGCCTCGAACATGTCAGCCACAGTAGTCTGGCGCAGGATAAATGCATCGTGGCTGCTTCCTGGGAAGCGGGCATTGACAGCTAGGATGCGCTGCCTGTGGTCACAGATCAGCTGTACATTTAGGGAATGGTAGCCCTTCCGGTTGCGGTAATCCTCGGCATTGTGGATAGGTGCCCGCATAGCCACATGCGTGCAGTCAATGGCGCCCTGCACCATGGGGAAGACCGCGATCCTGCCAAATCCGACTGCACGCTGCTCCTGCCTCTGTCGGGTCATGGGGAAGGAGATGAATTGGTGTCTCCTCGCGTAAAGTGCATCGGTGACCTGCCGGATGCAGCGATGCACGGCAAACTGGGAGATGTTCGCTATGTCCACAGCAGTGGCTTGGAAGGAGCCGCTTGCATAAAAGTTCAGAGCCACCGTGACCTTCACTTCCACCGAGAGAGACGTCCTGCACATCAGCTGTGGACGCAGATCTGTGTGAAGCAGCTGGCAGATCTCTGCAACCACCTCCCTTCTGAAGCGCAGCCTCTTCACACAATGCGCCGCAGTCATGGTGAGATAGGACACCTGCTGCCAGTATTGCCTGAGTGGGGAAGGCCTATGTTGCCGACGCCTGATGGCCTCTCTGTGTCTAGGCATGGCTGGCCCTCTCTCACAGCGTCTGCGAGCCCTTCGCACATAATGCTGCAACTGAGGGTTGGCCCCCCTTACAGCCCCCATAATAAAGTTGAGAACAGATAAATCACAATGAATCAAATGTCAAAGCACTGGCCAGAAGCCAAAATTACCTCTCCTATGTTGTCCCAAATCAGTAACCTCTGTCCCTTGGTCTCTGTCCAGAAATCCAAAGCAGTAAAATCATTGAAGCAAAATGGCTGGGCTTTATATGTCAATGTTAGTGTCCTTTAATTTGCGCTCCCCGAGGCCCACAGGGCCTCTTTTGCGTTCCAGCTCACAGTTCTTAGCAACGTCACGCCCACATTGGGCAGGCACCACTGAATTTCCGGTTTGGGGTGCACAAACAGCGTTGCGCGACGATATGACGTCATAAGCTGCGCGCGCACCTGAGCGGGCACAAACACTTTGCGCCGGCGCTAAATGTCAACTGAATTTGGGCGTCGGCGCAGATCGGACTGCGTTCAGGTGCTAAGTGTCTAGCGCCGGAAATATAGCCCTTTTATGGCGTTAGCGGCTGGCGCAACCCACTGAATTTCTAGGCCGCTGTATTTAAGAAAAGGAGTGTTGCACTAAGCAAAAGGGTGCTGTAGTGGACATTAAGTGAACTGGGTTAAGTAAAAGTGCTGTATCGAGCACAGGTGTGTTGTATTCATTATTTTAAGTTTTTTTCTTGTTTCAATAAATACTGGTCTGTTTTGCACCCAACTATGAGTCTCGTTTCTGTGTACATCACTACCAATAGGTCCGGTGGTCAGAACCAGGAAAGGGGAGCGCTTTGAAACCACACGCAGCTCTGGAGCAGCTCAGAGGCTTCTGACTGGCCAGGGACAATAACCCCATCCCCGCTAATAATTCCTACAAAATGGCGACTGCGGCCGGACCGTTGGCAACGGTGTGTGATGTAGCAGATGGTGGTTTGGGTCTGGAGAGAGCAGCAGTAATTGGTTTTCTTTTTATCCCACTGGTTTGTTTGTGGTTAGATGCCTGCAGGCTTGGGGAAGTTACCCGCAGGATTAGGGAATCTAGAGCAGAGAGTTGGGATAGGGAAAGGGAGGTTGAAGAATACCAGGCCAAGATAGAGCACCTGGTTTAGTGAGGGCAAAAGCCACACGAGGCACGAGTCAGAGTACCTGAAGTGCCTAGTTGCAGAGGCCAAGAGCAATGAGATGAGGGTGCGGGAGAAGAATGCTGGCCTCATAAAAGAAGTAAAAGAGCAGGAGGAAAATGTTAGGGATGTAAAGGCAGCATATAAGCTGGTCTGCGAGCAAGGGTTTGAGGAAGCAGATCATGGCCCCTGTAGGGAAGAGATAGAAAGATTGAATATGGCTTTAAAGAGGGCAAAGGGGATGATATGTCTGATCAGCCCGAAGGCAGGTCAGTCGGATTTTACCGGCAACCCAAGTAAAATCGTCCCATTGGCAACACCCAGGAAAAGGCTGGTCAGGAAATCAGAGATCCCACGACTGCCACCCACGGCCCTGAGCTTTCAGGAGCTCTGGCAACAAAGGGGGTGGAGGATGAGGTGGTAGATGAAGCACAGCAGGCCCCACTAGATAGGCTGGGACCATGACCAGCGTACCCCCTCCGACAAAAGAGGTACGGTTCTCCCGTTGATGAAGATGACGCCGGGGCCATCCAGAATCAGTTTGTGGTGCGGTATGGCACCCACCAGCTCAGGGACATGGTTAGCCACATCCCCAAGCTCACTAAAAAGAGAGACCCCTCTCTGCACTTCAGGGAGATAGAGCAAGCAGCTTGTGGAAATGACTGCGATGACACAGAGCAAGCAAAAATGCTGCAGTATTCCCTGGCAGCTGAGCTCCTCCAGGCCCTATCTGGTGAGTGCAAAAGGGGGCAGAGGTAATATGAGGGTCTCAAGAATGAGGTATTGGAGGCCATGGGACTCAATGATGGTAGCCCATTCGCCCGGGTAGAAAGAACAGTGCAGCTCCCAGGGGAGTCCCCGCAGGTGTTCGCAGACAGGCTGTGGCCAGTCTACCAGAGTGCATGCCCAGGAATGCCAGGGACGGCAGCACTGGACCCAGTCCAATTGACTCATGGCTCCGTTGTCTCATGACAAGCAGCATACCCCAGATCCAAGCCCAGGTAGTGGCTTGGTTCGACCCCCGAAACCTCCAGGCCACCGAAGAAGTGGTGATCCACCAGCTCAAAGTAGCATTCAGGACCATGAGGGGTATCGAGACGCCCCAACCCAAGGGAAGGGTCCATGAGGTTAAACCTGGGAGCCAGAGTAATAAACAGTGGCACCAGGAGGGGAACCATCCCTCCCAGGCTAGGTTAAACCGCTATGGGTGCGGGAAAGACGGTCACTGGAGAATAGACTGTAAGAATCCCTGGAAGGATAGCAAGGGAAAGGATCCCACAGCCCCAGCCCAAAAGGCAGGGCCAGATATACCTTCCGCTGCGATCGAGTCATTTTTACAGTCCCTACGATCTCTTCTGACTGGCCAGGGGAGAGTAGCAGCCACCACCGGTGCTTTGACCCCGTCTGCCCCACCCCACTCCCAGCAATGACTAGAGCCAGTGCAACCTGTGGACCTGTGTCCCCGCGATAATGCTGAGGGGAGCAGGCCCTATGTTGAGATGGGGGTGAAGATGGTGCAGGGGAGATATTCAGTGGACACTGGAGGCTCCAGCACGGTGGCCCACTCGGAAGACCTGACCAATTCACCCCGGTCTAACAAGGTCCCATTTAGCTTAACGGGACCCACAGGGAAACAGGCAGCTGGGAGTGAACCTGAGAATAGAAATACTCAGCCCACAGCGGGTACAAGCTCACAGGCTGCAAAGGCAGGCACTGTGGCTTGTATTAGGGGAGGAGCCATACATGACCAATGTAAGTTGTTTAAGCATGGGGGCAGGGAAGGAGAGTTCTGGGACCCCTGTAGAGCAGGTCCGGTAGCAGTAAGCCAGGACAAGGAAGGCACACAGGGGATAGCTTTGGCCCCGGACCAAAAAGCAGGTCCAAGCCCAAGTCTCCACCCTTAAGGCCGCCCCGGTAAGGGAAAAGGATTTGGAACAGAATTACTGGCAGGCTGCCAGTTATATTAAACAATGCGGGTTGTTTAAGCAGGGGGCAGGGGAACAGGCAGCTGGGATTGTACCCGAGATTGGAAATACCCAGCCTGCAGCGCGTACCCACACACAGACTGCACATGCAGGCGCAGTCGCGTGTATGAGAGGAGAAGTCACCCAGCACTTGGCCTGAGCGAATCCGCCTCTCTTGTGGGACTCCAGGGAGGAGCCTGAACCAGGTTTTAGACCTGAAGGCGAAGGCTCTCAGCCACCGGCAGCCAGTGGCAAGGGATTGCCTTTCCCCAGCCCAGGTTTGGGAAGGGAGGGACATGAGGGAGGAGGTCCCCAGTCAGCAAGGAGTGTGACACGGGCGAAGGGTCTGCCTGCCGGGGTAGCTCCACCAGCGACACTCCCTAGGAGGTCTCTTCAGGTACCCCAGCTCAAGAAAGTATGGTCACCAGCTTTCCAATGGAACAGGGCGGTCTCCCAAGTCAGGGAGAAGCCAAAAGGCAGAAGTCCCCAACCAGCAGCCCTAAGCTGCGAGGGACCAGAAATTGGAATCGGTCTAGCCATGCCGCAGGGAGCAGCCTGTGGCAGCCCAAACAATGATTAGGCTGGGCACCCGGAGACGGGCAGTGCTTTGTATAGCTTTTCCAAGTAATATTGATAGAGGATTAAGGTAGAATGTGTTAATTTTAAAATTTTTATATTGCAATTCAGTAGTGGTAATTATTAGTTCATAAGTTTTAAGTATGGAACCGTTCCAGAGTGTCTATGTGAGTCGAGGTCGCGGGACTTGATCACACTCCCCTGAGCCAGGGGACCTGGCTAGATGTTTTCTTTTTAAAGTATTTTTCAGAGTTCCGGGAGGTACAGAGGACCAGGGTGTTCTTGGATGCTCAAGGAAGGAGCACCCCAGCCCACGACGGGAGGAGTCTGCAGGAGGCAGATGCCCACAACATTTAAGCTGCTATTTGGAAATCCAGATTAAGATGGAGAGTTTACAAAAGCTTGTTAATTATTTTATATTTTGTATTATGTACTGGTCCCAACTCCAAGGGAAATAATGCGTGAATTTAGTTCCTAAACATAAGATTGGACTACTTGTTTGGAGTTAATGGAATATATTGCATAGGCCTATGAATTGTTGTGTTTGCAGAGTGTGAAAATTTGAAATACATTTATGGCTGAAGAATAGTGCCATTTAATAAAGTGTCAGGCAATTGCATTTTAATTTTAAAAAAGGAAGCTCGTTTTCTTCCATGTGTATTTTTAACAGATATGTTGGCTTGGTGATAATCCCATTGAAGAGGTTGTATCATTTTAAAACTATTGCACAAGTGGTGCAGGGGCATTGGACCACCTCCATGTATTGATTATTTAACTAAACTTGTTTTTCTGTCGATAGATGCCTACCGTGTACTGCGATTCTCTCTGGGTAGGGGAGACGGAGGTGTTGGGGGGTCAAAGATACACCTAGCTAAGTATAAGGGAAGGTTGTTTGTGGGGGGTCAGAAATTATTGCTCACCTTTGGACAGGATACTACAAGCAAGTTTTAGTATCCGATGGGGGACTGTAGGGTTTCACAATATTTTCGAAATTTTCTACAGCTCCGAAGATTTTTTTTGATTGAGGAATACCTGGGTAGAATACACCTTTAAAAACCCAGGAATCAAAAATGGCCATCAGACATTGTGGCAGAAGAAAAGGCTTCTGTATGTCTGTGAAAAGGAAAATCAAAGATGGCTGTCCGACCTCATGGCAGAAGACACAACACAGCCAGTGTGCTGTGAAAAGGAAAATCAAAGATGGCTGTCCGAACTCGTGGCAGAAGACACAACACAGCCTGTGTGCTGTGAAAAGGAGAATCAAAGATGGCTGTCCGAACTCATGGCAGAAGACACAACACAGCCTGTGTGCTGTGAAAAGGAAAATTAAAGATGGCTGACAAAGGATTTTTTTTTTAAACCAGCCCCTGAAGTAGAAAGGTATTTAAACCGTCAATCAAATGCGGTTTGGGTAACTGCTACAATGTTGACTCAAAAGATTAATTGCTTGAGACTGTCAGCATGAACAAAGGAACTTTGTTTACACAAATGCTTTACAATATTGACTTAAGAGATTAAGCACTTGAGACTGCCAATCAATTGCAGTTGGGCGTGACCACAGGACAATCAGATTGTTTACACTAACCTCCAAGGGCTGTTTAATCAGCAATTAAGGAAATAGACATGTTTTCTTCAAACGGAGACAGCTTTATTCAACCCATCACAATGAATGGGGCTACATTCAAAAACCCATCACAAGGGAAATGGGTAATTCATCCAAAACCCAGAGTGCTGTAGTGGACACTAAGTGTACCGTGAGAAGTAAAGTGCTGTATTTAAGTAAAAGAGTGTTGCACTAAGCAAAAGAGTGCTGTAGTGGACACTAAGTACTGTGAGAGGTAAAGTCCTGCACTAGTTAAAGGTGCTGTATTTAAGTAAGAGTGTACTGTATTAAAGGTGCTGTATTTAAGAAAAGGGGTGTTGCACTAAGCAAAAGAGTGCTGTAGTGGACATTAAGTGTACTGGGTTAAGTAAAAGTGCTGTATCGAGCACAAGTGTGCTGTATTCATTATTTTAAGTTGTTTTTTTTTGTTTCAATAAATACTGGTCTGTTTTGCACCCAACCACGAGTCTCGTTTCTGTCTACATTGCTATGGAATAAGTCCAGCGGTCAGAACCAGGAAAGGGGAGTGCTTTGAAACCGGCTGACTGGCCAGAGACAATAAACCCATCCCTGTTAATAATTCGTACAATATCAGGCAGTGTGCCTCACACTTATTTTGGAAGATTGAGCTTATGGTGTTGAGATGATGCAGGGATATTACAATCTATTCTGTGTTCTAAAACCAACCTCTCCCTGTGACCCTGAATGATCATCACATGCACAAAGTGTAGGGATCATCAGTGTTATCAATCGGTGGGACGTCCAGTGTATGAATTGAAGGGTCTGTCATTGGCAATAATGCGGAAAAAACTCCCACGACACTGTCCCATCAAACAGTCCCGGGGCATATATAGCAATGGTTAGATACAGAGTAAAGCTCTCTCTACTCTGTCTCATCAAACAATCTCATTGCCGATAGAGCATGTGTTAGTTAGAGAGTAAATCTCCCTCTAAACTGTCCCATCAAACAATCTCATTGCAGATACAGCACGGGTTAGTTACAGAGAAAAGCTCCCTCTACAATGTTCCATAAAACACTCCGAGGGCAGAGACAGCAACGGTTCGATGCCCTCTCTCCAATAAGTTCACTGCCCTCCTGTCCTCCTTTAATCGCTCCCTCCAAATAAACTACCCAACATATAATCACAGCTATGCCCTCGAACTTTGTCTCTCTGATGCCATTGTGTCGATCATAGTTAAGGCCATCCCTGATCACATCCTTCTATCCCTCTCCACCCACAACCCCCTCGCCCTCCGAACCCCAATTCCTTTTTTCCACGCCTGGCAAAATCTCTCCCCCCAAATCACTTTCATATTCTCAACTGGCCAGCCTTTGTCTCTCCATTCACCACAATATTTCTGCAGCTGCTGAATTAGTTCTACTTTTTGTGGAAATGTCATACCTGGGCAATGTTCCACTTTGTCAGGTAGATGCCGGTGTTGTAGCTGTACTGGGCAAGCTAGGCTGGAGGCGCAACTAGTTCTGGAGCATAAGGATTCAGGGATGTATTTAGGACCCATAGTCTCTGCTGTATCCAGAAGGCTCAGCCGTTTATTGGGCTTCATAAATAGAAGTATTGAATACAAAAGTAGAGAAGTTATGCTGAACATTTATAAAGCGCTGGTTAGGCCACAACTGGAGTTTTCCGTCCAGTTCTGGTCACCACACTTTAGGAAGGATGTGAAGGACCTTGAGAGGGTGCAGAGGAGATTTACCAGAATGGTTCCGGGGATGGGGGATCTTAGCTAAAAGGACATGTTGGAGAAGCTGGATTTGTTTTCATTAGAGCAAAGGAGGTTGAGGGGTGATTTTATAGAGGTGTACACGATTATGGTTTGGATAGGCTGTACGGGGAAAGACTGTTCCCGCTACTTGATGGTACAAGGACTAGGGGAAACAGGTTTAAGGTTTTGGGCAGAGATACAAGGGGGAAGTGAGGAAATACTTTTTATGCAGCGAGTGGTAATGACCTGGAATTCACTGCCTACGGAAGTGGTGGAAGCAGAGGATCTCAATGTTTTCAAGGGGACACTGGATAGGCATTTGAGGGAAATAAACTTGCAATGCTACGGCGATAGAGGGGGGACTGGGACTGACTGATGGATTGCTCTACCGAACCGAATGGCCTCCTTCTGTGCCATTATGCATCTATGGCTCTATACCATGTGGACTCAATCGAATTGACTGAAGATTGGCATCTGTGATGGTGGGGACCTCAGGAGGAGGCCGAGATCGATCATCCAATCGGCACTTCTGGCTGAGCTGAGATAGTTGCCAATGCTTCAGACTTGGCTTTTGCACTGACGTGCTGGGCTTTACCATCATTGAGGATGGGATTGTTCAAAGACCCTCCTGCTCCCGTTAGTTGTTTAATTATTCACCACCATTCACGAGTGGATGTGGCAGGACTGCAGAGCATTTATCTGATCCGTTGGTCATGTTACTGCTTAGCGCTGTCTATAGCTTGCTGCTTCCAAAGTTTAACATGCATGTAGTCCTGTGTTGCAGCATCACCAAATTGTCACCTCATTTTAGGTATTCCTGGTGCTGCTCCTGGCCTGCTCTTCCACACTCCTCATTCAACCATGGTTGGTCACCTGGTTTGATGGCAATGGTAGAGTGCGGGATATGCAGGACCATGAGGTTACCGATTGTGGTGGAATACAATTCTGCTGCTGCTGATGGCCCACAGCGCCTCATGGGTGCCCAGTTTTGAGCTGCAAGACCTGTTCTGCATCTGTCCCATTTAGCATGGTGGTAGTTCCACACAACACGATGGAGGGTGTCCTCCATGTGAAGACAAGACTTCATCTCTCCAAGGATTTACTGGGGTGACTTTTCAAATAAGACACAGATAATTGAAGGGAGTATTCCAACAAGTTCAACTTTATTCGGTCCACTGTCCTGAATGAAAATGATTTTTGCAATTTGTAAAGACTGGAAAACGATATTTCTTACAGATCACGTTTCATTGAAGATTCTCTTCTGTACATGGTTATTTTTGAACAAGTGCATTCATTATCCATTCAGCTGCCTCTGCGGCTCCCCCTTCTCATTACCCACCAACCCAAACATCCCGCAAACCCTCCCATCGGAATCTACACCGGAACCTTATCTCTCTCCAGTTACTCACTTCAGCCTCCGTGTCCATTCAGACCACATTCCTTCAAGGAGACCCACCACCAGTTTGGATATAAACCTTGCCTATTTCCAGCTCGAGAACATCTCCAACCTCAATCCTGACGTCATTTCATCCACCACTGAAATTCACATCCGTGTTTGTTTCACCTTCGAACTTGGCAGGCAATCAGAATCTCAGGGTCATGCAGCGACTGAAACGAGCTGTTCCACCAAGCGATTACACAATTTGTGTTTGGTCTCCCCATTTTTGCATGTCCTGTGCTGGCAAGGGAAGGTGCTGTGAGAAGAAGAGGGCATGTTGGGGATAATTAAAGAGTGGACCAGTGTTTCCAGGAGGGAACTTTCGTTTTGGAAATAGATGGAATGGGGAAGTTGTGTTTGGTAGTGGCATCATGCTGGATGTGTTGGAGCATGATCCATTGAATATGAAGTCTGGTGGGGAGGAAGGTGAGGGGAACCATATCGTGGCTTTGGGAGTAACGGCAAGGGGTGAGAGCAAAAGTGTGGGAAATGAGGTAGACATGGTCGAGGGCCAGACAACTACGATGCAGGCGAATCCTCGGTTGAGGAAAAGAGAAGACATATCGTTAGAAGGAGGCTTAGAGGGTGCAGAATTCTTAAAGTGCATCCAGGAGAGCTTTTTGAGCCAACATGTAGAAAGTCCTACAAGAGAGGGGGCGGTACTGGACCTAATTCTAGGGAATGTAGCCGGGCAAGTGGTGGAAGTGACAGTAGGAGAGCATTTTGGCGACAGTGACCATAATTCGGTGAGATTTAAGGTGGTCATGGAAAAAGACAAAGACGGCCCGGAAATAAGGGTTCTAAATTGGGGAAAGGCCGATTTTAATATGATAAGGCAGGATCTGGCCAAAGTGGACTGGGAGCAGCTACTTATAGGAAAATCCACATCAAAGCAGTGGGAGACTTTCAGAAGGGAAATAGAGAGAGCACAACGCCAACATGTTCCTGTAAAGGTCAAGGGTGGGACCAACAAGAAAAGGGAACCTTGGATGACAAGGGATATACAAAAATGCATTAGGAAAAAAAGGGGGGCTTTTGGCAGTTACAAAAGACTAAAGACGGAGGAAGCCCTAGAGGAGTATAAAAAGTGCAGGGGCATACTTAAAAAAGAAATTAGGAGGGCGAGGAGGGGCCATGAAATAACACTGGCGAGCAAAATAAAGGAAAATCCTAAGATGTTTTATAAGTATATTAAGGGCAAGAGAATAACCAGGGAAAGGGTAGGGCCCATTAGGGACCAAAGTGGCAATCTGTGTGTAGAGCCAGATGATGTAGGCGGGGTTTTAAATGAATTTTTTGCATCTGTATTCAGTATGGAGAAAGACGATGTAGACATAGAAATCGGGCAAGGGAACTGACATACTTGAACATATTAGCATCGAGAGGGAGGAGGTACTAGCGGTTTTAGCAGGCCAAAAAGTGGATAAATCCCCAGGCCCGGACGAAATGTATCCCAGGCTGTTGTGTGAGGCAAAGGAGGAGATTGCAGGGGCTCTGACACAAATTTTCAAAACCTCTCTGGCCATATGGGATGTACCAGAGGGCTGGAGAACAGATAACATAGTACCATTATTCAAGAAGGGTAGCAGGGATAAACCAGGGAATTACAGGCCAGTGAGCCTAACATCTGTGGTAGGGAAATTATTGGAAAAAATTCTGAGGGACAAAATTAGTCTCCACTTGGAGAGGCAAGGATTAATCAGGGATAGTCAGCATGGCTTTGTCAAGGGTAAATCATGTCTGACCAATCTGATTGAATTTTTCGAGGGGGTGACTAGGTGTGTGGATGAGGGAAATGCTGTGGATGTGGTTTTCATGGATTTCAGTAAAGCTTTTGACAAAATCCCGCATAGGAAACTGGTCAAGAAGGTAAGAGCCCATGGGATCCAGGGTGCCTTGGCGCGTTGGATCCTAAACTGGCTGAGTGGCAGGAGGCAGAGGGTGATGGTCGAAGGTTGCTTTTGTGACTGGAAGCCTGTGTCCAGTGGGGTACCTCAGGGATCGGTGCTGGGACCCTTGCTGTTTGTGATCTACATAAATGATTTGGATGAGAATGTAAAAGGTATGATCAGTAAGTTTGCAGATGACACGAAAATTGGTGGGGTGGTAAATTGGGAGGAGGAAAGCCTCAGGCTACAGGACGATATAAACGGGTTGGTCAGATGGGCGGAAAAGTGGCAAATGGAATTTAACCCTGAAAAGTGCGAGGTGATGCATTTTGGATGGACAAATAAGGCAAGGGAATACACAATGAATGGTAGGACCTTAGGAAGTACAGAGGGTCAGAGGGACCTTGGTGTACATGTACATAGATCCCTGAAGGCAGCGGAACAGGTAGATAAGGTGGTTAAAAAGGCATATGGGATACTTGCCTTCATTAGCCGAGGCATAGCATATAAGAGCAGGGAGGTTATGATGGAGCTGTACAAAACGCTGGTGAGGCCACAGCTGGAGTACTGTGTGCAGTTCTGGTCGCCTCACTATAGGAAGGATGTGATTGCTTTGGAGAGGGTGCAGAGAAGATTCACCAGGATGTTACCTGGGATGGAGCGCCTCAGCTATGAAGAAAGACTAAACAGGCTGGGGTTGTTTTCCTTGGAGCAAAGAAGGCTGAGGGGGGACCTGATTGAGGTGTACAAAATGATGAGGGGCATAGGTAGGGTAGATAAAGAGGAACTTTTCCCCTTAGTAGGGGGGTCAATAACAAGGGGGCATAGATTCAATGTAAGGGGCAGGAGGTTTGGAGGGGATTTGAGGAGGAACTTTTTCACCCAGAGGGTGGTTGGAATCTGGAACTCACTGCCTGAAAGGGTGGTAGAGGCAGGAACCCTCATAACATTCAAGAAGCATTTGGATGAGCACTTGAAATGCCATTGCAAACAAGGCTATGGACCAAATGCTGGAAAATGGGATTAGACTGGACAGGGATTGATGGTCGGCGCAGACATGACGGGCCGAAGGGCCTCCTTCTGTGCTGTATAACTCTATGACTCTATGGCCTAGAAATTCAGTGCCCTTAGCACCGATTTTGCGGCGCTAGAGGGCCTAGCGCTGCAATTGGCGCCGGTTCCTAAATTGCCTGGGGCCCTTCCGTGGCGGTAGACCAGTAGCGCTGCGCCGGCACCGATGACGTCATCGGTGTGCGCAGCGTCCCGGTTGCCGTGGTAACCCGGCCCCAAGCCGAAATTCAGTTGCGGCCACCTCGCCAGTGGCAGCCGCAACTAAGACTCCGGCAAAGGAGTGTTGCCGGAGTCTGCGCCGGCGCTTTAAGGAGGCGCGGCGGCCGGCCGCTTTCCCACCGGCCGCCTGCCCGCAGCTCCCTCCCCGGACTTCTCCCCCCGCCCCCAGAACAGATGCAAGCCAGGCACTTGTCCGAGGTGCCGGGCTCATTTTTGAAGAGATTTGCGCGGGCCGCGGCCGGGTGCAGGCAGCTCCTCCTTAACGGAAGGAGGAGGCCTGCACCTCCCGAGCCTGCCACACTGCAGCGGGCGCCGCAGCGCCGGAATAGCGCCGCAATGCGGCGCGTTGCGCCAGTTTTCAGGCGCTATAACCCTTCAGTAGCGCCGGCAGCCATTTGGGCGCGGCGCTACTGAATTTTTGGCGCGCGCAAAGGGACTTAGCGCCGGCGCTAACTTCCGGCGCTAAAGCCCTGGCGCAGCGCAAACTCAATTTCTAGGCCTATGACTCTATAACAGATGCAATGGAGACAGAGAAACGGGTAGAATGGAATAGTTTCCTTACAGGAAGCAGGGAGATGTAAAGTGTGATCAAAGCAGCTGTGGGAGTCATTGGGCTTAAAGTAGATAATAGTCCATAGCATATCCCCAGAGATGTAGATTGAGAAGTAGAGGAAGGAAAGGGAAGAGTTGGACCATGTAGAGGCGATGGAGGGGTGTACACTGGAGACAAAGTTGAAGTTTTTTTCCAGTAGAGTTTTTCCAGAGAGCAGGAAAAGACACCAATACCGTCATTGTACTGGATATAGAGGTTAAAAAGGGGACCTGAGTGCGACTGGAACTAAAAATCTTCCACGTACCCCACAAATAGCCAGGCATTGCTAGGTCCCAAATGGGTTCCCATCGCAAAACCTTTTTTCAGGAGGAATTCAGTGGAGTCAAAGAAGAAGTTACTAACTGTAAGAACAAGTTCAGCAAATTCAGCCAGGAGGAGGAGGGTGGTGTTGGATGGAGCCTGTTTGGACCTCCGTTGAACAAAGAAGCGGAGGTCCCTGAGGTATTCCTGGTGGGGGATGGAGGCGTAGAGGTACGTTCATTGTGAAAAGGAGATGGTTAGGGCTCCCTTCCTCCAGCACTCATGAAATTCAGATCATTCGAATCTATGCTCCCCATATGCTAACAAAAACCAAGTCCCACTCCGTATCGCATCAGTCGCTACTAATCTACAATCACTCCTGGTCCCCCAAAAGCCTCAATATTAGAAACCGTATTCTTGTGTTTCAATCCACCACTGCCATCTACCCTACCTAGGTCAGTAAACTCCTTCAGTGATTCTAACTTTCCAACACATGTTCCAGCCTACAATTCCCATCTCCTTTCCTGATGGCTGTCTGTGATCCACGTCTGGAATGCTGTCATTTATTCCATATTTCTCCAGCTGCGTCTGGCCACTTAAGACCCGGCTAAAGCCCAACGTCTTTTTGACTAAGCCTTTGATCACCCCTCCTAATATCTGTTTTTGTTCTTGAGGTCTGTGTCTTTCTTGTTTCTGTAAAGCGCCAGTGGGAGTGTTTCCTACATTAATGGAACTGCATCAATACAAGGTCTTTTTGCTGATGAAATGTTGATTCCCAGCATTAATATCGGGTCACGGTCCCGCACAAACTGATCAGTCCCACGAAGCAATGACTAATATTAGTGCATAGAGATAACTCAGTGCTGGACAGTGAGATGGATCGGGCAGTTGAACGGGTGGTACTACGGTCTACAGATAAATCAGTGCTCGTTAGTGAGATGGAGGTGTAGGGAAGCGGGTGGTGGTATTTCTATTGGTGATTGGATCCAGCACATTTAGTTGAACTCAGGGTAAAGGAAATTCTGTTAGGCGAGTCTCTCCTGGTCAGAATGTTGAAGGTATATTGATGTGCTTTGTACTGTACCCGCAGGTACTTGCATAGCATTTCGTAGGATATACAGCACAGAAACAGGCCATTGGGCCAAACCAGGCCATGCCAGTATTTGTGTTCAACTCGAGCCTCCTCCCGTCTTTCCTCAACTAACTCTATCAGTATAACCTTATATTCCCTTCTCCTTCATAGGCTTGTTCAGCCTCCCCTTAAATGCACCTACACTATTTGCTTCAACCACTCCCTGGCGAGTTCCACATTCTCACCACTCTCTGGCTAAAGAAGTTTTTTCTGAATTCAGCATTCGATTTCGTGGTGTCTATCTTATATTTATGGCCTCTAGTTGTGCTCGTCCACACAAGTTGAAACACTGTCGCTGTGTCTACTCTATCAAAACCTTTCCTAATTTGAAAGATTTCTATTAGGGGATCCATCAGTCTTCTCATTTCAGAGAACAGAGACCCAGGCTCTTCATCCTTTCCTGAAAGGTATAACCTTGCATTTCTGGGATCATACTTGTCAATATTTATTGCCCCCATTCGAGTGCCTCTAAATCCTTTTCATATTATGGCGACCATAATTGTACACTGTACTCCAAGTAAGGTCTAACCAAGGTTCGATAATTATTTAGCAATACTTCTCTAAATTTCAATTCTGTCCCTCTAGAAATAAACGCTAGTGCTTGTTTTTTATGGCCTTATTAGCCTGCGTTGCTAAATTTAGTAATTTGTGTATTGTTCTCTGAGATCCCTTAACCATTCTAACCTATTTAGATTCTTGTTTTCCAAGTAATATGTGGCCACCATATTTTTACTACAAAAATGCAATACCTCAAAATCTGTGTTGAAATTCCTTTGCCAATATCTGAGTGCTCAGTGAAACGGTGAAGTTCTGGTCATACAGTTAATTAAAGAATTGATTCATCACTCCCAAAGTATCAAATGCACGAGCAGAGTGGGAAAGGCGAGTGTTGGTCGTTCAGGGTAAGAAGTGAATAAAACATGGCAAAATCACTGAAAACACGGAGAGAGCGGCAGAGTGTGGAATCTGCAACTTGGTAATATCAGCAGTAAGGAATTGTCTACATGTGAGTCAGGCTTGATGAGATAATCTTCGTCGAATATCAATAAAGCTCCAAAAATTGGCGGTGGGAGGTTGGCGTTCAAAGAAATGATTTGCTAATCTCAATTCCCTCTCCCTTTTAAATGTAAAGAAATAGTAACCATTTATTTTAAATTGTAGAACAGTGACTACATTTTTTCATCTTATGTTTTTTTCTTGTCTTTCTTTCTTTTTCTGCTTCTCTCTCCCTTTCCTCCTTTCTGCATAATATCACTATTCTGACTGGTAACAGTAACTGGAAAAGGAGTGTCCGGTGGACGATTGATTTTATTAAACAGGCACGCCAGGGCTAATGATCAGACTATGGGTTATGAAATCCTAAAAAACAAAGCA
Source organism: Somniosus microcephalus (assembly GCF_052327205.1). NCBI lineage: Eukaryota > Metazoa > Chordata > Chondrichthyes > Squaliformes > Somniosidae > Somniosus > Somniosus microcephalus. The sequence goes on along the minus strand of NW_028225182.1, from coordinate 20,246,755 downwards.
AAATATTGCAGATTCTGGAAATCTGAACTAAAAACAGAACATGCTGGAAACACTCAGCATATCAGACAACATCTGTATTAATTGCACAGCAGGGACTGAAAGGAGTGGCGATTGCACGGAACAATATTATTTAAATTCATAAGTTTCCTTTTGTTTTGTTTTGTTGTTTTGCTAATGTTCTGTATTAGTTGGGCGCCTCTAAAAGCGGGCATGTTTGATCAGCTTTTTGATTGATGACACTGGAGCATCACATTGTCTCTTTATACACTTATTATTGAAAAGTCAACTGTGGCTTGAAGGTGTAGCCTTTATCCAGGTCATCGGGGCTTTTGCTAACTGTAAATTCCACTGTTGTTGTTAAAAGTCTTTGGGAGAGAAATTGGGTGAGTAGCGCCACCTGTTAGCGCCTAAAGAGGCAGTCAGTGGCTGTAGCACCACTGGCTGCACCTCCCGCGATATTCAGGAGGGGCGCTAATGGTGGCGTTAGCCTGTTGTGCTGCGCCGCCACCGATGACGTCATCGGTGTGCGCAGTGCCCCATTCGCGATATTTGCTAGCGAATGCCGCAGTTGCGCCGTTCGCTACCCGCGCCCGGTTCACGGGGCCTTACTGTGCCGGCAGCGGCGCAAGTTAAGGTGGAGGTGCGGGGTGGCCGCTTTTTCGGCGGCCGCCTGCCAGCACCTCCGTCCCCGGCCTCCTAACCCCCCCATCCCCCGCGGCATTGCCGGCTGTTTCCCGAGAGCCCGGCACTTCTCCTTGGTGCCGGGCTCATTTGCCGGCACTTGCGAGCGGGGATCGTGCTGTTGCAGGCACCTCCCCCTTAACAGTGGGAGCAAGGCCTGCAGTACCACAGCGTGCCATGCTGCAGCGTGTGGCGCTGCGGCACGTTGCACTGCAATAATCAGTTTCAGCGCCCTAAGAGGGACGCGGAGCGCCTCGAGTCTCGCCCCGTGTCCCTTGAGGGGCACTGAAACTGAATTTCTGGCGATCGGTATTACTCTGATCACTGCGCTAAATCCTGCGCTTAGGTGACTTTTGCGCCACTTTGGCGCCCCAACCCAATTTCTAGGCCTTGGAGTGAAAATTGTTGACATCATCTATTTGTTCAGTGGCTGTAATTAAACCCAGTCAGCAGGGGAACCGAATTTCTGACCGGATGGATTCTCTCTCCTGTAAATAATTGGAATATTGTCAATGCTTCAATCGGAGGATTGATACCAGCATCACCACCAACCATCGAATCATCAATTCGAACAGAAAAGTGTAAAATGTCTCTTGGTTTTCTAATCAAGCTCAAGATTCTGTGGGCGATTAATGATGTACAAAAGATTTACTACCACATCGTGGCTGGTACTACAGGGACTGGAGATTAACAGTGTGTAGCATCTTAGTGCGTGTGTCCAGCTTTTTCACAGAAATCACAGAAACCCCACAGTGCAGATAGAGGACATTTCGGCCCATCGAGCCTGCACCGACACATATCCCACCCGATCCCCGTAACCCCTACGCCAACACATATCCCACCCTATCCCCGTAACCCACGTATTTAATCCCCCTAACACTAAGGGTCAATTTATCATAGCCAATCAACCTAACCCGCACATCTTTGGACTGTGGGAGGAAACCGGAGCACCCGGAGGAAACCCACGCAAACACGGGGAGAATGTGCAAACTCCACACAGACAGTCGCCCGAGGCCGGATTCGAACCCGGGTCCCTGGCGCTGTGAGGCAACAGTGTTAACCACTATGCCACCGTGCTGCCCTTTTTATTTTATTAATTTCCACACATTGCTACAGTGAATAATACTTTCGATAACAAAATACTGCAGACGCTGGAAATCCGAAATAGCAACAGAAAATGCTGGAAAAACTCAGCAGGCCAGGCAACATCCGTGGAGAGAAAATAGAGTCAACGTTTCGGGTGAACCCTTTATCAAGACTAAAGAAGCGCAGGAAATGAAATAGATTAAGAGGCCAGGCTGGGAGAGAACAAAAGAGATGTGGAGACATTAAGTGGTATTCAAAACGAGAGGAGATGGAGATAGGTCTAGTGGAGACAAAAGACGGCTCCAGATTAGGTGTGAAATGCGCTGGCTGAATGGGAGACAGCTGCCAAGTGGGGGAGAGAAAAAAAAAAAAGTGGGGGAGAAAGGGCCAGAACAAAGGTGTGGATAAAAAATATAAGTAAAAATGTAATGGGGCCGAGGTTATGATATAAAATTGTTGAACTCGATATTGATTCTGGAAGGCTTTAAAGTGCCTAATTGGAAGATGAGTTGCTGTTCCTCGAGTTTACGGTGAGCTTCCGTGAAACAATGCAAGAGGCCGAGGATGGTGACGTCTGAGTGGGAATGGGGCGGTGAATGAAAATGACAGGCGACCGGAAGCTCGGGGTCACCCTTACCGACTGAATGGAGGTGTTCCACAAAGCAGTCACCCAATCTGCATTTGGTCTCCCCAATGTAGAGGAGACCACATCGTGAGCAGCGAATACAGTATACTAGATTGCAAGAATTGTCAAGGATCGCAAGCTTCATCAACGCTTGAACACCAACGCCCCTCCGGAACCTTCTTCCACTTCACTTTCCTCTGACCCCACTTCTCCCAATCTCACCCCCTGCTGCGTTATCACTGTACCCACTGACCTTCCCCTCTCTGACCCCAAATGATCAGTCCTCAGCAAAGGCCTGAGCTTCATATCCTTACGCCCCCACCTCAATGAATTTCGAGATCGGCACGATGTTGAGCTCTTTTTCCGCTGCCTTCATCTCTGTGCCCACTTCTCTGGCCAGGAGACTTCCCCCTGCACGGCTGACCCTTTCTCCCGCTTTCAGAATTCCCATTCTACCTGGACCCCTCCCCCTGGCCTCTTACCCTCTCTAGATCATTTCATCACTAACTGCCGCTGTGACATCGGCCGTCTCCATTTCTCTGCTCCCCTCACTCACTCCAACCTAACTCCCTCTGAACTTGCAGCACTCCATTCTCTTAGATCCAACCCTGACATTATCATTAAACCTGCTGACAAGGGTGGTGCTGTTGTTGTTCGGCGAACTGACCTCTACCTAGTGGAAACTGAACGCCAACTCTCCGACACCTCCTCCTACCTCCACCTGGAACATGACCCCACTACCGAACATCAAAACACCGTTTCCAAGGCTGTCACTGACCTCATCTCTTCTGGAGATCTTCCCCCCGCGGCCACCAACCTCATAGTTCCCCAACCCTGCACAGTGCACTTCTACCTCCTTCCCAAATCCACAAACAGGACTGCCCTGGTAGACCCATCGTTTCAGCCTGTTCTTGCACCCCGGAACTTATCTCTTCCTATCTCGACTATCTTTTCTCCCCTTGTCCAGTCTCTTCCCACCTACATCCGCAACAATTCGTACACCCTCCGCCACTTTAACATTTTCCAGTTTCCTGGCCCCAACCGCTTCCTTTTCACACTGGACGGACAATCCCTCTACACCTCCATCCCCCACGAGGATGGCCTGAGGGCGCTCTGCTTCCTCCTTGAACAGAGGCCCGACCAGTCCCCATCCACCACTACCCTCCTCTGCCTGGATGAAATTATTCTCACATTGAACAACTTCTCCTTTGACTCCACTCATTTCCTCCAAATCAAAGGTGTTGCTATGGGTACCCGCATGGGTCCTAGCTCTGCCTGCCTTTTTGTGGGATATGTGGAACACTCTTTGTTCCAGTCGTACTCGGGTCCCCACCCTCACCTCTTTTTCTAGTACATTGATGACTGTATCGGTGCTGTTTCCTGCTATCGCCCTGAACTAGACAATTTCATTCACTTTGCCTCCAATTTCCACCCATCCCTCGCCTTCAAATGGTCCATCTCTGACTCTTCCCTTCCCTTCCTCGACTTCTCCGTCTCCATCTCTGGGGATAGGTTATTGAACAACATTCACTACAAGCCCACTTACTCCCACAGCTACCTGGATTACACTTCCTCCCACCCCGCCCCCTGTAAGGACTCTATTCCATTCTCCCAGTTTCTCCATCTCCGCCGCATCTGCTCCGACAATGCCACCTTCCACACCAGTGCTTCCGACATGTCTTCCTGTTTCCTCAACTGAGGATTCCCCTCTACTGTGGTTGACACGGCCATCGACCATGTCCGTTCTATCTCCCGCACTTCTGCCCTCACCCCTGCCCCTCCCTCCTGGAACCACGATAAGGTTCCCCTTGTCCTCACCTTTCACCCCACCAGCCTCCACATTCAATGGATTATCCTCCACTATTTCCGCTATCTCCAAAGTGATCCCACCACCAAATGCATCTTCCCCTCCCCTCCCCTTTCAGCATTCCGTAGGGACCGCTCCCTCCGAGACACCCTAGTCCACTCCTCTATCACCCCCAGCACATTAGCCCTTCGCCTGTCAACTTCCCGTGCAAGCGCAGGAGTTGTAACACCTGCCCTTATACCTCGCCGCTTCCCACTGTCCAGGGCCCTAAACACACCTTCCAGGTGAAACAGCGATTTACTTGTACTTCTTGAAATCTAGTATAATGTATTCACTGCTCACAATGTTGTCTCCTCTACATTGGGGAGACCAAACGCAGATTGCATGACCGCTTTGCAGAACACCTCCATTCAGTCCGTAAGGGTGACCCCGAGCTTCCGGTCGCCTGTCCTTTTAATTCACCGCTCCATTCACACTCAGACCTCACCATCCTCAGCCTCTTGCATTGTTCCACGGAACCTCAATGTAAACTCAAGGAACAGCACCTCATCTTCCGATTAGGTACTTTACAGCCTTCCGGACTCAATATCGATTTCAACAATTTCAGATCATAACCTCGGCCCCTATTACATTTTTACTTATTTTTTTATCCACACCTTTGTTTTAGCCCTCCCCCCCCCAACACTTTCTTTTTTTTTCTCTCTCCCACATGGCAGCTGTCTCCCATTCTGCCAGCGCATTTCAGACCTAACCTAGAGCCGTCTTTTGTCTCCCCTAGTCCTATCACCATCTCGTCTCGTTTTGAATACCTCTTAATGTCTCTTCACTTCTCTTTTGTTCTCTCCCAGCCTGGCCTCTTAATCTATTTCATTTCCTGTGCTTCTTTAGTCTTGAGAAAGGGTTTTCACCCGAAACGTTGACTCTCTTTTCTCTGCACGGATGTTGCCTGGCCTGCTGAGTTTTTCCAGCATTTTCTGTTATTTCAATAATACTTTATTGGCTGTAAAGCACTTTGTGGCATCCTGACGTAGTGAAAGGTGCTGTACGAATGCAAGTTCTTTCTGTCATTCTCTCTATCAGTCTTTCTCTCTTGTGTGTGTTTGATATCAATGACTTAGATTTCAATGTAGGGAACATGATTAAGAAGATTCCAGATGATACAAAAATTGGCCCTGTGGTTGATAGTGAGGAAGAAAGCAGTCGACTGCAGGAAGATATTACCGGCCATTCAGGTGATCAGAAAGTGGCAAATGGAATTCAATCCGGTGAGATGTATGTGGTAGTGGATTTGGGGAGAGCTCAGAAGGCAAGGGAATATACAATACTAGCTGGAGTGCAAGGCGGTGCCAAAGTTTTTTCGAGGGCATGTTGCTGTTGGAAGAGAGAGAGCGAGCGACTAGGGGGGGAGAGAGAGAGCGACTGGGGGGGAAGAGAGAGAGCGACTGGGGGGGAAGAGAGAGAGTGAATTGGGGGGAAGAGAGAGAGAGCGATGGGGGGAAGAGAAAGAGAGGGACAGGGGGGGAAGAGAGAGAGCGACTGGGGGGGAAGAGAGAGAGAGCGACTGGGGGGGAAGAGAGAGAGAGCGACTGGGGGGGAAGAGAGAGAGAGTGACTGGGGGGAAGAGAGAGAGAGCGACTGGGGGGGAAGAGAGAGAGAGCGACTGGGGGGGAAGAGAGAGAGCGACTGGGGGGAAGAGAGAGAGCGACGGGGGGAAGAGAGAGAGCGACTGGCGGGGGAAGAGAGAGAGTGACTGGGGGGGAAGAGAGAGAGAGCGACTGGGGGGAAGAGAGAGTGACTGGGGGGGAAGAGAGAGAGCGACGGGGGAAGAGAGAGAGCGACGGGGGAAGAGAGAGAGCGATGGGGGGAAGAGAGAGAGCGACGGGGGGAAGAGAGAGAGCGACGGGGGGGAAGAGAGAGAGCGACGGGGGGAAGAGAGAGAGCGATGGGGGGAAGAGTGAGAGCGACGGGGGGAAGAGAGAGAGCGACTGGGGGGAAGAGAGAGAGCGACTGGGGGGAAGAGAGAGAGCGACGGGGGGAAGAGAGAGAGTGATGGGGGGAAGAGAGAGAGCGACTGGGGGGAAGAGTGAGAGCGACGGGGGGGAAAGAGAGAGAGCGACTGGGGGGAAGAGTGAGAGCGACTGGGGGGGAAGAGAGAGAGCGACTGGGGGGGAGGAGAGAGAGCGACTGGGGAGGGGAAGAGAGAGAGCGACTGGGGGGAAGAGAGACAGATACTGGGGGGGAAGAGAGAGAGCGACTGGGGGGAAGAGAGAGAGCAACTGGGGGGGAGGAGAGAGAGCGACTGGGGGAAGAGAGAGAGCGACTGGGGGGAAGAGAGAGAGCGACTGGGGGGGAAGAGAGAGAGCGACTGGGGGGGAAGAGAGAGAGCGACTGGGGGGGAAGAGAGAGAGTGACTGGGGGAAGAGAGAGAGCGACTGGGGGGGAAGATAGAGAGCGACTGGGGGGGAAGAGAGAGAGCGACTGGGGGGGAAGAGAGAGAGCGACTGGGGGGAAGAGAGAGAGCGACGGGGGGGAAGAAAGAGAGAGAGCGACGGGGAGAAGAGAGAGAGAGAGCGACGGGGGGAAGAGAGAGAGAGAGCGACTGGGGGGGAAGAGAGAGAGCGAGCGACTGGGGGGGAAGAGAGAGAGAGCGACTGGGGGGGAAGAGAGAGAGAGAGCGACTGGGGGCGAAGAGCGAGAGAGTGACTGGGGGGAAGAGAGAGAGAGAGCGACGGGGGGGAAGAGAGAGAGAGAGCGACTGGGGGGAAGAGAGAGAGAGCGACTGGGGGGGAAGAGATAGAGAGCGACTGGGGGGAAGAGAGAGAGAGCGACAGGGTGGGAAGAGACAGAGAGTGACTGGGGGGAAGAAAGAGAGCGACTTGGGGGGGAAGAGAAAGTGACTGGGGGGGAAGAGAGAGAGCAACTGGGGGGGGAAGAGAGAGAGCGACTGGGGGGAAGAGAGAGAGAGAGCGACTGGGGGGGAAGAGAGAGAGCGACTTGGGGGGAAGAGAGAGTGACTGGGGGGAAGAGAGAGAGCAACTGGGGGAAGAGAGAGAGCGACTGGGGGGAAGAGAGAGAAAGAGCGACTGGGGGAAGAGAGAGAGAGCGACTGTGGGGGAAGAGAGAGAGAGAATGACTGGGGGAAGAGAGAGAGTGACTGGGGGGGGAGGGGGAGTGGAGAGGGGAGGGGGCGAGGGGGCGAGGGGGGGAGTGGAGGGGGGAGGGGGAGTGGGGGAAGGGGAAGGGGGAGGAGGGGGGAGTGGGGGAAGGGGAAGGGGGAGTGGGGGAAGGGGGGAGTCGAGGAAGGGGAAGGGGGGAGTGGCGGAAGGGGAAGGGGGGAGAAGTGGGGGAAGGGGAAGGGGGAGGAGTGGGGAAGGGGAAGGGGGGAGGAGTGGGGGGGAGGAGGGGGAGGGGGGAGGAGTGGGGGAAGGGGAGAAGTGGGGGGGAGGAGGGGAGGGGGAGTGGGGGAAGGGGAAGGGGGGGCGATGAGGGGGAGGGAGGAGGGGGAAGGTGGAGGCAGGGGGGGAAGGGGAATGGAGGGGGAGGGAGCAGGGGGAGGGAGGAGGGGGAAGGGGAGGCGAGGGAGGAGGGGGAAGGGGGAGGGAGGGGGAAGGGAGGGGGGTGGGGTGAAGGGGAGGGGAGGGGAAGGGGAGGGGTGATGGGGAAGGGAAGGGGGGAGGGGGAGGGAAAGGGGAGGGAGTGGGACCGGAGGGGAGGTGGGAGAGGAGGTGAGGGGGAGGGGAGCGGGGGAAGGGGTGGTGGGAGGGGGAGGAGGAAGGGGGGAGGGGAGGGGGTGTGGGGAGGGGGAGGGGTTGGGGCGAGGGCACGGGGGCTGGGGGGAAGGGGAGGGGGGAGGGGTGGGGAGGGAGGTGGGGTGTGTGGGGGGGATGGGGGTTGGGAGGGGGGAAGGAGGTGTGGGTTGGGGTAAGGGTGGGAAGGGGGTGTGTGGGGTGGAAGGGTGGGTGGGGGAGAAGGAGTGTGTGTGGGGGGAAGGGGGTGTGTGGGGGGGAAGGGGTGGTGGGGGGAAGGGGGGCTGTGGGGGGGAAGGGGGTGTGTGGGGGGGAAGGGGGTGTGTGGGGGGGAAGGGGGGGTGGGGGTGTGGACGAGGTATGGGGGAGTGGGGGGTGTGGGGTGTTTGGTGGGGAAGGGGGGTGGGGGGAAGGGGAGTGGGGGGGAGGGGTTTGGGGGGGTGGGGGGTGGAAAGGGAGGGGGGAGATAAAGTTAAAGTACAGGAAACTTTGTGCTATCGGGCACCCACTGGACGGAGCTGCTGCATTGCCTTAAAACTATGTTGAGAGATACAGAGATTCTTATCTCCGTTGTTGACAACAAATATTGTTGCTTAGCAACAGCTTCTAAACACTCGGGTGTCGCCCTAAAGCTCTGCAGCTAAAGCTGTTGCTATAGCTACAGACCTTCACAGCTTGACTGTTCACACAAAGCAAAAAAAAACAAACAAAAATAATAAAAAACGGCTGCTGATTTTTGCGGTGGCTCCAGATTGCCGGTTAGCTCACCTCCGGATAGCACAAAGTTTCCTGTACTTATAAAACATTTTTGGTAAATCTTTCTATAACATACACTTTACAACCTCACCAATCTTTTTATTAAAAAAGGGGTGCTCACCTCTCAGTGCATTGTATCACAAACAATGGCCACCGCTTGCTTTTCAGTTGGAAAGATTAGGCCCCGCCCACACATTCGATTGTCTGTCACAGACACAGATTTGGAGCACAGAAGCCCCACCCACTCTATGTTCCTGTACTAAGATGGCCACGCATGCACTCTGTTACACACTGAATCAAAATGTCGTCGCACTGAAACTTTTCACCCTCCTTGACAAAGATGGCTGCCGTTAACCTGGGGCTGTCAGCAGAAGAAACTTCCTCAGCTGCAAACACAGGATCTTCAGATTATTATTCAGGGCTTGCGACCTACCCCAGCTGCTTATGAAGCCTCCCCACCTACTGACCCCGGGAATGAAGCTGAGGCAGCACACCCTCTCCCCTCTGCCAGTGTTTGTCTCTGTCTAGGCTGGGAGCCTGGGTCTAGAGTTGCACTGCTGGCAGTTGGAGAAGCCGAGGCCCTGGGCCTGGAAAAACGATGAAAGGTAGGAGAATTATAGAGGTTAGAGAAAAGATTTACAAATTAATTAACTTTTTTTAAAAACAATTTGTGTTTTAAAAGCAACTTTTTTTTTGCTGGAAATGTAGATTTGAAAAGAAACACGCAGAAAGCGGGAAAAAGTAAGGAAAAGTTTCAAATCAGGATGGCGGCGACTCACCTTGGTTCAGAACGATAAGGCCCGCCCACACACGCCAGGAACCCGGCGTACGATTGGTCGACCTCGACGCCACTCTATCGCTAATGAGCGGATAATGAGATGCTAATGAGCGGAATTTTGAATGTTTTTTGGATACCGCGGGCACAATTTTTGTCCAGCCAAAACATAAATATGCTTATGACCGTTTTGGAATGGTAAGCTTTCTTTTGACGTAATGCACGCGTAGGTACGCTCTACAACTTTCGAGTGCATAGCCGGACAGACGCACACCGAAGGACAGACAGACACAGATAGACAGATAGACAGACAGATAGACAGACAGACAGACAGACAGATCGATCCGTTTATATATATAGATATGGTAGGAGACTGAGCATTGTAGAGGAACATATGAACATTGGACTGCATGTCCACAGATCCCTGAAGGAAGCAGAAGAGGTCGATAAGTTAGTTAAGAAGGCATACGGGATACTTTCCGTTATTACGCAAGGCACAGAATATAAGAGCAGGGAGATTCTGCTTGAACTGTATAAAACACTAGTTTGGCCACAGCTAGACTACTTCATTCAGTTATGGTGAACACATTACAGGAAAGATGTAATTGCACTAGACAGGCTACACAGGAGATTTGTGAGGCTGTTGGTAAGCCTGGAGAATTTTAGTAATGAGTAAAGATTAGAAAGTCCTGGGTTGTTTTCTTTGGAACAGAGGAGGCTGAGGGGAGATATAATTGAGTTGGAGAAAATTATGAGTGGCCTAGATAGAGTGGATAGGAAGGATCAATTTCCCAGAGAACCGTAAGTGGTGCCCTCACTGTACTGTCACCTACCACAAAACTTTCCTTTTCACTCCCCCCACTTGCAAGGCCTCCTATACCATGGTGACGTGTTCAGTTTGCTCATCCACCCTGCAGACTTTGCCCTCATTCACACAGGCAACAAGAGCCTCGTACTTGTAGGAGAAGGTCAAAAGCCGAGGTTCGTCCAGCACTGCACCTGAGTCGCAGTCACAGCCTCCTGTCCCTGAATACTAACCAGACGTGTTCAACTACATAACCCAAGGGGTGAGATTGCCACATTTATCAAAGTATCCAAGTAACTCTACCCCTCCCTGATGCCCCACAATGTCTGCACCTTGGACAATAGCTCAACAACTCTGAGCTGAAGTTCCTCGAGATCCCGACATTTATTGCATAAAAGTTCGACCGGGATGGCGATTCTCTCCACAAACTCACCCATGCTGCTGTTCCGGCACACCATCGGCACTGCTATCCAGATATATCTTTCTTTACTTATTTAACTTATATTTAGTTTATGTATTTAATTAACTTAGCTTATAGTTTTGTCTTTAAATAATTACAAGATCTAGTTTAATTTACAGGTAGATTGTCTTAAATATTTAACTGTAACACAAAGCACTACCAGTATTGGTGGCTAAAAACAGCAACTCGTTCCTCCCCTGCTCTGACTTCCCATTCCCTCCAAATTCCCAACTTTAACACGCTGTTTAGAAGCATTCTGTTTAAGATCGTTCTGCCCAGACCACTCTGGAAACTTACTCCATTACCTTACTTGAAACAACTCAACGTATTGTATGTGTCCAGTGTTCAGTGAATAATATCAATTTTTCCTCTTGCTCACAGTTAACGTGGTGACGATTGCGATCTTGTCTCGGGGAAAGTGCGGACTCTCCAAATGTGTCACTTACTACCTGGTGGCCATGGCAGCGGCAGATCTACTGGTTGTGATCCTCGATCTGATACTAAAGCTGATTCCTACTGTTTATCGGGAACTGTTCATGTTTGTATGGAACATTAGAGTTTGTAATATTCATGCTGTCCTACTTCATGCTGCTACAGACTGTTCTGTCTGGTTCACCGTAACTTTCACCTTCGATCGATTTGTGGCCATTTGTTGCCAGAAACTGAAATCTAAATATTGCACTGAGAAAACGGCGGCTGTTGTTTTAGGAACAGTGACTGTGCTGAGCGGTTTGAAGAACACTTTCTGGTATTTTCTGTATACAAGTGAATATTTTCTTTCTAACGATCCCTGGTTTTGCCTCGTGCCAATCAGTGCACATCGCTCGCTGGCCTGGGCCATCGCTAAATTAATGCACTACATTTTAACGCCTTTTGTTCCATTTCTTTTGATTCTACTGTTCAATGCATTGACGGTCAGACACGTTTTAGTGGCCAGCAGAGCCCGCAGGAGACTCCGGGGTCAGAGCAGTGGTGAGAGTCCCAGTGACCCAGAGATGGCGAACTGAAGGAAATCCATGATTGTACTGTTTCTTATATCGGGGAATTTCCTCTTGCTGTGGGTTTTGTTCAAGTTTTCTTCTATATGGAGACGATTGGATTACTTGCAATATCCTGTTTCCCTGCCCAAATTTGTAAAGGAAATCGGCTTCATGCTCCAGCTCCTGAGTTGCTGCACGAAAACTTTTATTTATGCCGTGACCCAGAGGATATTCAGAGAGGAACTCAGAAATGGAGTGAAATATCCAGTCACAATGATGATCAAATTAATTCGATGAGATGACCTAATACTTTCTAAAATTATCATGTAGTTTTGTTTGATAGTCTTTATAATCCATCATCAGGCTCTTTTAATTCTTTGGCCCAGATTTTGTGGTGGTGATTATGGAGAAATTCTCACTGTTGGAGATCCAATAAATACAGAGCTACAATCAAATTAACATTGAGAAAGCTCATTTTCTCCACAGAGTTTGCAAGGTCTTTCTGTGCAGCTAGCTTCGCAGTCAGCAGCGATCACCATTCCTTTGTCACTGACTGCAAATTCTGGGCCTTCATATTTTCTAAAACAGTTCACAATCTGATTCCAACTTCAGAGTAAGTTAATGTCTTAGTCCAGGAAGGTGTAGCCATTCTTCCAAGTGTGGGACCCAGACATGAGTTATTTAGACGGGCGCTTTGAGCAGATACTTGCCCACGAGTGGTGAGCTGCTTCAGACAGTCCCATGCTCAGCTCACACTCCAGGGGTGTTTTGGGAATGAGCGCTTGTTGTGATTATTTCACCATAATAGGCCAACCGTTCCCAATATCCTATCGTTCAGTGGGTGTTTAGTACCTCAGTGTTGACAACTTTCTCTGAACTCTGCTAGTCTTTGAAGGAAGTCTGTTTAGAAAATCAAGACGGACACCAGAAAATACAATGCAGCAGGAAGTCTGTGAAGGTTATCAATCTCTGCATTGTCAGTTGGACAGATAGAGAAAAGGAATCAATATTTGTACATTAATTCCAATCAAACCCGGGTGTTACTCTCAGTTAGAACTTTGTTTAAGAATTTTCTTGGCCGAGGTTGAACTGAATACATCACACTCAGTGTTTTCGATGATTTATATGTTGTTCATTAAAACAAATTGAGAATCGAAATAAAAGTCACTTTTCCCAGTGAGAACTCGATCCACCTTTGGGTAGACTGCAAGAGGACACAGAGAGATCGGAGCAGATCAGAGGGGAATGGCACTGCTACACTCCCGAGTCCTGATAAAATACACAACCGGGTCCTGGTACAGCACCATCCCTGGTCCTGGTACGGCACATTCCCTGGTCCCTGTACAGCACACTCCCTGGTCCCTGTACAGCACACTCCCTGGTCCCTGTACAGCACACTCCCTGGTCCTGGTACAACACATTCCCTGGTCCCTGTACAGCACACTCCCTGGTCCTGGTACAGCACATTCCCTGGTCCCTGTACAGCACATTCCCTGTTCCCTGTACAGCACACTCCCTGGCCCCTGTACAGCACACTCCCTGGTCCTGGTACAGCACATTCCCTGGTCCCTGTACAGCACACTCCCAGCTCCTGTTAAAGCTCATACCTGGACGCAGTCCAGTACATTCCCAGTTCCCTGTACAGCACATTCTCAGCGACTGGTACAGCACGTTCCCGCATCCCGGTACAGCACACTCATTCCATGGTTAAAGCACCACCCTGGACACTGTCTAGTACATTCCCAGATTCTGGTACAGCACACTCCCGGCTCCCGTTAGAGCACATTCCCGGATGCTCGGAGTCCACACCGGAAATATCAGGTAACCAGACCGCTTAACGGGCTGAGTGATTTAAGTGAAACGGAATAGACTCCTGCAGCAGCCCCAATTCATCATTGTCTGTAGTTTTTGATCAGGGTTATACGTTATATGAATCCATTGTTGTGTATCAATTAAACTAATGTTAAGCCATATTATGGAATATTGTTAAATTCTCATCAATATGAACCACCCCGGGGACATTCCTTCCAACATCTATGTTGTTATTTGTGCCGAAGCTGTTGGAATCAATTGTCCAGCAAGACATGACCCTCTGTTAATTTAATCCAGCTGTGGTTTGAAGAGGTGTTTTCAATGCGTTCATACTCGGAATTTAAAATTGGTTTAAAATGGTTTGTACAAAGCGCTAATATCAATTGTGATAAATCGGTTAATATTCGGTGTGTTAAATGGGTTAATAGCCGTCTCACATTAGACTGTGGAATGTTAATCTGACAGCTTCAAGATTCACATAATAATTCCCAGTGTTGGGACCAGAGTCCTGGCGGATCATATTGTTGAGTCTGTGTGTTCCAGATATACTTATTTTAAATAACTGGACACAGACATCAGGAAAAACTTAAACAGGTCTTTACTACTTGAAGGTCAGGGCTGAACTGCTTTACAAATTACTACACAGAGCTTATATACCGGTGTGGTCACCACCGGTACTACAATATACAGTAGCAAGAGAAAGTAGTCCATCTTCTTAAGGTAGTTCTCTTAAGGTGGTACAGGTTACATACACCACAATTCCTCCTTTTTTAGCTTAACAGTGTACACCCCAATTTAAACATAACATGGATAACATATATACAACTTTCATGCAACTGTTCAAAGATTCAGTCTCTGAGGAGGCCTCCTGATCCGAGTTGGGTAACGCCTTTCAGGGGTCTCTGATTCTGGTTGCTGGGGTGACTCCTCTAATTGATCTCATGGATTGAACATCCTCATGTACGTTCGCGTTTGAGGTAGATGCTACAGGTTCAATAATTTCTTCCACTGGTGTTGTAAAGTCTGTGGGTTGTTTAGTTAATTAATACACAGACTCCAAGAGTAACTTAAAACAGGACTTTACTATTCGAAGGCCAGGGCGAATCTGCCCAATAAGTTCTGCCACAGCACTTATATACCGGTGTGGTCACCGTCGGTTTTACAGTATACAGAAGCCAACAAAGTAGTGCCACACCTAAAATAGTTCTCTTAAAGGTGAACGGTTACATACAATGGTTTTCTTAAAGGTAGACGGATACATACACTACAATCCTCCCTTTTTAGCTTACAACATACTTAGTCCCCCATTAAACATAACATATATTCAACTTCATGTAAAACAATTCACAGGTATAATCTATGCGGGAAACAGTTTACAGATTCAGTCTCTGCGGGAACAGTTCACAGATTCAGTCTCTGGTCTTGACTCGGTCCGAACAACATCTCTGGGGTGTAGCCGGTTCACATTGCTAGCGTGACTCATCCAATAGTCTTTCCCTTGGCTTAACAGTTTGAACTTCCGTCCTGCTGAATCAGCAGTGCTGACTTTTACAAACAGCTGGACTGTCTTGGTAATTTTTCCTACTTGCCAACTGATTTGGCTCCCTTCGTAGGGCCCACGTACATGATCTGGTAGAAGTGATAATGATTTAGATGGTTATCACCTTCTGCTTCGTCTTTTTCATTTCTGCTTCTTGGAGACTCTAGGGGCTCCCTTATCAGCTGCCAGCTGTAGCGCCACCATCTCCCTATGTTCCTTAGATTTTAAGTGCTTCATCCTGATTTCTGCACTTTGGGAGTTTTCATCACAAGCTGGGCAGACCAAGTCCTCGTAATATTCCGTGTCACTCAACAGGTCATGGTAATATTCGGTGTCATCCTGAACTAGTCTAGCGAGAGGGCCTGCTACTTTTTCCTTACCCAACTGGACGTTAGCCGACTGTTGCTCCCTCCCTAGACATCTTTCCTGAAGAGACTTCTTCATGCGTTCATATTCATCCCGCTCTTCCTGGGTTTCCTGCAAATCCTTCACTAATGACCTCATTTGTGATTTCAATACTTCCCCTTCCATCGGGGATTGATTGATCGGGCTATTCAATCCTCCTACTGGAGCAGCTGTTTCAACATTCTGTTGTTCACATAGACGTGATTCAGCGTACTTTTGGCATCCCAGTAAAATCTGTGTTGCAACCTCAGCTATTTCCATAACTTTTGAGAGCTCCGAACTCCTTCCCTTTGAAGATTTAAACTCGTGTTCAGATTGTTCCCATTGCAGAGTCTTGTCCCTCAGCATATGAAGGAGTTGGCTGACCGTTAACTCTTCCACGGGAACACTGTGGATCAGAGTCTTCTCCATTTCATCCACCTTTTCCTCCAATGCTTTCACCTTCTTTTCCTCTTGTACTTTGGCTTTCAGCGCTCGGAGAAGTTGCACCTTGATGCTCTCTAGCTCATGTTCAGGGGCCATTCTTACATTCTCTGTGTTTCTTACAGTTTCCTTTTCTTCCACTGAAAGGATTCCCAGTTGAATCTGTTCTTCAAGTTGTTGAACCTCGGTCGTTGCCGCCTCATATTTGTCTTGGGTTTCCTTCAATATTTTTATGAGTTCTTGGACATCTTCTCTTTCATGTTCTGCCATGTCTTTCACCTCTAATTTCTCATCTATGGATGGAACTTCTACCGATGAGTCTGTCTTGGCCTTGAGCTCATCAAGAATTTCCTGCAGCCTTTGGACTTCTTGCTCATGTTCAACCTTTAGTTGCTCATATGCTTCTACTGAAACTAGCTTTTCGGAGGTTGCCGAGTTAATCCCCTCCAGGATTGTAGCCTGGGCCTGTTCATACTGTTCCTTCAACTTCTCAAACTCTGCTTGTAAGGAGTCATAGAGAAGAACTGGAATAAAATCCTGGCTTCCTGAAGATTCCTCTTCATTTGCTTCTTTCTGCAAATATTCTAACTCCTGAACATCATAAGGGAGATGTGATCGGTGATTGGTCACGATGGCTCTATGGTCGCTCTCTGCTTGAGCTAGCTGCTTCTGTTGTCTTTCCAGATTCTCCCATTCGGTGTCATAGAACTTTTTCATTGTTTTCATCTCTTGTACGAGACGGTAACTCAATTGTTCTAATTGTTGTCGTGATTTGAAATAAAGTTGAGTCCGGGCTCGGTGTTCTTCCGTCATGGATATGTCCTTAAACTGAACAGACTCAGAATTCTCTGTCAAACTATGTTGTCGTTGTTCGGTGGAGATCTGTTCTGAAACTTTGTTCTTCTCTGAAGCATAAGCCTTTCTGCATGCCTTCGTTTTTCCAACCTTAGTCGGCAAGTCCATTTTAGCCTTGTCTTTCACATTTGGGTTGGTCTTATCGTCATCCGATTCAGAATCTGAGCTAATTGTCTGCACCGATTCCTCACTCGTTATGGCTTTTAGATAGTGCCATTCCATGTCTATTTTCTTGATCCACTCCCGTCCTAGAAGTGGTGGTCCTCCCTCAGGTAGTACATATAAGTTCATTCTTGGGTGTTCTTTACCCCTAGCTCTCACCTTGACTCTTATCTTTCCCATGGGGTATACTTTATGCCCCGTGTATGTCTGCAATACGAACTTGGTATCCCTTAAGGGTATATGTGAGAATAGCTGGTGGTAATCCCTTCGATTTATGACTGATAGAGCTGATCCAGTGTCCAACTCCATTTTCACTTGGACTCCAGCTATTTTTAGCATGACCCAGATAGTTTGTAGGTCAGCTTCCTTACTCACATTGTGAATTCTCAGACTACCCAGCTCCTGGCCATTTGGGTCTGAGTCCGAATTCTGTTCGTCTGAACTCTTCTCAGCCGCCTTGTGTACCTTGTTGTACTTTTCCTGTGATGGCTTCCTTTGGCTGTTGGTCCTTTGGTTGTTGGTCTTCTTCCCTGACCGGCATACCTTAGCTATGTGACCCAGTTTGCCACATTTCCTACATTCCTGGTTCTTAAACCAGCATTCGTTCTGGTCGTGTGTAGTCTTCCCACAACGATAGCATTTTGTTGTTGTCGAGGTAATTTGATCCACACTGAGTGCCGCTGTCTTAAGCTGCATTTCTGCAGTTCTCTTCGCTGCGGCTTCGTGCGATGCTGCAATAAGGACAGCCCTGTCAAGTGTAAGGTCGTTCTCTTCGAGTAGTCGCTTTTGCGTTCCTTCCTTTGCCAATCCGCACACGAACTTGTCTCGCAATGCCTCTATCAGATTACCTCCAATCTGGCAGTATTTCGCTAGTCTACGCAGTTCGACCAAGTATTCTGCGTTGCTTTCGTCTTTCCGTTGTGTTCTCGCATAGAATTTGAATCGTTCCACCAACATCAACGGTGTGGGGTTCAAGTGATCCTTCAGAACAGCCACAATATCATCGAAGGTCTGATCCGCTGGTTTAGCCGGTGATAGTAGATGCTTCAAGAGCCCGTATGTCTTCGCGCCCATCGAGTTTAGCAAGGTTATAGCTTTGTCATCTTCTTCTATTTTATTGGCCTCACAATAGATCTCAATGCGTTCCACATACGTGGCCCAGTCTTCTACCTCGGAATTAAAATTGTTGATGTTACCACGCTTAGGCATCTTCCTCTCTTCCTGATAAACACCACAAATTATTTCGTTAAATTTTTTTTTTTTTTTTCAAGATGGCGGTTCCCGCGAAAATGGCGGTTTCCCGTGCTTATCTTCCCTCCCCGCCTACTTCAATGGCGGTTTCCCGCTTCTGTCTTCTTCCCCGCCTAATGGCGGCTTCCCGCGTTTCTTCCCTGGCTGGATAGGTACACTTTCCCCACGGGCGACGGCCGCTGGCTTTCAGGTTCACAGCCTGCGCGTCGGCTTCAGTGCTTTCCCCTTTCTCAGCAGGGCAACCGGCGCTGGGTACACCCCGTTGATGGCGAACAGTTTCAGCCACTGGACTGGCTCTCGCTCAGTCTCCCTTGCTCGGGCTCTGTCTCTCTCCCACTCGCTCAGCTCTACCGGTGCTGGGTACACCCCGTTGACGGAGAACAGTTTCAGCCACTGGACTGGCTCTCGCTGAGTCTCCCTTGCTCGGGCTCTGTCTCTCTCCCGCTCGCTCGTCGCTACCGGCGCTGGGTACACCTCTTTGACGGAGAACAGTTTCAGCCGCTGGACTGGCTCTCGCTCAGTCTCCTTGGTCGGCTCTGCCTCTCCCGCTTGCTCGGCTCCCAATCGTGCCTCCCAGCCCTCTCGCAGTCCGGTGCTTCCCTCCCCGGCTGCGGCTGAGTTTATCTCTTCCCGCACCTACGTTCCCGGTCGCAGCGCTCCGTGGCTTCGGTCGCTGCCCGGCCTTTTTCGCCGGTCGCGGTCTAGCTGTCTCACGACGCCGTTGCGTCCCCCAGCCTGTCAGTACCGCGGTTTCCTTGCTCCACGCTGCCCCAGTCTCAGCGCCTCTGGACCCGACTTCTGTCCGGCTCCTTTCCCCCTCGACCGTGGTCGAGTGCACCACCCTTATCCTCCGGTTATTCTTTTTACTTTCCCTTACTCTCAGTCACCGTGGCCGCCTTGCTTCTCGTGCTGATCGGCTCACTCCTCACCGTGGCAGAAGGGACAGTCAGTGCCTGTTGCTGATGGAAATCTTTGTCTCTAAATTCTTCCTCCTTTCTAGTTCTGCAGCCTCGAGTTTTCTCCCAGCAGAACGACGAGGGCGGTTGCCTCTTCTCGACGCTCGTTAACTGCTTCGGAAATAATGTTGCCGCAGGGTACGATTGGACTCGTCGCCACTGTAAAGTCTGTGGGTTGTTTAGTTAATTAATACACAGACTCCAAGAGTAACTTAAAACAGGACTTTACTATTCGAAGGTCAGGGCGAATCTGCCCAATAAGTTCTGCCACAGCACTTATATACCGGTGTGGTCACCGTCGGTATTACAGTATAGAGAAGCCAACAAAGTAGTGCAACACCTAAAATAGTTCTCTTAAAGGTGAACGGTTACATACAATGGTTTTCTTAAAGGTAGACGGATACATACACTACAGGTGTCTCTGCCGTAGCTATGGATTCGACCCTTGTTCTCGATTCTACAAGTTGGTCAGCATGACATCGTATTACGTTTTCACCAATCTCTACCATGTATGTCAGGGGTCCTTGTCCGGCACGAATTGTTCCAGATTGCCATTTCTCATTCTTATAGTCCTGGGCTAACACTGGTTGTCCTATTTCGAAACTCCGAGTGGTTTTGTTATTTACATGCTGGAACTGTTTGTTTTCGACTTCCCTACGCACATTTGGTTTTAACAAATCCAACCTGGACCGCAACCTCCTGTTATAAAACATCATGGCAGGACTTTGATTTGTCACTGCATGTGTGGCGTTTCGATATGCCATCAGGAAATTGTCCACCTTGTGTTGTACTGGAATATGGTCTTCGCTCATGGCCTTTATCGCCTTTTTGAACGTTTGTATAAATCTCTCGGCCAACCCATTGGTAGCCGGATGATATGGGGCAGATGTATAGTCTTTCACGCCATGCTTCTTCATGAATTTCTGGAATTCTTCTGACACAAACTGCGGTGCGTTGTCTGAACATATCTGTTCTGGCAATCCATTTCCTGCAAATATGGTTCTTAGAACTGCGATCGTCTTTTCCGAGGTAGTGGTCGCCATCTTAATCACTTCTGGCCATTTAGAATGTGCGTCTACCGCTATCAAAAACATGAAATCCATGAATGGATCTGCAAAGTCGATATGTACATGCTGCCATGGAGTTGAAGGCCATTCCCATGGATGCAGCAGTGCAATTGGAGGTGCATTTTGAACTTTTTGGCACCCTGAGCAGCTTTTAGTCAGATCCTCTATTTGTTGGTCGATACCCGGCCACCACACATAAGCCCTAGCAAGGCTTTTCATCTTGACTCCCCCCAGATGACCTTCATGCAGTTCCTTTAGAACTCTCTCCCTTAATTTCGGAGGAATAATCACCCTTGTTCCATACATCAATGTTCCTTGACAAACGGACAGCTGTTCTCGTCTGGCTGAGAATGCCGGTAACAGTGGTTCGCCATGTGCTGGCCATCCCTTCACTGTCAATTCGTAGACCCGAGACAGTGTCGGGTCATTCCTGGTCTCCCTCTCAACACTCGCATTGGTGACTGGCAAACATTCGATGATGGTCGAGTGAAATAACTCAACAGGGTCAACTGTCGGTGCCTCTTCCGCTGTAGGTAGTGGCAGGCGCGACAGCCCATCAGCATTACCATGTTGCTTTGTACCTTTGAATTCGATCTCATATTGATGTGCCCCTAGGAAAAGGGACCATCTCTGGAGCCTCTGTGCTGTCATCACCGAAACACCCTTCTTAGGGTTAAAAATGGAAACCAACGGCTGGTGATCTGTCAGCAGCGTAAACTTTTGGCCTTGCAGGTAATGATTAAATTTTTTTACTCCCCACACGAGGCTGAGAGCCTCCCTATCTATCTGAGCATAGTTGCGCTCAGTGGAGGTCAATGATCTGGATGCGAACGCGACTGGTCTTTCCAAGCCATTTGGCAACTTATGTGATAGCACTGCCCCAATACCATATGGAGAAGCATCACAAGCTAAACGAATAGGCAGCGTTGGGTTAAAGTGAGCCAACACTTCCTTAGAGGTGATCAATGCCTTGCTTTTGTGAAAAGCCCGCTTACAGTCCTCGCTCCACTTCCATGGCACTCCCTTTTGTAAAAGAGCGTTCAGCGGGTGTAGCACCATGGATAAATTTGGCAGAAACTTATGGTAATAGTTCATCAACCCTAGGAACGACCTCAACTGGGATACATTTTCCGGAGTGGGAGCCTTCACAACAGCTTCAATCTTGTCAGGTGACTTGTGAAACCCCTCCTGGTCAATGACATGACCACAGTACGAGATTCGCTTCTGAAAGAACTCACATTTCTGGCGATTAACTCGAAGTCCATACTCTTTCAATCTGGTGAGCACCTGTTCCAAATTAGCAAGGTGTTCCCCATCATCATCTCCTGTAATAAGAATGTCGTCCAGATAGCATTGTGTGCCAGGAATTCCCTGTAATACCTGCTCCATGGCCCTTTGCCAAATCGCTGGAGCCGATGCCACTCCAAAAACCAGTCTATTATACCGATATAAGCCCTTATGCTTGTTGATCGTGAGATACTGGCGTGACGCATCATCAACTTCCATCTGTAAGTACGCCTGCACCAGGTCTATCTTGGTGAAGTGTTTCCCGCCAGACAACGAAGCGAAGATATCCTCAATCCGCGGAAGCGGATATTGCACCATGTGAAGAACCGGATTAACAGTGATCTTGAAATCGCCACAGATGCGAACCTTCCCCGGTGCCCCCGGCTTGTTGCTCAATGAACGCTTCATGATGGGAACAGTGGGCGTGGCCCATTCGCTCCAGTCCACCTTTGACAGTACTCCTGAATGTTCTAGCCCTTCCAGCTCAGCTTCCACAGCAGGTCGTATCGGGTTTGCATGTCCTTCAACCTTGATGTTTGCCGTAATTCCTTTCAGTGTTCCCAGCCCCTGTTGGAACACCTCCTTAGCATCGTCCAATATTCTGGACAGTCGTTTAGGTTTGACATCGTCCTTTTTACCGGAATCTACTGTTAGTGCTTTTAAGGAATGCCAGTCCATATTTATTCTCCTGATCCATTCCCGTCTCAGTAGTGGTGGACCTCCCTCAGTTAACACATACAAGTCCATTCCTTTGCTTTCTTTACCCTTGTGGACCACTTTTACTTTTATCTTTCTGATGGGGTGCACTCTTTGCCCCGTGTATGTTTTTAATACAATCTCCGTATCCCTTAGGGGAATGTGTGAGAATAACCTTTTGTAATCTTGCTTATTCATGACCGTCAATGCCGATCCCGTGTCCAATTCCATCTTCACTTGGACTCCTGCTATCTGGAGTGTAACCCAAATAGTTTGGTGGTCTGCTGTGTTACCCACATTATGTATTCTTAGACAACCCAGTTCCTTACTGCTGGAGTCTGAATCCGTCTTCTGTTCATCCGAACTGTTCTCTGTCACCTTGTGTACTTTTTTGTACTTTTTCTGTGGTGACTTTTTGTTGCTGGTCTTCTTTCCTGACCGGCATACTTTCGCTATGTGACCGAGTCTGCCACATTTTCTGCATTCTTGATCTTTGAACCAGCACTGGTTCTGATCGTGCGTTGTCCTTCCGCAATGATAGCACTTTACTGCACCCAATGCCACTTGATTGGTGCTGAGTTCCGATGGCCTTAGCTGCATTTCGGCGGTGCCTCATGCTGCCGCCTCGTGCGATGCTGCAATGGTGACAGCTTTATCTAACGTAAGGTCCTTTTCCTCTAGCAGTCGCTTCTGAGTTCCTTCTTTTAATAGTCCACACACGAACTTATCTCTCAGAGCATCTGCTAGTCCTGTACCAAACTGACAGTACTTTGATAGCTTGCGCAGTTCAATTAAGAATTCAGCGTTGCTTTCCTCTTTCAGCTGTGTTCTTCTGTAAAATTTAAATCGTTCCGCTATCAGCAGCGGCGTGGGGCTTAAATGCTCTTGCAGGATAGTAACAATATTCGCAAAAGTCTTATCCGGTAGTTTATCTGGTGTTACAAGGTGACTTAATAACCCGTACGTCTTCGCACCCATCGAGTTTAATAGGGTTAGTGCTTTCTTTTCAGCCGGTATCTCATTTGCTGTACAATAAATTTCAATATGCGCCACATAAGTGGCCCAATCTTCGACATCGCTATCAAAAGCAGTGATGTTACCGTTTTTAGGCATCCTTGTAAGTTTCTTTAAGTATGTTTTTTTCCAAAATGGCGGCTTCCCGCGCTTGGCGGCTTTTCCCGCGCTTGTCTTCTTCCTGTGCTGACTAAAATGGCGGCTTCCCGTGCTTGGCTTCTTCCCCCACTGGCTACAATGGCGATTCCGGCGCTGTTGCCGTTCTCGCCTCCCAGCGGTCCTTAATTTCCCCCGACGTTGCTGCTTTTACTCCCCGCTGTCCTCGTGGGTATTAGTGCTTCCTTTCTTGCTGCGCATCTATTCCGATTGCAGCCCGGCCCTTTACACCGGCTGCGGTCGAGTTCTCCACCCTTTTTCCTCCGGTCTCGCCCCCTTCTCCACTGACAACGCGGCCAACTTTCTGCCCGTGTCGCTAGATCGGCTTACTCACCGTCGTGGAAGAAGGATGATCACTGCCTATCGCTGATGGTGGACTTCATGGTCAGCAATTCCAACCCGGGTTCTCGATGCCTCCCGTGCGAATGCGGTGCTCAGCAGGATGATGAGGGCGGATGCCTCTTCTCGACGCCTGTTCTGGGGACGAAGCTGCCTTGGATGCAATTGCCGCTGGGTAAGATCGACTCATCGCCACTGTTGAGTCTGTGTGTTCCAGATATGCTTATTTTAAATAACTGGACACAGACAGCAGGAAAAACTAAAACAGGTCTTTACTACTTGAAGGTCAGGGCTGAACTGCTTTACAAATTACTACACAGAGCTTATTTACCAGTGTGGTCACCACCGGTACTACAATATACAGTAGCAAGAGAAAGTAGTCCATCTTCTTAAGGTAGTTCTCTTAAGGTGGTACAGGTTACATACACCACACATATAGCTAGGGCTGTAGAGAGGGCTTTAAACTAACTAGTGGGGGGAAGGTTCCTAGAGAGCAAATAATAAAAATGACAACAGAGAAGGTCATAGACTTAGGTAGCAGTGGGGAAATTAAAAACCAGAGCATGTCAGGAAGGGGCAGAAGGTATGGAGTAAAAGATAAAGTGATAAAAAGGGCAAAAGCAGGAACTAAGTGTCACAAAACATCTTTGAAAGTTCTCTATCTGAATGCACGTAGCATGTGTAACAGAATAGATGAGTTAATGGCACAAATAACTACATACGGGTATGATCTTGTGGCCATTACAGAAACATGGCTGCAGGGTGACAATGCCTGGGAATTAAATATACCAGGTTATTTAACGATCAGGAAGGACAGGCAGGAAGGAAGGGGAGGTGGGGTGGCTATGTTAATAAAGGAAGGATTCACTGTAATACAGAGAAATGATATTGGGTCAAAAGATCAGGATAATGAAACAGTTTGGGTGGAGGTAAGGAATAATAAGGGGAAAAAAACACTAGTGGGCGTAGACTATAGGCCTCCAAACAGTGGCAACTCTGTTGGACGGAGTATCAATCAGGAAATAGTTGAGGCTTGTAATAAGGGAACATCTATAATTATGGGGGATTTTAACTATCATATTAATTGGACAAATCAAATTGGGCAGGGCTGCCTTGAGGATGACTTCATTGAGTGTATTAGGGATGGGTTTCTTGAGCAGTATGTAACTGAACCGACCAGGGAGCAAGCAACCTTAGATCTGGTCCTGTGTAACGAGGTGGGATTAATTAAAAATGTCCTAGTAAAGGATCCCCTTGGAATGAGTAACCATAACATGGTTGAATTCGATATTCAATTAGAGGGTGAGAAGGTTGGATCTCAAACAAGCGTGCTAAGCTTGAATAAAGGAGACTATGAAGGTATGAGAGCGGAATTGAGTAGAGTGGATTGGGAAAATAGATTAAAGGATAAGACGATACATGATCAGTGGTGTACATTTAAGGAGTTATTTTACAACTTCCAAAAAATATATATTCCACTGAGAAGAAAAGGGTGTAAAAGAAAAGACAGCCATCCATGGCTAAGTAAAGAAATTAAGGATAGTATGCGGCAAAAAACAAGGGCATATAAGGTAGCCAAATCTAGTGGGAGGATAGAGGATTGGGAAAACTTTAAAAGACAGCAAAAAATAACAAAAAGATTGATTAAGAAAGGGAAGATAGATTATGAAAGTAAATTAGCAAAAAATATAAAAACAGATAGTAAGAGTTTTTATCTATATATATAAACGGATCGTTCTTTCTGTCTGTCTGTCCTTCTGCCTGTCCTTCTGTCTGTCCTCGGGTGTGCATCTGTCCGGCTATGCGCTCGAAAGTTACAGAGCGTACCTACGCGTGCGTTACGTCGAAAGAAAGCTCACCGTTCCAAAACGATGGTAAGCGTATTTACGTTTCGGCCGGACAAAAATTGCACCCGCGGTATCCGAAAAACCTTCAACATTCCGCTCATTATCCACTCATTACCATAGTGTGACATTGAGGTCGACCAATCGTACGGTCGACCAACCCGATGGTCGACCAATCAATGCGTGGCAGGGGCGGTTTCGTTGCATGTGCAGCCGAGCCCTCCTAGAGTCGAGTGACAGGACGATTGACCAATCCTATGCTTCGTTGACATGACGATCGACCAATCAGTGCGTGTGTGGGCGGGCCTTATCGTTCTGAACTGAGGTGAGTGGCCGCCATCTTTATTCTCACCTTCTGTGTGTTTATTGTCTGGGTGGGGCCTAATCCTTCAGAGACTATAAATACATTAGCTTAGCCTTCTTTCATCAACAAAGAGACGGACACTGGCCTGAGTACACGTGAGTAACTTGGAGCATTGAGAAGTGAGTGAAATTTCTGTTGTTTTGTTAGGAGCGATTTTTTTTTTTTTTTAAATATGTAAAACGTAAAAACACAATGTCTAAAACATTAAAACACAATGAAGATGGTGTCCCATCTTCTTAACAGCCGTTTTAAAAAAAATAACTTTTGGTGTTTTCAGCAAGAATGCGCGTTCCTTCTCCATGGCAGCTTTTTAAAAACATTAAAAAACTTTCATGATGGCCTCCCATCTTCTTAACACTCGTTTATAAAAAAAAAAAAATTTTTAATTTCTGTTTGTTTCACAGACTGCGCGTTCCTTTTCCGTGGCAGCTTTTTAAAAACATTAAAAAACTTTCAAGATGGCCTCCCATCTTCTTAACACCCGTTTATCCATCGCAGCTTTCTTTTAAAAAATAAAAAAATTTCTGTTCGTTTCACACTGCGCGTTCCTTCTCCGTGGCAGCTTTAAAAAAAAAAAACAATTTCTGTTGGTTTCCTTCTCCGTGGCAGCTTTAAAAAAAATAACATTTCTGTTGGTTTCACAGACTGCGCGTTCCTTCACCGTGGCAGCTTTTTAAAAACATTAAAAAACTTTCAAGATGGCCTCCCATCTTCTTAACACCCGTTTTTGAAAAAAAAATTTTTTTGCTCTTTCTCTGGCCCCCCTCAAAACACTCGTCCCCTCCTCCCACTCTCCCTCCTCCTCCTCCCCCCTCCTTGTCACTCTCTCCCCCTTCTCACTCTCTCCCCCCTTCTCTCTCTCTCTCTCTCCCCCCCTCCCTCGCCCCCCCTCTCCCTCGCCCCCCCTCTCCCTTGCCCCCCCTCTCCCTTGCACCCCCTCTCTCCCTCGCCCCTCCCTCGCCCCCCTCTCTCCCTCGCCCCCCTCTCCCTCGCTCCCCCCTCTCTCCCTCGCTCCCCCTCTCTCCCTCGCTCTCTTCCCCCCCTCTCTCCCTCACTTTCTTCCCCCTCTCTCCCTCGCTCTCTTCCCCCCCACAGTCGCTCGCTCTCTTCCCCCCCACAGTCGCTCGCTCTCTTCCCCCCCACAGTCGCTCGCTCTCTTCCCCCCACACAGTCGCTCGCTCTCTTCCCCCCCCACAGCCGCTCGCTCTCTTCGCCCCCCCACAGTCGCTCGCTCTCTTCCCCCCCCCACAGTCGCTCGCTCTCTTTCCCCGCCCCCCCAGTCGCTCTCTCTCTCTCTTCTAACAACATGTCCTCGAAAAAGCCTCGGCACCGCCGGGCACTCCAGCTAGTCTATATATATAAAGCGGTCGATCTGTCTGTCCTTCTGTCTGTCCTCGGGTGTGCGTCTGTCCGGCTATGCGCTCGAAAGTTATATGGCGTACCTACGCGCGCGTTACCCCCGAAGAATGCTTACGCTTCCGGGACGCTGGTAAGCGCATTTACTTTTCGCTCGGACGAAAATTATTCACGCCTTATGCAAAAAACCTTCAAAATTAAACTCATTATCTGCTACTTAGCATTGATTGACTGACTTCAAGGTTCCACCAATCCTGTGCCGTCACGATTGACCAATCCTACAATACGGTCCCCTGATTGTTGGCCAATCGGTGTGTGTGTGTGTGGGCGGGACTAATCGTTTTCATCTCAGGGATCTGGCAGCCATTGTTTCACTGCCATGCCTTCAGCTTCCAGCTCAAACTACTTTGAAAGTTAGTATCTCTTTTAAAAATAACATAAGATTTGCCAAAAACGTTTTATAAGTACTTTCACTTTCATCTTTCAAGGTATTAAAAGGTAGAAATGTTGCTCGGCAGCAGATTCACACAGGGAGAGAGAGAGACAGGGCCTGAAAGCACTTTGATCATCCAGCTTTGAAAAAGTTAGTTTCTCTTTTAAAAATAACATAAGATTTACCAAAAAACGTTTTATAAGTACTTTCACTTTCATCTTTCAAGGTATTAAAAGGTAGAAATGTTGCTCGGCAGCACATTCACACAGGGAGAGAGAGAGACAGGGCCTGAAAGCACTTTGATCATCCAGCTTTGAAAAAGTTAGTTTCTCTTTTAAAAATAACATAAGATTTACCAAAAAACGTTTTATAAGTACTTTCACTTTCATCTTTCAAGGTATTAAAAGGTAGAAATGTTGCCCGGCAGCAGATTCACAAAGGGACACAGACAGGGCCCTAAAGCCTGGGACTCGATTTAAAATGTTGCCCGGCACCAAATTCACAAAGGGACACAGACAGGGCCCCAAAGCCTGGCACTCGATTTAAACCGCCCGCCCCAAAACAGCCCTGGCAAAGCCGGGCTCCCCCAGCTAGTAGTTATATAAAAAGAAAAAGGGTGGCTAAAGTAAATGTTGGTCCCTTAGAGGATGAGACCGGGAAATTAATGGTGGGAAATATGGAGATGGCAAAAACACTGAATGAATATTTTACATCAGTCTTTACAGTAGAAGACACTAAGAATATCCCAACACTGGACAAACAGGGGGCTAAAGGGGGGGAGGAGCTAAACATGATCAAAATCACTAAGGAAGTGGTACTCGGTAAAATAATGGGACTCAAGGCGGATTAATCACCTGGACCTGATGGCATACATCCTAGGTGTGGTGTATGTAACCTGTTCCACCTTAAGAGAACTACCTTAAGAGATGTACTACTTTCTCTTGGCTGCTGTATACTGTAATACCGGTGTTGACCACACCGGTATATAAACGTTGAGTAGGGATTTGCTGGGCAGTTCAGCCCTGACCTCCGAATAGTAAAGACCTGTTAAAAGTTATTCTTGTGGTCTGTGTCCAGTGATTTATAATAAGCATAACTGGGACACACAGACTTAACACTAGGGTCTTGAGGGAAGTGGCGGTAGGGATTGTGGATGCATTGGTAATAATTTTCCAAAGCTCCCTGGACTCGGCAAAGGTCCTGGCAGACTGGAAAACTGCTAATGTAACACCCTTATTTAAAAAGGGCAGTAGACAGAAGGCTGGAAACTATAGACCGGTTAGCCTAACATCTGTGGTAGGTAAAATTTTGGAGTCTATTATTAAGGAGACAGTAACAGGACATTTGGATAATCATAATTTAATAGGACAAAGTCAGCATGGTTTTATGAAGGGGAAGTCATGTTTGACAAATTTGCTGGAGTTCTTTGAGGAAGTAACGTATAGGGTGGATAAAGGGGAACCAGTGGACGTAGTGTATTTAGACTTCCAAAAGGCATTTGACAAGGTGCTACACCAAAGATTATTGCTTAAGATAAAAAATCACGGGATTGGGGGTAATGTTCTGGCATGGATAGAGGATTGGCGATCTAACAGAAGGCAGAGAGGTGGGATAAATGGTTCATTCTCAGACTGGCAATCAGTAACTAGTGGTGTTCCGCAGGGGTCAGTGCTGGGTCCCCAACTCTTTACAATCTATATTAACGATTTGGAGGGGGGGACCAAGTGTAACATATCAAAGTTTGCAGATGATACTAAGATGGGAGGGAAAGTAGTGAGTGAGGAGGACATAAAAAATCTGCAAGGGGACATAGAAAGGCTAAGTAAGTGGGCAGAGATTTGGCAGATGGAATACAATACTGGAAAGTGTGAGGTTATGCACTTTGGCAGGAAAAATCGTCGAGCAAGTTATTATCTTAATGGCAAGAAACTGGAAAGTACTGAAGTATAAAGGGATCTGGGGGTCCTGGTGCACGAAACTCAAAAGGTTAGTATGCAGGTGCAGCAAGTGATTAAGAAGGCCAATGGAATGTTGGCTTTCATTGCTAGGGGGATAGAATATAAAAATAAGGATGTATTGCTTCAGTTGTACAAGGTATTGGTGAGACCGCACCTGGAATACTGCGTACAGTTTTGGTGTCCATACTTAAGAAAGGACATACTTGCTCTCGAGTCAGTACAAAGAAGGTTCACTCGGTTAATCCCGGGGATGAGGGGATGGACATATGAGGAGAGGTTGAGTAGATTGGGACTCTACTCATTGGAGTTCAGAAGAATGAGAGGCGATCTTATTGAAACATATAAGATTGAGAAGGGGTTGGATCGGGTGGATGCGGGGAAGATGTTCCCGATGATGGGTGAAAC
Organism: Somniosus microcephalus; assembly: GCF_052327205.1. Taxonomy (NCBI): domain Eukaryota; kingdom Metazoa; phylum Chordata; class Chondrichthyes; order Squaliformes; family Somniosidae; genus Somniosus; species Somniosus microcephalus. Next base: position 20,216,711 of record NW_028225182.1, on the reverse strand, counting down.
TAGAACTAGGGGGCATAGTCTTAGAATAAGGGGCTGCTCTTTCAAAACTGAGATGAGGAGGAACTACTTCACTCAGAGGGTGGTAGGTCCATGGAATATGCTGCCCCAAAAAGCTGTAGAAGCTACATCATTACATAAATTTAAAACAGAAATAGACAGTTTCCTCGAAGTAAAGGGAATTAAGGGTTTTGGGGAGCGGGCAGGAATTTGGACATGAGTCTAGGTTCGGATCGGTCATGGCCCTGTGGGTAGCGGAGCGGGCCCAGGGGCCGTGTAGCCTGATCCTGCTCCTATTTCGTGTGTCTAATTCTGTTAGATTCAGGAGATGGTTCTGTGATAGTGGATTGGCGGTTAGGATCAGATCAGCCATGATCTTATTGAATGGCGGAGCAGGCTCGAGGGGCCGATTGGCCTACTCCTGCTCCTATTTCTTATGTTCTTATGTTCCCCCGAAAGTCTTTCACGGGTTTAGAACCATAACCTGTCCTTATATTTTCCATAATCCTGTTCGTCTCGAGCAAGTCCTACACCGACAACAATAACACACAATTTCTGATGAAAGGTCATCAACCTGGGTCATTATCCATGTTTCTCTCTCCACAGTTGCGGCCTGACCTGCTAAGTATTTCCAGTATTTTCTGCTTTTATTTCAGATTTCTAGCACGTGTAGTATTTTGCTTTTGAACAACAATAAATACTTGCATTTATATAGCACCTTTAACACAGTAAAACGTCACAATGTGCTTCACAGGAGCATCAGCGGACACAATCAGACAACCAGAGAGATATTAGTGAAGGTGGCAAATGGATGGTGTGAGAGACAGAAGGATAGAGAGGTAAAGAGGCAGAGAGTTTTAGGAAGGGAATTCAAGAGCTTATGGCTTAGGCAGCTGAAGGCACGACCACCAATTCTGGAGTGATGAAAATCAGTGACATGCAAGAGGCTAGAATTAGAGAAGGGCATTGTTCCTGGAGTGTTGATGGTCTGGAGGAGTTTACAGAGACAGGGTGGGGCGAGGACATGGAGCGATTTCAACGGAGGAATGAGAATTTTCAAATCGTGGCATGGCTGAACCGGCAGCTAATGTAGGTCAGTGAAAATGGAGGCGATCTATGAATGGGACTTAGTGAGAATTACGATACAAGGAGCAGAGGTATGGATGAGCTCAAGGCACGAAGGTGCAAGTTGGGAGGCCGACCATGAGAACATTGGAATACTTGAGTCTAGAGGTAACAGAGGCATGGATCAGGGTGCCAGCAGCAGATAAGCTGAGGCAGGTTCGGAGATGGGCAATGTTACTGAGGTGGAAGTAGGCAGTCTTGGTGATGTAGAGTATATGGGCTCGGGAATTCATCTCAGGCTCAAATAGGGCGCCAAGTTTGCAAATGGTCTGGTAAAGTCTCCTATTATCTCTAACCTATATTTCATGCATCTTTCAGTAGTATTCTTGCAAACCTGCTCCACAATCTCCATCCCACTTTTTGTTGGCCTGTAAAATACACCAACCAGCGTAATAGCTTCTCTATTTTTTCCTTAACTCCAACCAAATGTGCTGTCTTTGATCCCTCAAGGGAATTAAAGCACTAAAATATGTTCCTAAATCATATCTGCAAGCACTCGTCCTGTTTTACTTACCTTGAGGGAATTAAAGCATGAATATACTTTCCTTAATCAAATCTGCAACCACTCGTCATTTATTGCTGCCTTTCTTTCTTGAATACCCTGCTCCCAGGATTATTAAGCATCCAGTACAATTTTCAGGTCTCGTTATCGCCATTATGTTATATTCCCACATTGCTATTTGCGCCTGCAGCTCACCAACATTATCATGAATACTTTGTGCATTTAAACACATTCGCTCCAAACATAACTTAGATCTCTTTGTATTTTCTATGATCTCACTTAATTATCCATTACTTCTAACAATAAATAACTCTCCCAGCCCTCTGTGCACTTTGATTCTATATTTTGACGCTACATCTGGTGCCCAACCCACTGCCGAATCAGACTAAACACTCCGCCTTGCACTAGTTAAACTTGCCGCAAGGATATTGATCCCAGTTCACTGAGGTGCAAGCTGTCCATCTTGAACAGTTCCCTCCTGCCACAGAACTGGCCCCCATGCCCCAGGAGTGTGAAGCCCTCCCTTCTGCACCGTGTCTGTAGCCAGCCTTCAACCTGCCATATCCCCTATTTCTAAACACACTAGTGCGTGGCACTGTGAGTAATCCAGAGATTACGACCATTGAGATCCTACTATTTAACATCCTCCCTAGCTCCTTAAACTCTGATTCCAGGACCTCAACCCTCTTTTTCCCTATGCCATTGGATCAGATGTGGACCACAACTGCCAGCTCTTCCATTGCTACATCTGACCCCCACAGAATGTTTCTAGACCCTCTCTGCGATATTCCCTCACCAGGTACCAGAGAGGCAAAGTATCACCCGGGTCTACGCCAATGGTAGCAGAACGGCCCATCAGTCCCTCTGATTAATAAATCACCAATTACTGCTGCAATTACAGTTTGGATGACCCCGTGTGCAGTCCTTTGCCTCACGTTGCCAGACTCTGGACTGCACTCCTTCAAGGGGTTGTCAACCTCATTGGTATTCAAAATAACAACAGAAAACGCTGAAAGATCTTAGTAGGTCAGCCAGCATCCGTGGAGAGAGATACAGAGTTAACGTTTCAGGTCTGGGACCCTTCATCAGAGCTGGAAAATGCTGGAGATGTAACAGATATTAAGCATGTGCAGAGACAAGGGCGGGGTGGGAGGGGAGGGAGGAATTGAAGGAATATACTGTGCTTCTGTAAGAGGCAGGAAAGCTAAAATGTTGCAAATGGGAATGGCAAAATCAAACAGCATGATAAATGGGGGCAGGGGTTATAGTTTGAAATTGTTGGAATCAATTATGAGTCCAGAAGGTTGTAAAGTGCCTAATCGAAAGATGAGTTGCTGATCCTCGAGCTTACATTGAGCTACATTGGAACAATGCAATAGGCCGAGGACAGAGAGAACAGAGTGGGAGTGAAGCGGTGATTAAAGTGACAGGTGACCGGAAGCTCTGGGTCACCCTTACGGACTGAATGGAGGAGTTCTGCAAAGCGGTCGCCTAATCTGCATTTGGTCTCCCCAATGTAGAGGAGACCGCATCGTGAGCAGCGAATACAGTATACTAGATTGCAAGAAGTACAAGTAAATCGCTGTTTCACCTGGAAGGGGTGTTTGGGGCCCTGGGCAGTGCTTCTGACATGTCTTCCTTTTTCATCAACCGAGGACTCCCCCCTACTGTGGTTGACATGGCCATTGACCGTGTCCCTTCCATTTCCCGTCCTTCTGCACTCACCCCTTCCCCTCCCTCCCAGAACCATGATAAGGTTAATCTTGTCTTCACCTTTCACCCCACCAGCCTTCACATTCAACTGATTATCCTCTGCCATTTCCGCCACCTCGAGCGTGATCCCGCCACCAAACACATCTTCCCCTCACCTCCCCTTTCAGCATCCCAAAGGTAGCGCTCCCTCCGAGACACCCTAGTCCACTCCTCAATCACCCCTAACAGCCCTTCCCCTTCCCCTGGCACCTTCCCGTGCAAGTGCAGGAGATGCAACACCTGCCCTTTTACGTCCTCCCTTCCCACTGTCCAGGGCCCCAAACACCCCTTCCAGGTGAAACAGCAATCTACTTGTACTTCTTGCATTTTGGTATACTGTATTCGCTGCTCACGATGTTGTCTCCTCTACATTGGGGAGACCAAACGCAGATTGGGAGACCACTTTGCCGATCATAGAAACATAGAAGATAGGAGCAGGAGTAGGCCTTTCGGCCCCTCGAGCCTGCTCCGCCATTCAATGAGATCATGGCTGATCATCCAAATTCAGTACTCGGTCCCTGCCTTCTCCCCATATCCATTGATCCCTTTAGCCTTAAGAAAAATATCCAACTCCTTCTTGAATATATTTAATGAATTGGCCTCAACTACCTTCTGTGGTAGAGAATTCCACAGGTTCACCACTCTCTGGGTGAAGAAATTCCTCCTCATCTCTGTCCTAAATGGCTTACCCCTTATCCTTAGACTGTGACCCCTGGTTCTGGATTCCCCGCCATCAGGAACATTCCTCCTGCACCTAGTCTGCCCAGATCCTGTTAGAATTTTATCAGTTGCAATGAGAACCCCTCTCATTCTTCTAAACTCCAGCGAGTATAAGCCTAATCGACCAAATCTCTCTTCATGCGTCATTCCTACCATCCCAGGTATCAGTCTGGTGAATCTTCGCTGCACTCCCTCCATGGCAAGAACATCCTTCCTCAGATAAGGTGACCAAAACTGCACACAATACTCAAGGTGTGGTCTCACCAAGGCCGTGTACAACTGCAGCAAGACATCCTTGCTCCTGTACTCGAATCCTCTCGCTATGTAGGCCAACATACCATTTACCTTCTTAACCGCCTGCTTTACCTGCATGCGTTCCTTCAGCGACTGGTGCACAAGGACACCCAGGTCTCGTTGCACTTCCCCTTTTCCCCATCTATTGCCATTCAGATAATAATCTGTCTTCCTGTTTTTGCCACCAAAGTGGATAACCTCGCATTTATCCACAATATACTGCATCTGCCAAGCATCGGCCCAATTGCCCAACCTGTCTAAATCATACTGGAGTTTCTCTGCATCCTCCTCACAGCACACATGCCACCCAGCTTTGTGTCGTCTGCAAACTTGGAGATATTACATCTAGTTCCCTCGTCTAGATCGTTAATTTATATTGTGAATAGCTGGGGGCCTGGGACCGATCCCTGGGGTAACCCACTAGTCACTGCCTGTCACTCAGAAAAAGACCAGTTTATTGCAACTCTTTCCTTCTTGTCTGCCAACCAGTTTTCTATCCAAGTCAGTACATTACCCCCAATCCCATGTGCTTTAACTTTGCACGCTAGTCTCTTATGTGGGACCTTATCGAAAGCCTTCTGAAATTCCAAAAACTACACATCCACTGGTTCTCCCTTATCTATTCTACCAGTTACATCTTCAAAAATTTCCAGTACATTAGTCAAGCTCGATTTTCCTTTTGTAAATCCATGTTGATTTTGTCCGATCCTGTCACTGTATTCCAAGTGTGCTGCTATTACATCTTTTATAATGGACTCTGGCATTTTCCCCACTACCGATGTCAGGCTTACCGGTCTATAATTCCCTGTTTTCTCTCTACCACCTTTTTTAAATAGTGGGGTTACATTAGCTACCCTCCAATCCATGGGAGCTCTTCCAGAGTCTATATAATTTTGGAAGATGATCAGCAATGCATCTATTATTTCTAGGGCCACTTCCTTACGTACCCTAGGATGTAGATTATCAGGCCCTGTGGATTTACTGGCCTTCAATCCCGTCAATTTCCCTAACACCATTTCCCTACAAATACTGATTTCATTCAATTCCTCCCTCTCATTAGATCGTATGATCCCCGACATGTCTGGGAGTTTATTTACGTCCTCCTTTGTGAAGACAGAACCAAAGTATATATTTATTTGGTCAGCCATTTCTTTGTTCCCCATTAACAATTCCCCTGCTTCTGACTGCAAGGGACCTACGATTGACTTCACCAATCCTTTTCTCTTCACATATCTATAGAAGCTTTTACAGTCAGTTATTATGTTCCCTGCAAGCTTACTCTCATATTCAATTTCCACCCTCTTAATTAATCCCTTTGTCCTCCTTTGCTGAATCCTAAACTGCTCCCAATGCTCAGGTTTGCTGTTTTTTCTGGCCAATTTATATGTCCTCTCCTTGGATTTTATGCTGTCCCAAATTTCCCTTGTTAGCCACGGTTGAGTCACCTTTTTTGTTTTATTTTTATGCCAAACAGGGATGAACAATTTGTGTAGTTCATCCATGCGATCATTAAATGTTTGCCATTGCTTATTCATTGTCAACCCTTTAAGTAACGCTCCCCAATCTATCCTAGCATACTCACACCTCATACAATCATAGATTCCTTTATTTAAATTCAGGACCCTAGTCTCTGAGTCAACTGCATCACTCTCCATCTTAATGAAGAATTCTATCATATTATGATCTCTCCTCCCCAAGAGGCCTCACACAACAAGATTGCTAATTCATCCTTTCTCATTACGTAATACCCAGTCTAAGATGGCCTGATCTCTAGTTGGTTCCTCGACATATTGGTCCAGGAAACCATCCCGTATACACTCTAGGAATTCCTCCTCCACAGTATCGTTACTGACTTGGTTAGCCCAATCTATGTGTAGATTGAAGTCAACCATGATAACTGCTGTGCCCTTATTGCAGGCATCTCTAATGTCCCGTTTAATGCCATCCCCAACCTCAGCATTACTGTTTGGGGGCCTGTATACACCTCCGTTCAGTCTGAAAGGGTGACCCTGAGCTTCCGGGCGCCTGTCACTTTAATTCACTGCTTCACTCCCACTCTGATCTCTCTCTCCTCGGCCTGTTACATTGTTCCAATGTAGCTCAACGTAAGCTCAAGGAACAGCACCTCACCTTTCGATTAGGCACTTTACAGCCTTCTGGACTCAACATTGAGTTCATCAATTTCAAACTACAACCCCTGCCCCCATTTCACATGCTGTATGATTTAGCCATTCGCATTTGCAACATTTTATCTTTCCTGCCTCTTACAAAAGTTCCTTCAATTTCTTCCCCCGTTCCCACCACCCCGCCCCTGTCTCTGCACCTGCTTAATATCTGTTACATCTCGAGCTTATTCCGGTTCTGATGAAGGATCCCAGACCTGACACGTTCACTCTGTATCTCTCTCCACGGATGCTGCCTGGCCTGCTGAGTATTTCCAGCATTTTCTGTTGTTATTTCAGATTTCCAGCAAACCGCAGCATTTTGCTTATGGCCCAGAAATTCGGGTCCGCATGCGTAGGCCCAACGATAGTGCCAGTTTCGTGCATGCACTGTGCATGCGTGGGAAACCGGAACTTCCGTTCCCGTGAAAGAAGGGGATCAGTGGTGTAACGCATGCGCCAGAGAGGCAGCGCGTGCATATCAAACTTACGGTTTTTTTCCAGTTTTCTCCGGGATGGTAAGTCTCCAGCAGTTACACTTTTAAAAAGCAGGCACAAGACCTGCTTTTAACAAGGTAAGTAAGAATTAATTAAAATTAAACCATTTTTTCCACAGGTTTATTATTTTTAAATATGTTAAACATAGAAACATAGAAGATAGGAGCAGGAGTAGGCCATTCGGCCCCTCGAGCCTGTTCCACCATTCAATGCGATCATGGCTGATCATCCAAATTCAGTACCCTGTCCCTGCTTTCTCCCCATACCCCTTGATCCCTTTAGCCTTAAGAAAAATATCCAACTCCTTCTTGAATATATTTAATGAATTGGCTTCTACTGCCTTCTGTGGTAGAGAATTCCACAGGTTCACCACTCTCTGGGTGAAGAAATTCCTCCTCATCTCTGTCCTAAATGGCCTACTCCTTATCCTTGGACTGTAAAGAAGGGTATGCTTATTTTTAGCTCCGTTAGGAAATGTAATTATTTTTTCAAAATTTTAAATTATTGTTCAAAATAGTTATTTCATGTAATTTATAGTTATTTTAAAAATGTGATTTTTTAAAAAATGTATTTGAAGTTTTAGTTATGTTTTGGGGCTTATACCATTTATAGGTTTGACAGCTCTTCCTGTCAAATTTATGAATGAAGCATTCCCTGCTACCATTGGCTCTCCGTGGCCCACGTGATCCCAGGGGACGCACCCCTGGGATACGCAAGCACTGCGCGCCGGCAGTTGGAGGAGGCCCAGGATCGGAATCCCACGCGGGCCCACAGCTCAACAGCCGGCACGCTAGGTAAGTGCAGGTTACACCCGCGGGAAGCCCCCGACCTGAATTTCTGGGCCATTATATTAGTCATTGGTATTCAAATTGGGGGCAAATATGGGAAATTGCTCTCCGACAAGCATGGGCGATCAAAACTTATCCATGAGATCACTTATAGTTATAATTATCACTTGTAATTATCCCTGATAATTCCTTGCAGTACCTACCTTTTGGTGCAGTTAATCTTCACCCCATCCAGAAAAAAGTCAAGCTCTCACTTGAAGGAGTTTGGCGAATCGGCGTCCACCACATGAAATGGCAGCCTGATCTGGAGATGCACTATTCTCTGGGAAAAGGACAACCTCCTGACATCTCACCTAGATCTGGCCTTACACATCTTAAAATTGTGACCCCTGGACATCCCTATTTCATTGGAACAAACTATCAACTGGAAGATAGTCTGCTCCCTTTATTATCTTAGAAACCTCAATCAGATCACCTCAGTCTACTCTTCTCTAATGTGTACAGCCTCAACTCCTTTTGCCTTTGTTGATAAATAAGATGCTGCAAACGAGAAATTAGTCGAGTGGCCATTCTCTGCACCCTTTCCAAAGACTCATTATCACCCACCATATGAGGAGACCAAAACTGACAAAATATTCATAGTGAGGCTTGACCTTGGTTTATACAGGGACAAAATGGTATGTATCGCCTCATAATCAATTGTCCTATGAAAGGACCCCTAAACTTTATTTGGTCCAGCAATTGCTTCACGGCATTGTCCATGAAGCTCAAGAGATCATTTGTATAGAAGCTCATTGCTGCAGTGATCGGGGCAGGTCTGACAGTCAATAATCCTGTGAATGCCCTCTTAGCTCTAGCAATCGATTCATGGCCATGCACATGAACCTTAAGAGATGCATTCACTGGAAACCACAGATCTCTTGCTTGCTCCACTTGCTTGAATGCGTTTTCATGAAGGGTGTATATATGTTAAGCATTCACCCTGCCCACGTGAAATTCACTGCAATTTTCCAAATTGTACATCATTTTCCACTCATGAGCCACTCTCCCACCAATTCAAGAGCCACCTGAAGCAGTAAAAAATCATCTACTGTCCGGAAACTTATATAGATCTTAATATCAGCTGCAAACTTGGGGATTGTTCCCCAACAACTACATTTAGATCACAAATAAAAATAATATAAGGCAACGGTGCCAACACTGAACCCTGTGGGACACCACTGGTGACTGGTTTCCAAACAGATCTAAATCCATCTTTAACATACTTCTGCCTACCTCTTTCGAGGCAGTCCTCAATCTAGTTAAACATGTTACCTCAAATAACAGAGGGGGTGTGGTGGAGACTTGGGAATGGGGGCTCGGGGAGAGATGGAGAGTGGGGAATGGGAATCGGGGAGAAATGGAGACTCAAAAATGGGGGATTGGGGAAAGAGATGGAAACTGGGAATGGGGGCGCGGGGAGAGATGGAGATTGTGGAATGGGGGATTGGGAGTGAAGGTGATTGTGGATTGGAGGTCAGGGGCGAGAATGGGTGGTCCACTGGTGGAGAAATGGGGAACTAGTGAACGGAAACCAATCATTCTCACTGGTAGAACAAGGTGGAAAGGGAGGCAGAAGTGTCTTGAACTGAGGGCTATTAGACCGTGGGACCCTTCACCACGTGTGGCTATTGAGATAGGGACTAAAACATCATTTCAAAGGGAAAATGAGAAAGAATTGAAAAGGAGGAATATTAAAAGATGGGGCTTTTAATGCGGTTACAGTAGCGAGCACTCGCCCCGGGGCCGAATGGCCTCCTCCTGTGCTGTAAGTCCTGCCATTCTATGAAAACTCCCCTTTATTGTGTCCGAGTTCAGGGGATGGTTTAGAAATGATGACTATGAGCTGAGCTCTGGACGATGTGTTCTGTGAGCCCAGGGCCCTCCGCACCAACTCTCAGGTTAGATTAAGTCACTCTGTGCCACCCAGGTTTGACCTGTGAAGAATAAGAACAGATCGGCTCGCTCAGAAGTTCCTGGTTCAGAATTGTCAGCAATGAGTGCAGCTTCAGTGAGGTATCATTATTTACTGGTGGAATCAACATTCCTCCTTCCTCTGGTTTCAACTCTGTGAATCGCTCTCCCCATTTCACTTTTCCCTCTTCCCCACTGTCGGTTCTCCTTCACCCCACATTCGGTTCCTCTCTGCCACGCTCGGTTTCCCCTCTGTTTTCATTCCCGGCAGTGGCGCTATAAAGAGAGAGGCAGCGACAGGAACCTTCACAATAGAAGAAAATCAAGGAGTGACATCGCAGGGCAGCCAGTAGGTGATTTATTTGGTGAGAATGAGTTTTTTAGACTCTAAGCTGGGGAAGTGTGTTAAACTCAGAGCTAGGAAGCAGCAACTTGCTATTACATTACTTTACCAAATTTCATGAACACACATAAGGCTGCTGGACCTGACAGCATCCCTGGATGGGTACTCAAGGAATGTGCTGATCAGCTGGCTGATGTCTTCACCGCCATCTTCAATCTGTCACTGGCCCAGGCAGTAGTCCCTACATGCTTCAAGACCGCCACCATTATTCCTGTGCCAAAGCAAACGGCTGTGACGTGTCTGAATGACTATCGACCTGTCGCACTCACACCCATCATAATGAAGTGTTTCGAGAGACTGGTCCTGGCTCACATCAAAGCCAGTGTTCCCGCCTCTCTTGACCAACACCAGTTTGCCTATCGCGCAAACAGATCAACGGAGGATGCAATCACAACTGCTCTTCATTCTGCACTGAAACACTTAGACGGTAAAGAGACCTACTTCAGAATGCTGTTCATAGACTACAGCTCAGCATTCAACACCATCGTCCCCAGCAAGCTGGCCACCAAACTCCACACTCTTGGCCTGAACACTTCCCTTTGCAACTGGACCCTGGACTTCCTAACTAACAGACCCCAGTCTGTCAAATTAGGTAACTACACCTCCCCCCACTGACCCTGAATACGGGGGCCCCACAAGGTTGTGTTCTGAGCCCCCTCCTCTACTCCCTCTTCACCCACTGTGAACTGTGTGGCTGTTCATGGTTCCAACACCATCATCAAGTTTGCGGATTATACCACGGTGGTAGGCCAGATCACCAACAACGATGAGCCAGCCTACAGGTAGGAGGTCCAGTACCTCGTGAAGTGGTGCGCCGACAACAACCTGGCCCTTAACATCAAGAAAACCAAGTAAATCATTGTGGACTTCAGGAAGTCTAAAGGCGGAAGACACACCCCCATTTACATCCAAGGGGCTGTGGTGGAAAGGGTGGGCAGCTTTAAGTTCCTCCGAGTCCACATCATGGAAGACCTCTCCTGGTTCCTCAATACCTCCTCTTTGGTGAAGAAGGCCCAGCAGCACCTATATTTCCTAAGGAGGCTGAAGGGATGCAACCTGTCACCCCGGATCCTCTCTAACTTTTACCACTGCACAATAGAGAGCATCCTGACGAACTGTATCACAGTGTGGTATAGCAGCTGTACCTCCTATGACCGGAAAGCCCTGCAGCGGGTAGTCAAAACTGCCCAATGCATTACCAGCACCCGGCTACTGACCATTGAGAACATCTACCAGAAACGCTGTCTACAGAGGTCATTGACCATCATCAAAGACCCTACCCACCCCAGCCACAGTTTGTTCACCCCCCTGCCATCTGGGAGACGCTACAGATGCATTCGCACCCGCACGACCAGATTCAGGAACAGCTTCTTTCCCAGGGCTGTCATCCTACTGAACTCTGCTAATAAACTCTAAAGCCTGCACATCTGTCAATGCACTTTATTATGTTTATGTTTATGTTACAAGCCAAATGTATGTTAAATGTCTTAATCAAAATGTACACTCTCGGGAGCCGCAAGCTTACATTTCGTTGTACTGCACTTGTGCACTAACAATGACAATAAAGTTGATTATTATTACAAAATTAAACTAGAGTAACCAATCAATTAATAAAACTAAAATAATTGTTGAAAAACGAATTAAAATAATTAATTATCTTATCAACTAACCAAATAAATAAAGAAGGTTAACTAGACATGTCAGGGCAGGTGATGTGCATGTGGGAGTTTGTAGAGATCAGCGAGATCCCGATCACCCACATCTGCGGTAAGTTTCTGCAACTCGTGGAACTTCGGCTCAGAGTTGTTGAGCTTGAGTACGAGGTGCAGACATTGCGGGGCAACAGGGTGGGGGGAATTCACAGAAATCACAGAAACCCCACAGTGCAGATAGAGGCCATTTCGGCCCATCGAGCCTGCACCGACACATATCCCACCCGATCCCCGTAACCGCACGTATTTAATCCCTCTAACACTCAGGGTCAATTTATCATAGCCAATCAACCTAATCCGCACATCTTTGGATTGTGGGAGGAAACCGGAGCACCCGGAAGAAACCCACGCAAACACGGGGAGAATGTGCAAACTCCACACAGACAGTCACCCGAGGCTGGATTCGAACCCGGGTCCCTGGCGCTGTGAGGCAACAGTGCTAACCACTATGCCACCGTGTGTGTGAGTCTCTCAGTGTGTGTGAGTCTCTCTCAGTGTGTGTGAGCCTCTCAGTGTGTGTGAGTCTCTCAGTGTGTGTGAGTCTCTCAATGTGTGTGAGTCTCTCAGTGTATGTGAGTCTCTCAGGGTGTGAGAGTCTCTCACTGTGTGTGTCTCTCTCGGTGTGTGTGAGTCTTTCAGTGTGTGTGAATCTCTCAGTGTGTGAGTCTCTCAGTGTGTGTGAGTCTCTCTCAGTGTATGTGAGTCTCTCAGTGTGTGTGAGTCTCGCAGTGTGTGTGAGTCTCTCAGTGTTTGTGAGTCTCTCTCAGTGTGTGTGAGTCTCTCAGTGTGTGTGAGTCTCTCTCAGTGTGTGTGAGTCTCTCAGTGTGTGTGAGTCTCTCAGTGTGTGTGAGTCTCTCTCAGTGTGTGTGAGTCTCTCAGTGTGTGTGAGTCTCTCTCAGTGTGTGTGAGTCTCTCAGTGTGTGTGAGTCGCTCTCAGTGTGTGTGAGTCTTGTTTTGATTTCTTTGTGGGTTCAATAAAGACTCATTTCTGAAAGAGAATGTTGTTTAATCTAAAGTCTTGTTCAAGACTTTCTACAGCTTTTTACAGAACACACTATGCTGTGATGCATCTAGAATGAAACTGAAAGTGTAACTCCTCTGTACTGCTTGTCTCTCATATGACCTCTGCTGGTCAGGCACAAGTAATCAAAAACACAGACAAATATGCTGTAAGGCATAAGTAATCAAATACAGACAAATATCATCACTATTTGCTGATATCATCACTATTTGCTTATATCATTACATCTCCCTTTCTTAAAACAGAAGTATTTTACTTTTAACTAACAACATTTAATGAACTTACATTATCATTATCATGATCAAGGTTTTTTACCCTTGCTTTGTGTGTTCACATGAAATATGTCAATACACTAGAACTTGAAGAAAGAATAAGATAACATTACTTCCTTCTTTAACAATAGTCCTTAAATTTGCTCAATGAGTCTCTCAGGAGGCTTCACACATCTTGAGGATTTTCTGATTGATTGTCCTTGAATCTGAGTTGTTGCCTCAGATGATTGGTTCTCAGCTGTGTGATCAGGTTGTTCACCAGTATCAGTCTCTTGACCTGCTGTGGCTGGTCCCATGAGAAGATCTCGACGATTTCTTCTCAGAACAGCACCCTCATCTGTCTGAATGGTGTATGATCTTGGTTGAACTTCACTCAGGACAGTTCCCTTCTGAGTCCATGTGTTTGTTTTGTCTTTCAACCTTACTTGGTCACCAGTGTGGAGTTCAGGTAGGTTTTGTGTTCCTCTGTCATAGTAGTACTTTTGCTTTTCTTTCTGTTGCTCTTTGAACTTCCTCACTTTCTCCCCCTCTTTTGTTTTCAGGAGGTTCTCCGGGATGGGTAGGTTTGACCTTAGCCGACGTCCCATCAGGAGTTGGGCTGGTGACATACCGCACTCGAGCGGCGTTGTGCGGTATACAAGCATGCTTTGGTAGAAGTCAGTTCCACTGTCTTTTGCCTTGTACATCAGTCTTTTCACTATCTGGACCGATTTTTCCACTAGTCCATTGGACTGTGGATAGTGAGGACTTGACGTTGTGTGGACAAAGTCCCACTTTTTGGCAAAGTGTCGGAAATTTGCATTGTTAAACTGGGGTCCGTTGTCTGTGAAGACCTCGCTTGCCACGCCATGTCTGGAGAATATGGCTTTCATACTTCTTATCACAGCTTCTGCAGTGGTGGTGTACAGCCTACAAACCTCTGGATACAGGGAGTAATAGTCTGTGACGACAAGATAGTCCTTCCCTTGACATACGAATAGGTCAGCGCCTACCTTCTGGTAAGGTCTGTCTGGTGCTGGGTGTGGCTTTAGTGGTTCTACCGGATTGCTTGCTCGATATTTCAGGCATATTGTGCAGTTTGACACCTCATTTGTCACATCTTGGTTGATTCGTGGCCAGTACATCACCTCTCGTGCTCTTTTCTTACACTTTTCGAATCCCAGATGTTCTCCATGGATCTTTTTTAGCATCTCTCTTCTCAGACTCTTTGGGATAACTATTTTACTTCCTTTGTAGATGATGTCTTCGACCACTGATAGTTCCGCCCTGCAGTTCCAGTACTCTGCTATATCAGGTGAGCAGTCTTGCTTCATGTTGGGCCATCCATCCAAGATGCTTTTTCTCAGTCGTCTCATTGTTTCATCTTTGTTTGTCTCAGTCTTTATGAGCTCCATTTTTGCATCTGCTATGGGCAGTGCACTTGTGATCATGTCCACGTAGGCGTTCACTTTTTCATCCATTGTGGTGTTTGCGGGCTCACTTGGGTCAACAGCTCTGGACAACGTGTCTGCTGTATACATCAGCTTACCCGGTGTGTACGCAACATTCAGTTCATCATAGACTGTCTCTATTTCACTTTCCACAACGAGGACTCTCTTTACCAGGTTCAGTCTCTCACAGGCTTTTAAACCTAGTATGGCTTGCACATCCTTTGGCACCACGATTAATGCTAGCGTGTGCTCTCTGTCCTTGTGTGTTACTTTGACAATGCATTTTCCTTTCACTGGTATATCAGTACCTGAGTATCCGGTCACTTTCACTTGTATTCCATGTAACTTTGGCCTGGGTCTAATTCTCTTAAAATCGGTCTCTGATATCACATTAACTTGTGCTCCAGTATCCAATTTAAATGGAATGTGTATGTCATTCACTTTTAGTGTCAACATCCAGTCTCTTTCTTTTTTGTTTTCAGACACAACATCTACATTGAATTCCTCTATCTCGCTTTCATCTACTGTATGGACCTTGCTTTGTTGCGCTTGGTTCTTACAGCAACGGGCATAATGGTTGTTTTTGTTGCATCTATTGCATGTTTTACCATATGCTGGACACTTTCTTGGTGGATGCTGTGTACCGCATCGACTACATGACTTCCGATTGTCTCTTTCATTTTCGTTTGCTGGCCACGTCTCTTTTTTCACATTGGCGCTCTCTTTGTTAAACGGTTTGCATCCGTTCTTTCTCACTGCATCCACGTTGCAGCTACTGTCACTGAACAGCTCCTTTGCCTGCAACTTCACAGTCTCTGTAACCCTACACAGTGCTATGGCTTTTCGCAGGTCTAGATCTTGCTCTCTTAGCAGTCTTTCCCTTAGACCATTATCTGGAATACCACACACCAGTCTGTCTTTTATCAGCGAGTCTGTCAGTCCCCCAAATTCACACGATTTGCTCCGGTTTCTCAGTTCAGTCACATACTGATCAATAGTCTCGCCGAGTTTCTGTACACATGTGAAAAATTTGTGCCTCTCAAAGGTCACGTTGCGTTTAGGTATGCAGTAGGCCACAAACTTTTCCATTATTTTATCTAGCTTCATTTTGTCTCCATCAACAGCGAATGTGAAGTTATTATACACCTCCAGTGCTTCATCACCCACGACATGCAAGAACAGTGACGATTTCTGTTTATTACTTTTCTTGTCAGCTCCGATTGCCGCTGAATACAACTCTAAACGTTGTTTGAACCTTCTCCAATTTTCAGCCACATTACCTGTTAATTGAAGCGTCGCCGGTGGGTGTAAACCTTCCATTTTTTCACTTTGTTAGCTATTCTCTAATGGTAAGCAATGATGTTCTCTTCTGGCTTGCTAATATGTGGAGAGCTGATTTCGCTTACTTGCCAGAACTGCTTTCACTGTCCCATCAAGTTGCTAACTTCAGATTTTTTCTCTTTCAGCCACTTCTGACATCATGTTTTGATTTCTTTTTGGGTTCAATAAAGACTCATTTCTGAAAGAGAATGTTGTTTAATCTAAAGTTTTGTTCAAGACTTTCTACAGCTTTTTACAGAGCACACTATGCTGTGATGCATCTAGAATGGAACTGAAAGTAAAACTCCTCTAGACTGCTTGCCTCTCACATGACCTCTGCTGGTCAGGCACAAGTAATCAAAAACACAGACAAATATGCTGTAAGGCATAAGTAATCAAAAGCAGACAAATATCATCCCTATTTGCTGATATCATTACAAGTCTCTCAGTGTGTGTGAGTCTCTCAGTGTGTGTGAGTCTCTCAGTGTGTGTGAGTCTCTCAGTGTGTGTGAGTCTCTCTCAGAGTGTGTGAGTCTCTCAGTGTGTGTGAGTCTCTCTCAGTGTGTGTGAGTCTCTCAGTGTGTGTGAGTCTCTCAGTGTGTGCGAGTCTCTCAGTGTGTGCGAGTCCCTCAGTGTGTGTGAGTCTCTCTCAGTGTGTGTGAGTCTCTAAGTGTGTGTGAGTCTCTCTCAGTGTGTGTGAGTCTCTCAGTGTGTGTGAGTCTCTCTCAGTGTGTGTGAGTCTCTCAGTGTGTGTGAGTCTCTCTCAGTGTGTGTGAGTCTCTCAGTGTGTGTGAGTCTCTCTCAGTGTGTGTGAGTCTCTCAGTGTGTGTGAGTCTCTCAGTGTGTGTGAGTCTCTCAGTGTGTGTGAGTCTCTCTCAGTGTGTGTGAGTCTCTCAGTGTGTGCGAGTCTCTCAGTGTGTGCGAGTCTCTCAGTGTGTGCGAGTCTCTCAGTGTGTGTGAGTCTCTCAGTGTGTGTGAGTCTCTCAGTGTGTGTGAGTCTCTCAGTGTGTGTGAGTCTCTCAGTGTGTGTGAGTCTCTCAGTGTGTGTGAGTCTCTCTCAGTGTGTGCGAGTCTCTCAGTGTGTGCGAGTCCCTCAGTGTGTGCGAGTCTCTCAATGTGTGTGAGTCTCTCAGTGTGTGTGAGTCTCTCAGTGTGTGCAAATCTCTCAGTGTGTGCGAGTCTCTCAGTGTGTGTGAGTCTCTCTCAGTGTGTGTGAGTCTCTCAGTGTGTGTGAGTCTCTCAGTGTGTGTGAGTCTCTCAGTGTGTGTGAGTCTCGCTCAGTGTGTGTGAATCTCTCAGTGTGTGTGAGTCTCTCAGTGCGTGTGAGTCTCTCAGTGTGTGTGAATCTCTCAGTGTGTGTGAGTCTCTCAGTGTGTGTGAGTCTCGCTCAGTGTGTGTGAATCTCTCAGTGTGTGTGAGTCTCTCAGTGTGTGTGAGTCTCTCAGTGTGTGTGAGTCTCCCTCAGTGTGTGTGAGTCTCTCAGTGTGTGAGTCGCTCAGTGTGTGTGAATCTCTCAGTGTGTGTGAGTCTCTCAGTGTGTGTGAGTCTCTCTCAGTGTGTGAGAGTCTCTCAGGATGTGTGAGTCTCTCAGTGTGTGTGAGTCTCTCAGTGTGTGTGAGTCTCTCTCAGTGTGTGAGAGTCTCTCAGTGTGTGTGAGTCTCTCAGTGTGTGTGAGTCTCTCTCAGTGTGTGTGATTCTCTCTCAGTGTGTGTGAGTCTCTCTCAGTGTGTGTGAGTCTCTCAGTGTGTGTGAGTCTCTCAGTGTGTGTGAGTCTCTCTCAGTGTGTGTGAGTCTCTCAGTGTGTGTGAGTCTCTCAGTGTGTGTGAGTGTCTCAGTGTCATAGAGTCATAGAGTCATAGAGTTATACAGCACAGATAGAGGCCCTTCGGCCCATCGTGTCCACGCCGGCCATCAAGCCCTGTCTAATCTAATCCCATATTCCAGCATTTGGTCCGTAGCCTTGTATGCAATGGCATTTCAAGTGCTCATCCAAATGCTTCTTAAATGTTTTGAGGGTTCCTGCCTCCACAACCCTTTCAGGCAGTGAGTTCCAGACTCCCACCACCCTCTGGGTGAAAAAGTTCTTTCTCAAATCCCCTCTAAACCTCCCGCCCTTTACCTTGAATCTATGCCCCCTAGTTATTGACTCCTCTACTAAGGGAAAAAGCTCCTCAGCATCCATCCTATCTATGCCCCTCATAATTTTGTACACCTCAATCATGTCCCCCCTCAGCCTCCTCTGCTCCAAGGAAAACAAACCCAATCTGCCCAGTCTCTTTTCATAGCTGAAGCGCTCCAGCGCTGGTAACATCCTGGTGAACCTCCTCTGCACCCTCTCTAACGCGATCACATCCTTCCTGTAGTGTGGCGACCAGAACTGCACACAGTATTCCAGCTGTGGCCTAACCAGTGTTTTATACAGCTCCATCATAACCTCCTTGCTCTTATATTCAATGCTTCGGCTAATGAAGGCAAGTATCCCATATGCCTTTTTTACCACCTTATCCACCTGTTCCGCCGCCTTCAGGGATCTGTGTACTTGCACACCCAGATCCCTCTGACCCTCCGTCTTGCCTAGGGTCTTTCCATTCATTGTGTATTCCCTTGCCTTGTTAGTCCCCCCAAAGTGCAAATTACCTGGACACTTTGTGGCAGGAGGCAGTCACACCCTTCAGACAGAGTAGTACTTCAGAGTTGATCAAAGACCAGGGACAGGTGCGTGATACCGCGAGTCAGGAAGGTATAGGGATCGAGGATGCAGTGATGGAGGAGCCTCGGCCGCTGGCTTTCACCAACAGGTATGAGGTAATATAACTGCAGGGTAGATGAGCAATCTGACCATGGCACCATGGTGCTGGAGGCCATTCAAGTGGGGGAAGTTAAAAGGAAAGTGTTAGTGTTTGGGGACAGCACAGTCAGTGGGATAGATACAGTTCTCTGCAGCCATGACCGGGAGTTCTGAAGGTTGTGTTGCCTACCTGGTGCCAAGGTAAACGGTGTCTCCTCGCGGGTGCAAAAGAATTTGAAGTGGGCGTGGGAGGATTCACCTGTAGTGGTCCAAGTATGAACTGAAGTAATAGGTAGAACAAGGAATGAGGTTCTGCTGAGAGAGTTTGAGGAGCTAGGGTCGAAACTAAAATGCAGAACCTCACAGGTATAATCTCTGGATTGTTACGTGAGCCACGCTCAAATTGGCATAGGGATAAACATATTAGAAGGTTACATTCCTGTCTCATAGAGTGATGTGGGAGGCAGGGATTTCATTTCATGGGGCACTGGCCCCAGTACTGGGGAAAGAGGAAGCAGTTTCATGGGGACGGGCTCCACTTAAACCGGGCTGGGACTAGTATCCTTTCTAATCGAAAACTAGGGCAGAATGTAGGGCTTTAATCTAATGAATGTTGGGGGTGGAGTGTGGGAGGAATGCGGAAAGGGTAAATTCAAAAGCAGTAAGAAAAATGTCAAGACTGTAGAGCAAAGTAGTGATCTGGGTAAAGATAAGCAGAGCGGGTCAGCAAGGGACAGAACGATTAATAAAAGTAATAGGGCATTAGTGACTTAAGTGACATCAGGGAAAAATAGAGAAAAAGTTCAAGCTAAAGGTATTATTTCTGAATGCTCGAAGCATTCACAACAAAATAGAAGAATTGATAGTGCAGACAGAAATAAATGGGTTTGTTTTAATAACCATTACAGAGACGTGGTTGCAGAGTGACCAAGGTTGGGAACTAAGTATTCTAGGATATTTGACGTTTAGAATAGACAGTCGCAGTGGAAAAAGAGAAGGGGTGGCCCTGATCAGAAAGGAGAAAATAAAGACAGTAGAGAGAAAGGATCTTGGCTAAGCCAAGACAAACTGTAGAATCAGTTTGGATGGAGCTAAGAAACAGCAAGCGGGAGAAAATAGTAGTGGGAGTATTCTATCGGCCCCCTAACAGTGTTTGTAGTGGCAGGCAGTGTATAAACCAGGAAATTAGAGCTGCATGCAACAAGGTTAATGCAGTAATCATGGGAAACTTTAACTTCCATATAGACTGGGAAAACCAAATTTGCAGAAATAGTGCAGAGGAAGAGTTTTTGGAATACATTCAAGACAGTTTTCTATATCAGTATATCAAGGAACCTATGAGGGAATTGATCATTTTAGATCTAGTACAGTGCAATGAGACAGGGTTAATTAATAACCTTATAGTAAAGGAGCCTCTAGGGAGCAGTGATATTAATATGATAGAATTGTATGTTGATTTTGAGAGTGATTTATTTAAGCCCGAAACTAAGGTCCTAACGCTGTACAAAGCGAACTACGTAGGTATGAGAGAAGAGTTGGCTAAGGTCGGTTAGGAATCTACATTAAAAGGTACGACAGTAGAAAAGCAATTGCAGACGTTTAAAGGAATAATTCATAATTCGCAATGAACTTTCATTGTCTTAAGGAATAAAAACACAACGGGAAAAATGGTCCAACTATGGCTAACAAGAGAAATTAAAGATATTATTAGATTAAAGGAAGAGGCTTATAATGTTGCCAAAAAGATAAGTAAACCTGAGGATTGGGAGGATTTGAGAAGTCAGCAAAGGAGGACCAAGAAATTGATGAAGAGAGGGAAAATAGTATATGAGAGTAATACTGTGAAAGACAAAAAGCAGACAGTAAAATCTTCTATAGATATGTAAAAAGGAATATATCAGCGAAAGTAAACGTGGGTCCCTTACAGGCTGAGAGAGGAGAAATTAAATGGGGAATAAGGAAATGACAGAAACATTAAACAAATATATTGCTTCTGTTTTCACAGAGGAAGACGCAAAAAAACTCCCAAAAATAATGGAGAACCAAGGGTCTAGCGAGAATCTGGAACTAAAAGAAAGTAGTATTAGTAAAAAAAAAGTACTGGAGAAATTAATGGGACTGAAAGCTTATAAATTCCCTGGACCTGATGGCCTGCACCCTAGCATTTTAAAAGTGGTGGCTATAGACACACTGGATGGATAGGTTGTCATCTTCCAAAATTCCGTAGATTCTAGAGCGGTTCCCATGTATTGGAAGGTAGCAAATGCAATCCCACTATTTAAGAAACGAGGGAGAGAGGAAAATGGGGAACTACAGACCAGTTAGCCTGACATCAGTAGTAGGGCAAATTCTAGAATCTATTATTAAGGATGTGGAGACAGAGCACTAGCAGAAAAATAACAGGATTTATGACAGGGAAATCATGTTTGCAAATCTGTTAGAGCTTTTTGAGATGGTAACTAGCAGAAGAGTTAAGTGGGAACCAGTTTATTTGGATTTTCAGAAGGCATTCGATAAGGTGACACACAAAATGTTATTAAGCAAAATTAGGGCACATGGGTTGGGGACTAACATAATAGCATGAATTGAGGATTAATTACCGGACTGATAACAGAGAGTAGGAATAAACAGGTCATTTTCTGGTTGGCAGGCTTCAATAGTGGGGTACCGCAAGGATCAGTGCTTGGGCCACAGCTATTCCCAATCTATATCAAAGATTTGGATGAGGGGACCAAATGTAATAAATCCAAGTTTGCTGATGACACAAATCTAGGTGGGAATGTAAGTCTGAGGATGATGCAAAGAGGCTTCAACGTGATATTGACAGGCTAAGTGATTGGGCAAGAAATGGACAAATGGAATATAATGTGGAGAAATGTGGAGTTATCCACTTTGGTAAGGAAAGTAAAAAAAGTGTATTATTGAATGGTGAGACATTGGGAAATGTTGGTATGCAGGGGGACATGCATGTCCTTGTACACTTATCACTGAAAATTAAAATATAGGTACAGCAAGCAATTAGGAATGCAAATGGTATGTTGGCCTTTATTGAAAGAGGATTTGAGTATAAGAGTAACGGCGTCTTACTGCAATTATATAGGGCCCTGGTGAGATCAAATCTGGCATATTGTGGACAGTTTTGGTCTCCTTACCTAAGGAAGGATATACATGCAATAGAGGGGGTGCAACGAACACTCACCACACTGATCCTGCGATGGGGGGATTGACCAATGAGGAGAGATTGAGCAGACTCGGCCAATATTATCCAGCGTTTAGAAGAATGAGAGGAGATCTCATTGAAACATACAACATTGTTACAGGGCTTGACAGGGTAGAAGCAGGAGTGATGATTCCGCTGTCTGGGGAGTCTAGAACCAGTGATCACTGTCTCAGAATAAGGGATCGGCTATTTAGGACTGAAATGAGGTGATATTTGATCAATCAAAGGGTTGTGAATCTTTTGAATGTTTTACCCCAGAGGGCGGTGGAGGATCAGTCATTGAGTATATTCAACACAGAGAATTATAGATTTCTGTATATTAAGGGAATCAAGGGATATGCTGTAGGAATTAATAAGGGGGGGTGTGATCTGGGGTTATTGTCTCTGGTCAGTCAGAAGTATCTGAGCTGCTCCAGAGCCCCCTTTGCGGTTTCAAATCGCTCCCCTTTTTCTGGTTCTGACCGCCGGACTTATTCAATAGCGATGTAGACAAAACGAGACTCGTGGTTGGGTGCAAAGAAAACCAGCATTTATTGAAATAAAGAATAAATCAAAAATAATGATGAATACAACACACTTTTGCTTAATACAGCAGACTTTTACTCAATGCAGCACACTTTAACTTAATAGGGGAGGAGAAAACTGACACAGCGAGGGAAAATTGACTATAATTACAATTTAACAAAAATCCCCCTTAATTCCCACCCCTAATACCTATCTATGTTGCCTTGTAATGGGCCAGAAAATCTATGCTCACCAGTGAAATGCCTGATCCGTGCCCCCGCGGTCTGTATTCTTCACCGCCCCGAAGTAGAGATACCCCAGTATTTAAA
The DNA here is from genome assembly GCF_052327205.1 of Somniosus microcephalus. Lineage (NCBI taxonomy): Eukaryota > Metazoa > Chordata > Chondrichthyes > Squaliformes > Somniosidae > Somniosus > Somniosus microcephalus. The sequence goes on along the minus strand of NW_028225182.1, from coordinate 20,193,921 downwards.
AGTAACTGCTGATATTCCACTTCTTTGGGCGGGCTGCTGAGATGTTCTACTCTAGGCAGGGCACGGAGGCGAGGCTGCAGAGAGAGAGAGAATGGCTTCCCGAGAGGCTATCTATATACCCCAATTGGGAGCTGAAATTTCGTGCCCAAATCCGGATGTATCTGGGCTATACAAAAGGGAATTGATCTGTCCCCATTGACTGTGATGGGGTTTAATGTATTCCCCATTCATTTGCTCAGTTTAAATGTCTTACTGAATTTCAGTCAACAGCACTCAAATGGTTTGTAAACAAACCCATTGTCCTGTGGTCAGTCCAACCGCAATTGATTGACAGCTTTAAGTAGTTATGCCTTTGTGTCAACATTGTAGCGAGTTCTGTAAACAAACACCCATTGTCCTGTGGGTGAAATTTCCTAAACTGCAACTGATTGACAGTTTCAATTACTTCGTGCATTCACACAGGCTGGCGATTTCAAGTCCTTTTTGTCAGCCCGTGCTTGAAGAGATACAGGCAGACTGTCTTTTATCTTCTGCCACGAGGTCTGACAGCCATTCTGATACCCTGGGGTTTAAGGTACATTCCACACAGGTTTTCTTTCATCAAAAAAAACAATCTTCGGGTCTGTAGAAATTTTGGAAATTCTTGGGAAACCTTACAGTCCCCCATCGGATACTAAAACTTGCTTGTAGTATCCTGTCCAAAGGTAAGCAATAATTTCTGACCCCCCACAAACAACCTTCCCTTATACTTATCTATATCTATCTTTGATCCCCCGACACCTCCATCTCCCCTACCCAGAGAGAATTGCAGTAAACAGTAGGCATCTATCGACAGAAAAACATGATTAGTGCAATAATTCAAACACGGAGGGGTCCAATACCCCTGCACCACTGATTATTTACAATAATTCAAGCATGGAGGGGTCCAATGCCCCTGCACCACTTGTGACATAGTTTAACACGATACATCTTTAATGGGATTACCACCAATCCAAAACATATCTGTTAAAAAAACAAATGCAAGAAAACGAGCTTCCCGTTTCCTTTTCTTTTATATAATGCAATAGCCTGACACTTTAATAAATGATACTATTCTTCAGCCATAAATGTATTTCAAATTTTCACAATCTGCAAACGCAACAATTCACAGGCATACGCAATTTGTTCAATTGACTCTAAACAAGTAGAACAATCTCACAGTTAGGAACTAAATTCACACGTTATTTCCTTTGGAGTTGGGCCCAGTACATAATACAAAATATAAAATAATTAACAAGCTTTTTGTAAACTCTTAATCTTAATCTGGGTTTCCAATAACAGTTTAAACGCTGTGGGCATCTGCCTGCTGCAGACCCAACCCTTTGTGGGCTAGGGGTGCTCCCTTCCTCGAGCCTCCAAAAACACGATGGTCCTCTGTACCTTCCGGAATTCTGAAAAAGACTTTAAAAAAAACATCTTGCCAGGTCCCCTGGCTTGGGGGAGTGTGATTGGGTCCCGTGACCTTGAACAACACTCTGGAACGGTACCATACTTAAAACTTATACTCTAATAATTAACACTACCGAATTGCAATATAAAATTAAAATGAACACATTATAACTTAATCCTCTATCCATATTACTTGACCAAAGCTATATGCAAGCGCGGCCTGTCTCTGGGCGGCCAGCCTAATCCCTGTTTGGGCTGCCACAGGCTGCTCCCTGTGGGCTGGCTGGACTGATTCCAACATCTAGTCCCTCGCAGCTTATGGCTGCTGGTTGGGGACTTCTGTCTTTTGGCCTCTCCCTGACTCGGGAGACCGCCATATTCCACTGGAAAGCTGGTGACCATACTTTCTTGGGCTGGGGCACCCGAAGAGATCTCCTAGGGAGTGTCGGTGGGGGGGCTACCCTGGCGGGCAGACCCTTAGCTCTGCTCACACTCCTTGCTGGCTGGGGACCTTCTCCCCCAGGTCCCTCCATTCCCAAACCTGGGCTAGGGACAGGCAATCCCTTGCCACCGGTTGCCAGTGGCTGCGAGTCTTCCCCTTCAGGTCTAAAACCTGGTTCAGGCTCCTCCCCGGAGTCCCACAAGAGAGTGGGAATCGCTCGGGCCAAGTGCTGGGTAACTTCTTCTCTCACACACATGACTGCACCTGCGTGTGCAGTCTGTGTGTGCGTATGCGCTGCAGGCTGAGGATTTCTAATCTCAGGCACAATCGCAGCTGCCTGTTTCCCTGCCCCTGGCTCAAACAACCTGCATTGTTTAATATAACTGGCAGCCTGCCAGTAATCCTTTTCCCTTACCATGGCAGCCTTAAAGGTGGAACCTTGGGCCTGGACCTGCTTTTGGTCCGGGGCCAAAGCTATCCCCTGTGTGCTTCCCTTGTCCCGGATTGCTGCTACCGGGCCTGCTCTACAGGGTTCCCAGAACTCTCCTTCCCTGTTCCCCTGCTTGAGCAACTTACACTGTTCATGATTGGCTCCTCCCCTCACACAGGGCACAGCGCCTGCCTGTGCAGCCTGTGAGCTTGTACCCGCTGTGGGCTGAGGATTTCTGACCTCAGGTTCACTCCCAGCTGCCTGCTTCCTTGCCTCTGGCTTAAACAACTTGCACTGATTCACATGGAACCATTTTGTGTGCCGGGGCAGTTTTATTGCATAGACCATGGGGCTGGCTCTATCGACTATACTATAGGGTCCCATGTACAGTGGCTCTAAACTCCCCACCCGGGCGTAGTTCCTAACCATGACTTGGTCCTCTATCTCCCACTGATGACTCTTGTTAGGCTCGAGCACCAACCAGTTGTTCCGATGCTGCTTCCCCATGCTACCTGCTGCCTGCCCATAAATCTGTTTTAGGTGCTCGAGGAGTTCTCGGGCAAAATTATCCCGATTTATTTCTCGAAGGTGCCCTTCAGTAAGGACTGGGGCTAGGACATGGTTGGGGGTCCACATAACCTTACCGGTCATGCGTTTGTGCGGGGTATACCCTGTACTCTTGGACTGGCTGGCCCGGATCCCCATGAGGACTAGAGGCAGGGCTTCTGCCCATTTTTGGGGTGACCCCACTGTCTTCTTCCTCAACCATTCTTTAATGGTGCACTTCATGTGCTCCACAATCCCTGAGGACTGGGGATTGTGAGCTACATGCCACTTCCCCTGAATACCAAGCAGCGTGAGGGTGTCCTGCATGACCTGGCCAGTGAAGTGGCTTCCCTGGTCGGACTCCACAAACTGAGGGAGTCCCCACCACGAGAACACCTCCCGTACCAAGATCTTTGCAGTCCCCAATGCTGTGGCTGTTTTACAGGGGAAGGCTTCCACCCATTTGGAGAACACGTCAACCAGGACGAGGCAGTATTTGTAGCCTCCCTGGGTGGTGGGCAGGGGCCCAATGCAGTCGATCTGGTTCGACTGCCATGGTCCCTCTACCCTCCTAATGTGTCCCATGGGTACCTTCCTTCTGTGGGGGTCGGGGTTATTTGCAGCACACACGAGACAGCTAGCACAGAACTCGTGGATATCCGCCCAGAGTCCTGGCCACCATCCCATCTGTTCCACCCATTGCCAGGTGGTCTCAGGCCCGGGGTGCCCCGCTCCTGGCCCCTCATGGGCCAGTTGAAGGAACTCCCTCCGGTGTTGCTGAGGCACTACCCACTGTTCCTCTCTGAACAGCATGCCTTCCCTTATGGAGAGGGGGGCTGCGCCATAAGGGCCGTCTAACTTCCTGCCCTCCATTACTGCACTCATGATGACTTTCAGGACAGGGTCCTGGGCTTGGACCGTCTTAAGATCTGGGGCTAACACTACTCCTAAGCTCCCGTGGGTCCCATCCCTGCCTCTAACTGCCGCCATGGGCCTGGACTCATACGGGTCCCAGAAAGTGCCTGATGTGCACCCTCCTTGGCCAACATGTCGGCTTGCTGGTTACCCTGGCTGCGGTGTTCTGTGGAGGAATGGGCCTTCACTTTGTGGATGAAGACCTCGCCTTCCTCCCCCATGGCTGCCAGGATTTTCTCCAGCAGGGGCTTTACTGTTAAAGGCCTCCCGTTGGCGGAGGTCTACCCACAACGGGACCAGATGGCCAGGTATCCCGTACATGAGGTGCAAGTGAACATGCTGTCAGAGCAAATCGTGTACGGGGTAGGGAAGATTTCGGGGTGGGTAACCACGTACATCACCGTGGACAGTTCAGCCTGTTGGGCGCTCATGGTGCTGGGGAGCTTGATTGCCAAAGCAATGTTTGCCATTGGGTCATAGACTCCACAACCCGTGAGTTGTTCGCCAGCAGATACCATGCTGGAACCGTCTACATAGATCTCGGGGCCAGAGGGATGTATCCCGGCCCGTAAACCTATGTTCACCTCCCATACCCCTTCTATGGAACACCGATGGGCTGTTCCAGGATATACCATATTGGCCACGAGCTTTGGCTCGCAAAGGCCCCTTACCCTCAGATCCATCTGCGAGAGGAGGAGGGTCCAGCGTGCAATGCAGGCACTGCTCACCGTCCCATCTTTAATCCTTCCATCCAGAAGCATCTGGGTGTGTGTGTGGTGTGTGAGGAGGGTGATGTGAGAGGTGCCTGTGAAAATCAAAGATCTTTTCACAGCCCAATGTGTGGCCAAAAGATGCCGTTCACAGTTGGAGTATCTCCCCTCCACATCCGTGAGGACTCTGGAGGAGTAGACCACGGGCCTTAGCCTGCCATGCCGCTCCTGGAGCAGCACATCACTGAGACTATCCCCACTGGCTACTACCTCCAAGAAGAACTCTTTCCCCCCATCTATGGCCCCTAGAGCTGGTGCGGTCTGCAAGTCTCCCTTGAGTTTAACAAACGCTGCCTGGCAGCACTCATCCCAAAGCCGCTCCACTCCCTTATAAAGGAGTCGGAGCAGAGGGGCTGCTGTGGCTGCATAGTCCTCAATGAAGTCTCTGCAGTACCCCATTAGCCCTAGAAATAACCTCACACCCCTGACTGTGTTAGGGACCGGTAACTCTTGTACCACTTCCCTCCTTGCCTTATCTATGGCCCTTTCTCCAGCACATATGGTCAGTCCCAGGAATTTGACCTCCTGCTGGCCGATCTGCGCTTTCTATGGGTTTACCTTAAAACCCCTTTTCCTGAGCAGCTCCAGCAGTTCGGCTAATAGTGGGCCATGCTCCTCTCCTGAATCAGTGAATAGGAGCAGGTCATCCACGTATTGAACCAACTGTGTGGGCAGGCTAAAATCTTTTAAACTGTCTGCCATACACTGGTGGAAGATGCTGGGGCTGTTATGAAAACCTTGTGGCAGGCAGTTCCACGTGTACTGTTGCCCCTTAAAGGTAAAAGCAAACTTGTACTGATCCTCCCTCCTTAAAGGGATGGCCAAAACCCGTTAGAAATATCCAGCACCGTGAAAGTGGTTGCAGATGCTGGAATACTTCCATCAGGTCGGCAACTGCTGCCACCATGGGTGCACAGGCTGGGATATTGCTGTTAAGCACCAAATAGTCCACCGTGGCTCTCCACATATTGTCCGGTTTTCTGACTGGCCAAAGCAGAGAGTTAACATGGGTGGCTATGGGCTTCAACACTCCCTGCTGCACCAAAGAGGATATGGCTGCCTCCATGTCAGGTTCTGCTTCTTTGGGGAAGTTATACTGCTTCTGGGGCCGGGCCATGGGGTCCCCGCCCACTCTGGCCTCAAACACTGTGTTCCTCCTGCAGTCGTGTTTATGCATGGCAAACGCAGCTAGATTAGCCTGCACGACTGCCTGAAATTCCCCCGGGACACCGTCGACCATGAGCCCGAGGTTGTAACCTTCTTTAGGCTTCACCATACACAGGGTCCCCTTCCTTGCTCGAGATGAGCACCACACCTCTCTCTTCACCCGTGTTTGCTCCCCACACCCCACAGGCAATGATTGCTGAGGTCCACGAGGACCCCGTGGCCCACCAGGAAGTCGGCTCCTAGGATCCCCTTCCCTCCCTCCACCTCCCACCTTGCCATGATGCACATCCATTTGGTCCGGATCGTGCCCAGGTGGATTGAGAGCAGTTTGGAGAATACTCCCGCCTGCTCCTTACCGGTGAACCCCGATAAGGTGTATGGAACCCCGCTAGACAGAAGTGAGGCGGTGGGACTAGCTGCGTGGATCACAGTGCATGATGCTCCCATATCCAGGAGATAGGCCCCTTTAACCTTCTCCACATCCATCTGTACAAGCGGTCTCTTCCATCCGTCATACCGGAGGTCACACAGGTAGACAGGCTGCGCTGGCTCTAGTCATTGCTGGGAGTGGGATGCGGCAGACGGGGTCAAAGCACCAGTGGTGGCTGCTACTCTCCCCTGGCCAGTCAGAAAAGACCGTAGGGACTGAAAAAATGACTCGATTGCAGCGGGAGGACTATCTGGCTCTGCCTTTTGGGCTGGGTCTGTGGTATCCTTTCCCTTGTTCTCCTTCCAGGGATTCTTACAGTCTTTTCTCCAGTGACCGTCTTTCCCGCACCCATAACAATTTAACTTAGCCTGGGAGGGACGGTTCCCCTCCTGGTGCCACTCTTTCTTACTCTGGCTCCCAGGTTTAACATCATGGACTTTTTCCTTGGGTTGAGGCACCTCGATACACCTCATGTTTCTGAAGGCTACTGTGAGCTGGCGGATCACCGCCTCTTCGGTGGTTTAGGGGCTTCGGGGGTCAAACCAAGCCACGACCTGGGCTTGGATCTGGGGTAGGCTGTTTGTCATAAGACAACGTTCCAGTGGGTCAATTGGACTGGGTCCAGTGCTGCCCGCCCTGGCATTCCCGGGCATGCGCTCCAGTAGACTGGCCACAGCCTGTCTGCGAGCGCCTGCCGGGACTCCCCTGGGAGCTGCACCGTTCTTTCTACCCGGGCGAACGGACTGCCATCATTGAGTCCCAAAGCCTCCAATATCTCGTTCCTCAGACCCTCATAATCCCTCTGTCCCCTTTTGCACTCACCAGATAGGGGCTGGAGGAGGTCACCTGCCAGGGAAAACAACAGCACTTTTGCTTGCTCTGTGTCACCGCAGTCATTTACACTAGCTGCCTGCTCTATCTCCCTGAAGTGTAGAGGGGTCTCCCTTTTTAGTGAGCTTGGGCTGCGGCTACCCATCTCCCTGAGCTGGTGGGTGCCATACGGCACCACAAACTGATTCTGGATGGCCCCTGCGTCATCTTCATCAATGGGCGGACCGTACCTCCATTGTCGGAGGGGGTACACTGGTCCTGGTTAGGAAATCTACATATTATAAGGGGTTAATTTCAAGTGCTTGCTGTGTAAAAGTTTTCAGACTTGACACAGGTAAAGAGTTGATGAGTAACTAGAGCTATTGCACGTACCTGGATTACAGCCAAGAACAGATGTCTGCCCACCTAATGAGAATGTAGAAGTGAAACAATGGGTTCCGTTTGAAGTACCCAGTGACCTAATAACGTGTTAGACCTAGTCTCCAGATACATGATTAAGATTAAGGAGGACCTCCGGTTACACGATTCATATCCTGTTATATCTTAATCATTGACTTATGTGACCAGGATCCTTCTGTCAATATGTCATAAGACCTAATGATTAATCTAAAATGTATCCTGATTGAGGAACAAAGGAATGTCAATTAAACTTGTTTGTTACACTGTATAAATATGGAATGCTTACGCTGTATCATTGGAATAGTAGCCTCACCCCTTGAGTAGAGGTGCTGATTCCCCTCGCAAGTGAAATAAAAGGCCTGTCCGTCTGACGAATCCAAGAGTGTATTGAGTCATTACCCAGAACTAAGAAAAAAGGCACTTCTACACTGGTCCCGACCTATCTAACAGGGCCTGCTGTGCTTCCTCTACCACCTCATCCTCCACCCCATTTGCTGCCAGAGCTCCTGAAAGCTCGGAGCCATGGGTGGCGGTCGTGGGACCTCTGATTCCCTGACCAAACTTTTCCTGGGTGTTGCCTATGGGACGGTTTTATTTGGGCTGCTGGTAAACTCCGACTGACTTGCCTTCGGGCTGATCAGACATATCATTCCCTTTGCCCTCTTTAAAGCCTTATTCAAGCTTTCTATCTCTTCCCTACAGGGACCATGATCTGCTTCTTCAAACCCTTGCTCGCAGGCCAGCTTATATGCTGCCTTTACCTCCCTAATCTTTTCCTGCTGCTCTTTTACTTCTTGTATGATGTGGGCATTCTTCTCCCGCACCCTCATCTCATTGCTGTTGGCCTCTGCAACTAGGCATTTCAGGTACTCTGACTTGTGCCTCGTGTGGCTTTTGCCCTCACTAAACTGGACCACCAGGTGCTCTATCTTGGCCTGTTATTCTTCAATCTCCCTTTCCTTATCCCAACTGCCTGCTCTAACTTCCCTAAGCCTGCGGGCACCTAACCACAAACAGATCAGTGGGATAAATAGAAACCCAATAACTGCTGCTCTCTCCAGACCCAAATCACTGTCTGCTGCACCGCATACCGTTGCCGATGGTCCTGCTGCGGTCGCCATTTTACAGAAATTAATAAGTGGGGGTGTGATCTGGGGTTATTGGCTCTGGCCAGTCAGAAGTATCTAAGATGCTCCAGAGCCCCCTTTGCAGTTTCGAATCGCACCCCCTTTTCTGGTTCTGACCGCCGGACATATTCAGTATCGATGTAGACAAAACAAGACTTGTGGTTGGGTGCGAAGAAGACCAGCATTTATTGAAACAAAGAATAAATCAAAAATAATGATAAATACAACACACTTTTGCTTAATACAGCAGACTTTTACTCAATGCAGCACACTTTAACTTAATAGGGGAGGAGAAAACGGACACATCGAGGGAAAATTGACTAAATTACAATTTAACAAAAATCCCCCTTAATTCCCACCCCTGATACCTATCTAGGTTGCCTTGTAATGGGCCAGAAAATCTATGCTCACCAGTGAAATGCCTGATCCGTGCCCCCGCGGTCTGTATTCTTCACCGCCCCGAAGTAGAGATACCCCAGTATTTAGAAGTAACTGCTGGTATTCCACTTCTTTGGGCGGGCTGCCGAGATGTTCTTCTCTAGGCAGGGCACGGAGGCAAGGCTGCAGAGAGAGAGAGAATGGCTTCCCGAGAGGCTATCTATATACCCCAATTGGGAGCCGTAAATTTCGCGCCCAAATCCGGATGTATCTGGGCTATACAAAAGGGAATTGATCTGTCCCCATTGACTGTGATGGGGCTTAATGTATTCCCCATTCATTTGCTCAGTTTAAATTTCTTACTGAATTTCAGTCAACAGCACTCAAATGGTTTGTAAACAAACCCATTGACCTGTGGTCAGTCCAACCGCAATTGATTGACAGCTTTAAATAGTTAAGCCTTTGTGTCAACATTGTAGAGAGTTCTGTAAACAAACATCCATTGTCCTGTGGGTGAAATTTCCTGAACTGCAGTTGATTGGCAGTTTCAAGTACTTCGTGCATTCACACAGGCTGGTGATTTCAAGTCCTTTTTGTCAGCCCGTGCTTGAAGAGATACAGGCAGACTGCCTTTTGTCTTCTGCCACGAGGTCTGACGGCCATTCTGATACCCTGGGGTTTAAGCTATATTCCACCCAGGTTTTCTTTCATCAAAAAAAACAATCTTCGGGGCTGTAGAAATGTTGGAAATTCTTGTGAACCCTTACAATGCGGATAGTGCAGGAAAGTGGAGATGAGATAGAAGGTCAGTCATGATCTTATTGAATGGCGGAGCAGGCTCGAGATTCTGATTGGTCTACTCCTGCTACTACTACTTATGTTCATATATATTCTTATGAAACCGGTAGTACCACGGTCTATTGGTAAATCAGTGCTAGTTAGTGAGATGGAGGCATTGTAGAATGGATATCACTAAGGTCGATATGTGAATTGATGTATCTTATTGAGGTGAACGCATGTAAAGGAAATAATGTTCAGCGAGTCACTGCTGTTCAGAATATTGAAGGTATATTGAAGTGAGTTGTCTTGTACCGGCAGGCACTTGCAGAGGATTACATAGGATACAAAGCACAGAAACAGGCCATTCAGCCCAAAGAGACTATGTCAGCGTTTACGTTCTACCGTCCTTCCTCATCTAACTCTATCAGCACAACCGTCCATTCCCTTCCCCCACATATCCTTGTCTAGCCTCCCCTTACAGGCATCTATACTATTCACCTCAACCACTCCCTGTTGTAGCGAGTTCCACATTCTTAAGAATCTCTGGGTAAATAAGTTTTTGCTGAATTCTCTCTTTGATTTCTTGGTTCATACCTTATATTGATGGCCACTAGTTTTGCTCTTCCACGCAAGTGGAAACAAAATCGCTGTGTCTACACTCTGAAAACGTTTCACAACCTTAAATACCTGTATTAGGTCACCCCTCAGCCTTCTCTTTTCAAGAGAAAAGAGACCAGCCTGTTCATCCTTTCCTGAAATGTGTAACCTCACATTTCTGCTATCATCCTTGTAAATATTTTTGCACCTTCTCCAGTTCCTCTACATTCTTTTTATAATATGGCGAACATTATTGTACACAGTTCTCCAAGTGTGGTTTAACGAAGGCTCGATAAAGGATTAATATAATCTCTCTATTTTTCGATTCTATACATGTAGGAATAAACCTCAATGCTTGCTTATTTATGGTCTTATTAACCTCCATCGCCCTCTTTTAGTGATTTGTATATTTCTACTCCGAGATCCCGTTGCTCTTCTATCCCATTTAGATATATAATTTCCAAGTAACATGTGGCCTCCCTATTTTTATTACCGAAATGTAGCATCTCATATGTATCTGTGTTGAAATTAAGTTGCCACTACCTCAGTGCTAAGTGAAGTGGTCAAGTTGTGGTCATATACTTAATCAAAGAACTGATTGACCACAGCCAAAGTAAGAAATGTATGAGCAACGAGGGAAAGGCGAGTGTTGGTCGATCAAGGTAAGAAGTGAGAAGACAAAGAGAGCTCTAGAGCTTGGAATCAGCAACTAGGCAATATCACTAGTTAGGAATTGTCTAAAGGTGAGTCACGCTTATGGGGTTAGTCTCATAAGAACATAAGAAGTAGGAGCAAGAGTAGGCCATACGGCCCCTTGGGCCTGCTCCACCATTCAATAGGATCATGGCTGATCCGAACCTAGACTCACGTCCACTTCCCTGCCCTCTCCCCGTAACCCCTAATTCCCTTATCTGCTAGGAAACTGTCTATCTCCATTTTAAATGTATTTAATTTTGCAGCTTCCACAGCTCTCTGGGGTAGCAAGTTCCATAGATTTACTACCCTCTGAGTGAAGAAGTTTCTCCTCATCTCAGTTTTGAAAGGGCAGCCCCTTATTCTTAGATTATGCCCCTTAGTTCTAGTCTCACCCATCAGTGGAAATATCCTCCCCACATCCACCTGATCAAGCCCGCTCACAATCTTATATGTTTCGATAAGATCGCCTCTCATTCTTCTGAACTCCAATGAGTAGAGTCCCAACCTACTCAACCTTCCCTCATACATCAACCCCCTCATCTCCGGAATCAACTGAGTGAACCTTCTCTGAACTGCCTCGAGAGCAAGTATATCTTTTCTTAAATATGGAAACCAAAACTGCACGCAGTATTCCAGGTGTGGCCTCACCAATACCCTGTATAACAGCAGCAAAGACTTCCCTGTTTTTATACTCTATCCCCCTTGCAATAAAAGCCAAGATTCCATTGGCCTTCCTAATCACCTGCTGCACCTGCATACTAACTTTTTGTATTTCATGCACCAGGACCCCCAGATCCCTTTGTACTGTAGCACTTTGCAGTTTCTCTCCATTTAGATAACTTGCTCTTTGATTTTTTCTGCCAAAGTGCATAACCTCACACTTTTCAACATTATATTGCATCTGCCAAATCTCTGCCCACTCACTTAGCATGTCTATGTCCTTTTGCAGGTTTTTTATGTCCTCCTCACTCATTGCTTTCCCTCCCATCTTTGTATCATCGGCAAACTTGGATATGTTGCACTCGGTCCCTTCCTCCAAATCGTCAATACAGATTGTAAAGAGCTGGAGTCCCAGCACTGACCCCTGCGGAACACCACTAGTTACTGATTGCCAGCCTGAGAAGGAACCATTTATCACAACTCTTTGTTTTCTGTTAGATAGCCAATCTTCCACCCATGCCAGTATATTACCCCCAATCCCGTGATTTCTTATCTTGATCAGTAATCTTTTGTGTGGAACCTTGTCAAATGCCTTTTGGAAGTCCAAATACACTACATCCACTGGTTTCCCTTTATCCACCCTGTATGTTACATCCTCAAAGAATTCGAGCAAATTTGTCAAACATGACTTCCCCTTCATAAAACCATGCTGACTCTGTCCTATTAAATTATGTTTATCCAAATGCTCTGTTACTGTTTCCTTAATAATGGACGCCAACATTTTGCCAGCCACAGATGTTAGGCTAATTGGTCTATAGTTTCCAGCTTTTTGTCTACTTCCCTTCTTAAATACATTAGCAGTTTTCCAATCTGCTGGGACCTTTCCTGAGTCCAGGGAGTTCTGGAAAATAATCACCAATGCATCCACAATCCCTACCGCCACTTCTCTCAAGACCCTAGGATGTAGGCCATCAGGTCGGGGGGATTTATCCACCTTAAGTCCCATTATTTTACTGAGAACCATCGCCTTAGTGATTTTAATCATTTTTAACTCCTCCCCCCCCCCATTGCCCCCTGTTTATCCAGTGTTGGGATATTTTTAGTGTCCTCTACTGTAAAGACTGATACAAAATATTTGTTCAGCGTCTTTGCCATCTCCATGTTCCCCACCACTAGTTTTCTGATCCCATCCTCTAAGAGACCAACGTTCACTTTAGCCACACTTTTTCTTTTTATATAGCTGTAGAAACTCTTGCTATATGTTTTTATACTTTTTGCTCGTTTACTTTCATAATCTATCTTCCCTTTCTTAATTAATCTTTTAGTTATTGTTTGCTGGCTTTTAAATGTTTCCCAATCTTCTATCCTCCCACTAGATTTGGCTACTTTATATGCCCTTGTTTTCAGTCGGATACTATCCTTTATTACTTTACTAAGCCACGGGTGGCTTTCTTTTCTTTTACTCCCCTTTTTCCTCAGTGGAATATATTTATCTTGAAAGATGTGAAATATCTCCTTGAATGTAGACCACTGCTCTTGTACCGACTTACACTTTAATCTGTTTTCCCAGTCCACTTTATTCAATTCTACTCTCATACCTTCATAGTCTCCTTTATTTAAGCTCAGTATGCTGGTTTGAGATCCAACTCTCTCATCCTCAAACTGAATTTGGAATTCAACCATATTATGGTCACTCATTCCAAGGGGATCCTTTACTAGGACATTTTTTATTAATCCTGTTTCATTACACAGGACCAGATCTAAGATTGCCTGTCCCCTGGTTGGTTCAGTAACATACTGCTCAAGGAACCCGTCCCTAATACACTCTATGAACTCTTCCTCAAGGCTGCCATGCCCAATTTGATTAGTCCAGTCAATATGAAAGTTAAAATCCCCCATGATTATAGCTGTTCCCTTATTACAAGCCCCAACTATTTCCTGATTTATACTCCGACCAACAGATTTGCAACTGTTAGGAGGCCTATAGACTACGCCCACGAGTGACTTTTTCCCCTTCCATCGAATATCGATAAAGCCCTGAAATTTGGCTGTGGGATGGTGGAATAAAAAGATTGGATGCACTAGTCTCAATTGCCTCTCCATTTTAATATTAACCTTTTATTTTAAATTGTAGAAGTGCCTAAACTACAACAGTGACTACATGTTCTTTAATTCATGCTTCTTACTTGTCTTTCTTTCTTTTTGTATTTTTCTCATGCTTTCCTTCTTTCTACATAATATAAAGCTTCTGACTGCTTTCAGAAACTGGAATAGGTGTGTCCGGTGGACTATTGATCAGACGATGGGATATGAAATCCTAATAACAAAGCAAATAACTGTAGATGCTGGAAATCTGAACTAAAAGCAGAACATGCTGGAAACACTCAGCAGATCAGACAACATCTGTGGTAGTTGCACAGCAGGGACTGGAAGGAATATATACTTTAAATTCATAAGTTTCCTTTTGTCTCATTTTGTTTTTGGCTAATGTTCTGTCTTGTTGGTGCCCCTCTAAAAGCGGGCATGTTTGATCGGCTTATTATTGATGGCACTGGAGCATCCCATTGTCTCCTTATACTTTTGTTAATGAAAAGTCACCTGTGGAAATTCTTGTTAGGATTCTGAGACTTGTCTGAGTGTATGAAGGTGCAGCATTTATCCTGGTCTTCGGGGCTTTATCTAATTGGAAATTCCACTCTTGTTGTTAAAAGTCTTGGAGTGAAAATTGTTGACACCATCTATTTGTTCAGTGACTGTAATTAAACCCAGTCAGCAGGGGAACCGAATTTCTGAACAGATGGATTCTTTCTCCTATATATAGGGGAATTTTCTCAACATGCCAGTCGGAGGATTGATCCCAGCATCACCAGCAACCATCCAATCATCGATTCTAACAGAAAGGCGTAAAATGTCTCTTGATTTTCTAATCAAGCTCAAGATTCTGTGGGCGATTAATGACGTACAAAAGATTTACTATCCGGTCCTGGCTGCGGCTGGAGTCCCAGGTAAGTTATTACCTGCAGCTGGTACTACAGGGATTGGAGATTAACAGTATGTAGCATCTTAGTGCATGTGTCCAGCTTTTTATTTTATTAATTTCCACACATTGCGACAGCGAGTAAACTTCAATAATACCGTGTTGGCTGTAAAGCACTTTGTGGTGTCCTGATGTAGTGAAAGTTGCTGTACGAATGCAAGTTATTTCTTTCATTCTCTCTTAAGCTCTTTCTCTCTTGTGTGTGTTTGTATATCAATGACTTAGATTTCAATGTAGGGAACATGATTAAGAAGATTCCAGATGATGCAAAAATTGGCCCTGTAGTTGATAGTGAGGAAGAAAGCTGTAGACTGCAGGAAGAAATTAACGGCCATTCGGTGGGCAGAAATTGGGTAAATGAAATGCAATCCGGAGAAGTATGTGGTAGCGGATTTGGGGAGGGCTGACAAGGCAAGAGAATACACAATGAATGGTAAGATACTGAGCTTTGTAGAGGAACAGAAGAACATTAGACTTCCTATCCACAGATCCCTGAAGGTAGTAGAAGAGGTCGTTAAGCTAGTTAAGAAGGCATACGGGATACTTCCTTTATTAGACAAGACATAGAATATAAGAGCAGGGTGATTCTGCTTCAACTGTATACAACATTAGTTTAGCCACAGCTAGAGTACTGCATGTAGTTCAGGTCTGCACATTACAGGAAAGATGTGATTGCACTAGACAGGCTGCAGAGGAGATTTATGAGGAGGTTGCCAATCCTGGAGAATTTTAGCAATGAGAAAAGATTACAAAGGCTGCGGTTGTTTTCTTTGGAACAGTGGAGGCTGAGGTGAGACTTGATTGAGTTGTATAAAATTATGAGTGGCCTTGATAGAGCAGATAGGAAGGATCTATTTCCCAGCGAACAGTATATAGCGCCCTCATTATACTGTCCCCTACCATGAAACCTTCCTTTTCACTGCCCCCACTTGCATGTCCTCCTGTGCCACAGTAATGTGATCAGTTTGCTCATCCACCCTGCAGACTTTGCCCTCATCCGCACAGGCAACAAGAGTCTCGTACGTGTTGGACAAGGGCAAAGGCTCAGTCTGCACCAGTACTGCAACTGTGTTGCAGTCCCATCCTCAAATCCCTGACCACTAATCAGACGTGTAACTCTACCTAACCCAAAGGGTGAGACAGCCACATGGATCAAAGTGTCCAAGTAATGCTCCCCCTCCCTAATGCCCCACAATGTCTGCACCATGGACTCGAGTTCAACAAACCTGAACTGAAGTTCTGCGAGATGCAGACATTTACTGAAAACAGTGCCGTCCTGTATTGCGATGCTCTCCACAAAAACTCACACCTGCTGCAGTTGAAGCACACCACTGTCACTGCCATCCATATTTTCCCTGTTTTATTTAGTTAAGTTATTAAAATTTATATACTTCATTAACTTAGCTTATTGTTTAATATTTAACTCATTACAAGTTATAGGTAGAATAACTTAAATATTTACCTGTAACACAAAGCACTACAAGTATTGTTGGCTAAAAGCAGCACCTCATTCCCCCTTGGTTCCGAATTCTCATTCGCTCCAAATTCCCAACTTTAACACGCTGTTTAGAAGCACTCTGTTTAAGCCCATTCTGCCCAGACCACTCTGTAGACCTATTCCCTTACATTACTTGAAACAAATCAAAGTACTCTATGTGACCGGTGTTCGGTGAATAATTTCCGTTTTCTCCAATTGCTCACAGTTAACGTGGTGACGATTGCGATCCTGTCTCGGGGAAAGTGCAGTCTCTCCAAATGTGTCACTCACTACCTGGTGGCCATGGCAGCGGCAGATCTACTGGTTGTGTTCCTCGATCTGATATTAAGGCAGATTCCTATTGTTCATTGGGAACTGTTCATGTTTGTATGGTATATTAGAGTTTGTAATATTCATGCCGTCCTACTTCATGCTGCAACAGACTGTTCTGTCTGGTTCACCGTCACTTTCACCTTCGATCGATTTGTGGCCATTTGTTGTCAGAAGCTGAAATCTAAATATTGCACTGAGAAAACGGCGGCTGTTGTTTTAGGAACAGTGACTGTGCTGAGCTGTTCGAAGAATATTTTCTGGTATTTTCTGTATAAAGGTAAATACTGGCTTTCTAACGATCCCTGGTTCTGCGATGTGCCAGTCAGTGTATATCAGTCACTGGCCTGGGCCATCGTTGAATTAATGCATTACATTTTAACGCCATTTGTTCCATTTCTTTTGATTCTACTGTTCAATGCATTGACGGTCAGACACATTTTAATGGCCAGCAGAGCCCGCAGGAGACTCCGGGGTCAGAGCAGTGGTGAGAGTCCCAGTGACCCAGAGATGGCAAACCGAAGGAAATCCATAATTGTACTGTTTCTTATATCAGGGAATTTCATAATACTGTGGGTGGTGTTCATGGTTTGTTCTATATGGAGACGATTGGATTATTTGGGATATTCTGTTTCTCTGCCCAAATTTGTCACGGAAATTGGCTTCATGCTCCAGCTCCTGAGTTGCTGCACGAACACTTTTATTTATGCAGTGACCCAAAGGAAATTCAGGGAGGAGTTGAGGAACGGAGTGAAATATCCTATTGCAATGATGGTCCAATTAATTAGATGAGGACACCAAACACTTTCTGTGATTATCCTGCATTTTTGTTTGATAATCTGTAGAATCGACTGTCGGGCTCCTTTAATTCTTTGGCCCGGATTTTGCGGTGGTGTTGATGGTGAAACTGTTTGAGTTGGAGACACCCTAAGGACAGCACTACAATCAATTTAACATTGAGAAAGCGAAGGTTTTCACCACAGAAATCCAAAGATCTTTGTGGGCAGATTTCTTCAAGGTCAGCGGTGATCAAAGTTCCTTCACCGCTGACTGCAAATTCCAGGCCTGTATATTTTTTGAAACATTTCAAACTCTGCTCCCAATTAAATGTTAATTAACATCATAGTTCAAGATCATGTAGCCTTTTTTCCAAGGGTGGGACCTAGATATGAGTTATTTACAAAGGTGCTTTGAGCAGATACTTGCCCAAGAGCGGTGAGCTGCTTCACACAGTCCCATGCTGAGCTTGCACTCTAGGGGTGTTTTGGGAATGAGCGCTTGTTGTGATTATTTCACCAAAATAGACCAATCGTGCAAAATGTCCCATTGTTCAAGGGGTGATTGGCACCTCAGTGTTGACAACTTTCTCAGATTTCTGCCAGTATTTGAAGGAAGCCTTTTTTGAAAATCAAGACAGACGCCTGAAAACAGTCAAGGCAGGAGGAAGACTGTGAAGGATATCTGCACTCTCACTGGGACAGATAGAGAAAAGGAATCAATATTTGTACATTAATTCCAATCAAACCCATGCGTTCATCTATGTGTGTTATTTATTTTTGAAGTTTCAAGGCCGATGCTGAACTGAATATATTGCAATCAGTGTTCAGGATATTTTATTTGTTGTTCAATAAAACAGATTGAGAATCAAACTAAAATTCACTTTTCCCAGTGATAACTCATTCCACCGTTGGATAGACTGAAAGAGGCTGCATAGAAATGGGGGCCAGATCAGAAGGGAATGTCATTGTGACACTCCCAAGAGCTGGGCAAATATATTCCTGAGTCCCAGTACAGGAAATACATCCCTGGGACCCAGTACAGCACACTCCTGGAGCCAGCACAGCAAAACCAGTGTCCCGCTACAGTATATCAGTACATTCTTGGGTCACTGTACAGCGCACTCCCTGGTCCTGTTATAGCACACTTCTGGTCCCAGTACATTACCCTCCTGAGTCCCAGTACAGCAAACTCCCGAGTCCCGGTACAGCGCATTGGTATATTATTGGGTCGCAGTACAGCACACTCCCTGGTCCTGTTATAGCACACTTCTGGTCCCAGTACACTACCCTCCCGAGTCCCAGTACAGCAAACTCAGAGTCCCGGTACAGCACATCAGTACGTTATTGGGTCACGGTACAGCACACTCCCTGGTCCAGTACACCAAATTCCTGTTCCTAGTACACCACACTCCTGAGTCCCGGTACGGTGCATCAGTACATTATTAGGTCACGGTACTGCACACTCCCTGGTCCTGTTATTGCACTCTCCTGGTCCCAGTACACCACACTCCCGAGTCCCGGTACGGTGCATCAGTACATTACTGGGTCACGGTACAGCGCACTCCCTGGTCCTGTTATTGCACTCTCCTGTTCCCAGTACACCACACTCCTGGGTCCCGGTACGGTGCATCAGTACATTACTGGGTCACAGTACTGCACACTCCCTGGTCCTGTTATTGTACTCTCCTGGTCCCAGTACACCACACTCCCGAGTCCTGGTACGGTGCATCAGTACATTACTGGGTCATGGTACAGTGCACTCCCTGGTCCTGTTATTGCACTCTCCTGGTCCCAGTACACCACACTCCTGGGTCCCGGTACGGTGCATCACTACATTACTGGGTCACAGTACAGCGCACTCCCTGGTCCTGTTATTGCACACTCCTGGTCCCAGTACACCACACTCCTGGGTCCCGGTACGGTGCATCAGTACATTACTGGGTCACGGTACAGCGCACTCCCTGGTCCTGTTATTGCACTCTCCTGTTCCCAGTACATCACACTCCCGAGTCCCGGTACAGCACATCAGTACATTATTGGGTCACGGTCCAGCGCACTCCCTGGTCCAGTGCACCACACTCCTGAGTCCTGGTACAGCACATCAGTACGTTATTGGGTCATGGTAGAGCACACTCCCTGGTCCAGTACACCACACTCCTGGTCCCAGTACACCACACCTCCGAGTCCCGGTACAGCACATCAGTACATTACTAGGTCATGGTACAGCACACTCCCTGGTCCAGTACACCACACTCCCAAGTCCCAGTACAGCACATCAGTACGTTATTGGGTCATGGAACAGCACACTCCCTGGTCCAGTACACCACACTCCTGGTCCCAGTACACCACACTCCCGAGTCCCGGTACAGCACATCAGTACATTACTGGGTCACGGTACAGCGCACTCCCTGGTCCTGTTATTGCACCCTCCTGGTCCCAGTACACCACACTCCTGTGTCGTGGTGCGGTGCATCAGTACATTACTGGGTCACAGTACAGCGCACTCCCTGGTCCTGTTATTGCACTCTCCTGGTCCCAGTACACCACACTCCCGGCCCCAGAACACCACACTCCTGCTCCCAGTACACCACACTCCTGGTCCGGTACAACACACTCCTGGTCCCAGTACACCACACTCCTGGTCCCAGTACACCACACTCCTGGTCCCAGTACACCACACTCCTGGTCCAGTACACCACATTCCTGGTCCAGTACACCACACTCCTGGTCCCAGTACACCACACTCCTGGTCCCAGTACACTACACTCCTGTTCCCAGTACACCATACTCCTGGCCCCAGTACACCACACTCCTGGTCCAGTACACCACACTCCCTAGTCCAGTACACCACACTGCTGGTCCCAGTACACCACACTCCTGGTCCAGTACACCACACTCCTGGTCCAGTACAACACACTCCTGGTCCAGTACACCACACTCCTGGTCCCAGTACACCACACTCCTGGTCCAGTACACCACACTCCTGGTCCCAGTACACCACACTCCTGGTCCCAGTACACCACACTCCTGGTCCCAGTACACCACACTCCTGGTCCCAGTACACCAAACTCCTGGTCCAGTACACCACACTCCCTGGTCCAGTACACCACACTCTTGGTCCCAGTACACCACACTCCTGGTCCAGTACACCACACTCCTGGTCCAGTACAACACACTCCTGGTCCCAGTACACCACACTCCTGGTCCCAGTACACCACACTCCCTGGTCCAGTACACCACACTCCTGGTCCCAGTACACCACACTCCTGGTCCAGTACACCACACTCCTGGTCCCAGTACACCACACTCCTGGTCCCAGTACACCACACTCCTGGTCCCAGTACACCAAACTCCTGGTCCAGTACACCACACTCCTGGTCCCAGTACACCAAACTCCTGGTCCAGTACACCACACTCCCTGGTCCCAGCACACCACACTCCCTGGTCCAGTACACCAAACTCCTGGTCCCAGTATACCACACTCCTGTTCCCAGTACACCAAACGTCTGGTCCAGTACACCACACTCCTGGTCCCAGTACACCATGCTCCTGGTCCCAGTACACCACACTCCTGGTCCAGTACACCACACTCCTGGTCCCAGTACACCACACTCCTGGGTCCCGGTGCTGCCTATTTCAGGGTGCCCGGATTCCAAGTCTGGAAAATTCAGGTGAGGAGACCGCTTAATGGGCTGAGTGACTTAACTGAAACTGTATAGCCACCTGCAGCAGCCCCAATTCATCACGGTTTATAGGTTTTCAAAAGGGCTATTTTTTTACATAAATCCATTGTGTTTTTTTGATTAAACTAATGTTAAACCATATCATGGAATGTTGATAAATTCTCACAAGCATCAACCACACCAGAGGCAATCATTCCACCATCTATGTTGTTTTTTGTGCCGAAGCTGAAATATTGCTGTTGCAATCAATTGTCCAGCAAGACTTGACACTCTGTTAATTTAATCCAGCTGTGGTTTTAAGCGGTGTGTTCAATGGGTTAACACTCGGTATTTTAAATGGGTTAATACATGGTTTGTTCAATGCATTAATATCCGTTGTTATAAATGGCTAAATATCTGGTGTGCTAAATGGGTTAATAGTGGACTGTGAGATGTTAATCTGACAGCTTCAAGATTCAGCTAATAATAATTCCCCAGAAAGTCATTAACATGTTTAGAACCATAACCTGTCCTTGTATTTTCCATAATCGTGTTCTTCTTGCTCGATTCAACGACAACAATATCACACAATTTCTGATCAAATATCATCGGCCTGAAACTTTAGCTCTGTTTCTGTAACATTCGTGTGTAATTGAGACACGGACTGCAGAAGTTGGTTATAACAGGTGTTTACTGAATGGAGACAAAACTTGAACTACTACACAAAGTTACTGCACAGGCTTATATACAGGGGTGGTCACTACTGGTACTGCAGTATACAGGGGCTGCAGAATATCGTTCCTTCTTCAAAGTACATACACTACAATTCCTCCCCTTTTAGCTAAACAGTACATAACATTTGATTAATAATTAAATAACATATTTACAATTACAGTTGCTATATACATTAGCTGAAGTTAATCAATTATAAATTCAGTCTTTGAGGAGGCTTCCTGATTCTGTCTGGATAACGCCTCTTTGGGGTATCAGGTTCTTCTGGCAAAGTTGATTCAGGATCAACGTCATTGTTTGGTTTGTCTGCTTCCAAAATCAACGATTCTGAGGTAGATGCAATTGGTACTTCGGTTTCATCACCAGGTGTATAGGATCGTGGTGTAGATTTGACGTTTTCCAGTGACTCTAGAATCTGGTCAACATGGCGTCTTACAATGCTCTCTCCAATGTCCACGGTATACATTAGAGGTCCTTGCCATGTGCAGATCGTTCCTGGCTGCCATTTCTCTGTGCGGTAGTCCCGGGCCAAAACTGGTTGACCTATCTTAAAACTCCTGGTTGGCCTTTCATTCATATTCTGAAACTGCCTGTTCGCCACATCTCTTCTGATGTTTGGCTTAACCAAATCCAAGCGGCATCTTAGTCTTTGATTGAAGAACATCATGGCTGGAGTTTGGTTGGTAACCACATGTGTCGCATTCCGGTAGGCAAACAAGAAGTTATCCACCTTGTGTTGTAGGGGTATGTATTCATTACACATTGCCTTGATAGCCTTCTTGAATGTTTGAACGAACCTCTCAGCCAATCCATTGGTGGCTGGATGATATGGGGCGGATGTGTAATGCTTAACACCATTGTTCTTTAAGAACCTCCGGAACTCTTCAGACACAATCTGTGGTCCATTGTCGGAGCAAATCTGTTCAGGCAGCCCATTTCTGGCGAATATGGTTCGTAAGACTGTGATAGTTT
This sequence comes from Somniosus microcephalus, assembly GCF_052327205.1. Lineage (NCBI taxonomy): Eukaryota > Metazoa > Chordata > Chondrichthyes > Squaliformes > Somniosidae > Somniosus > Somniosus microcephalus. Next base: position 20,171,336 of record NW_028225182.1, on the reverse strand, counting down.
TTTCTGTGGTGGTTGAGGACATTTTTATTACCTCTGGCCACTTTAAATGTGCATCCACCACAATTAAAAACATCGAGTCCATAAATGGACCAGCAAAATCAATGTGTACCCTTTGCCATGGAGGTGAGGGCCACTCCCATGGATATAGAGGGGCTTATGGTGGGGCGTTTTGGACCTTCTGGCATCCTGTACAGCTCTTGGTCATCTCTTCGATTTCTCTATTGATTCCCGGCCACCACACAAACGCTCTGGCTAAGTTTTTCATTTTTACCCCTTCCAGATGACCCTCATGAAGCTCATTGAGCACTGTATCCTTCAATTTGGGTGGAATAACTACCCTGGATCCACACATCAAGGTTCCTCGGCACACTGACAGCTGTTCTCTTCTCGGCGAGAATGCTGGCAACAGTGGTTCGCCATGTGCTGGCCATCCCTTCACCGTTAAATCATAGACCCTGGAGAGTGTCGGGTCATTTCGTGTTTCCTTTTCTATGTTTGCATTCATCACAGGTAGACATTCGACGATGGTCGAGTGGAATATCTCCACAGGATCCACTGCAGGTGCTTCTTCCACCATCGGCAACGGTAGGCGCGACAATCCATCAGCACTCCCATGATGTTTAGTTCCTTTGTACTCGATGTCATATTGGTGTGCCCCTACGAAAAGGGGCCACCTCTGTAGCTGTTGTGCTGTCATTATCGGGACGCCCTTCTTAGGGTTGAAAATGGAGACAAGAGGTTGATGATCAGTTAGTAGAGTAAATTTCTGTCCGTGCAGGTAGTGATTGAACTTCTTCACCCTCCACACCAGGCTGAGGGCCTCTCTGTCAATCTGGGCATAGTTACGCTCGGCTGCAGTTAACGAGTGTGATGCAAAAGCTATCGGCCTCTCTGAACCATCAAGGGATTTATGTGACAGTACCGCTCCAACGCCGTAGGGAGATGCATCACACGCCAGTCTTATCGGTAGTGATGGATTGTAGTGAGCCAATACTTCTCTTGAAGTGATCAGGCCTTTACACTTCTGAAAGGCCCGCTTACATTCATCGCTCCATTTCCATGCTACTCCAGTTTGTAGCAGGGCGTTCAGTGGGTGCAGAATTGTGGACAAATTCGGCAAAAACTTATGGTAGTAATTCACCAATCCGAGGAATGACCTCAGTTGCGACACATTTTCAGGCGCTGGAGCCTTAACTACCGCTTCAATTTTGTCAGGGAACTTATGTAACCCCTCTTCATCAATCACGTGGCCACAATACGATATTTGTTTCTTAAAAAACTCGCACTTGGGGCGATTGGCTCGTAGCCCATGTTCTCTTAGTTTAGTGAGCACCTGCTCTAGGTTGGCAAGGTGTTCACTGTCATTTTCACCCGTCACTAGGATGTCGTCCAAGTAACACTGAGTCCCCGGAAACCCTTGCAGGACTTGTTCCATCGCTCTTTGCCATATAGCCGGAGCTGATGCAACTCCGAATACCAGTCGAATATACTGGTAAAGACCTTTGTGAGTGTTTATCGTGAGATATTTCCTAGAGGATTCTTCAACCTCCATCTGCAAATATGCTTGCGCTATGTCAATTTTTGTAAAACGTTTCCCTCCAGATAGTGAGACAAAAATATCTTCTATCCTCGGAAGAGGATACTGTACTGTGTGAAGGACTGGGTTCACAGTCACGAAGTCCCCACGGATGCGAACCTTCCTTGGCTCCTCAGACTTATTGTTTAACGTTTTCTTCATGACAGGAACGATGGGTATCACCCACTCGCTCCAGTCTACCTTAGTTAACTCACCTGCATTCTCCAGATTCTCCAGCTCTGCCTCGATGGCTGGGCGAATTGCATACAGTACCGGTCTTGCTTTGAAAAACTTGGGAATTGCATTCTCTTCTATTTTTATCGAGGCGGTTACACCTTTAAGAGTTCCCAGTTCGTGTTGAAATACCTCTTTAGCGTTAGCCAAGATTTTTGACAATCGTCCAGGTGTGACGTCATCATCCTTTTTACCAGCCACCGTCAGTGCCTGAATGGAGTGCCAGTCTAAACTTATCTTTCTGATCCATTCACGTCCCAATAACGGTGGCCCACCATCTTGCAGTATGTACAGATACAATTTCTGTATTTCCTTGCCGTTGTATTCGACAGGCACCCTTATTTTCCCTTTGGGGTATAATTTCTGCCCCGTATATGTCTTCAAGACAATGGATGTGTCTTTCAAGGGTATGTGTGAGAATAGCCGCTCATAGACTCGTCGATTCATGACGGTCAGGGCTGATCCTGTATCCAATTCCTTTTTGACTTGGGACCCTGCTATCGTGAGGGTGACCCAAATGGTTCAGTGATCCTCTTTTGTGATTAAGTTGTGTAGTTTGAGACAGCTTAGTCTCTTGTTCCCGGATTCACTATCGCTCTTCTGGTCTTCGGAACTACTGTCCGTCATCTTTTGTGCTTTCCTGTACTTTTCCTTAGCAGTCTTTTTATTGTCGTTAGTCTTCTTCCTGGACCTGCAAACTCGTGCAATGTGTCCCATCTTTCCGCATTGCCTGCATGTTTTGTCCTTGGATCAGCAGTCCTTCTGGTCATGGGTTGTTCTGCCGCAGCGATAACATTTTTCAAATCCCCGTGTCATTTCCTGGGTGCCGTATTCCTGTGGCTTTTGCTGTATTTCTGCAGCTCCCCTTTGCTGCTGCTTTGTACGATACTGCCATGCTGAAAGCCTTATCTAGCGTCAGCTCTTTCTCTGAGAGTAACCTCTTCTGGGTTCCTTCACTCAGGAGTCCACAGACATATTTGTCCCGTAGGGTATCTGCCAGTCCTGCTCCGAACTGGCAGTGGTTTGATAGCTTGCATAGTTCCATAAGGTAATCAGCATTGCTCTCATCTTTATGCTGATTTCTCTTGTGGAATTTAAATCTTTCTGCCATCAGCAGCGGTGTAGGATTTAGGTGTTCCTGCAGGATATCAACAATTTCGTTAAAACTCTTCGCCATCGGTTTGACTGGAGTGATCAGGTTCTGCAATAGGCCGTACGTTCTTGCACCCATTAAGTTTAGTAGTACCGATGCCTTTTTCTCATTGGCTACTTCATTTGCCTTGCAATATACTTCGACTCTTTCCACATACGTGGTCCAGTCTTCTATTGCATTATCGAAGGCAGTGATATTGCCAGTCTTCGGCATCTTGGAGATCTAAGATGGTGCCTCCCACGCTTTGCCTTCTTCCCCGATTGAACAAAATGGCGCCTCCCGCGCTTTGCCTTCTTCCCCGCTGGATTAAGATGGCGCCTCCCGCGCTTTCTGTCTTTTCCGCTGCTGCTAGCACTGTTGCTGGCGTTTTTATGCCTTGATGGCGACGCCCTATGGTCCCCGTGGCAAACTGCAGCTCCTCGCGGCTTTCTGTGCTTCTAATTTCTTTTATTTTAATTACTGTTCCCGTCGTCAGAGCAGACCCTATGGGACACTTTCCTCCCTCTTCTCGGGTCTGTACGCTGCCCGGCTTCGTAGCACCGGCTGCACCCTGTGTGCTCCACCCTCTCTCTCTCCCTCCTCTTCCCGACAATGCTGCTCGGCCCCATTGAAAAGCCACCTGATCGAGCTCTAGCCCGCCGCAGCCCAGGAAGGATCAGTGTACTACCTGCCACCAGCCCGATTAGCTGGAACACCATAGACTGGATAACCAAGCCCAGCTCTCGACAGCCTCTCCTGCAAATCTTCGAATTCGATGAATCAGAGGGCGGTTGCCCACGGTCGACGCCCGTTTCTTCTGTTTGTTTTTTTTTCTTTTTGGATTTCTTCCTTCTGGCCTCGACTTCGCTTCAGGGATGGATCCCCGTGAGGTGGTGCAGAACTGTAGGTAAGTTCGAATCTGTTATTCGCCAGTGTAACGTCCGTGTGTAATTGAGACACGGACTGCAGAAGTTGGTTATAACAGGTGTTTACTGAATGGAGGCAAAACTGGAACTACTATACAAAGTTACTACACAGGCTTATATACAGGGGTGGTCACTACTGGTACTGCAGTATACAGGGGCTGCAGAATATAGTTCCTTCTTCAAGGTACATACACTACAGTTTCTCTCTCCACAGATGCTGCCTGACTTGCTGAGTATTTCCAGCATTTTCTGCTTTTATTTCTGATTTCCAGCTCGTGCAGTATTTTGCTTTTGAACAAAAATAAATACTTGCATTTATATAGCGCCTTTAACACAGTGAAACGTCACAAGGCGCTTCACATGAGCATCAGCGGACACAATCAAACACCAAAGAGATATTAGTACAGGTGGCAAACGGATGGTGTGAGAGACAGGAGGATAGAGAGGTAAAGAGGTGGAGAGGTTTAGGATGGGATTTCCAGAGCTAAGTGCCTCGGCAGCTGAAGGCACGGCCACCAAAGTTGGTGCAATAAAAAATCAGGGACATGCAAGAGGCCAGAATTGGAGGGGTGCATTGTTCATGTAGGGTTGACGGTCGGGAGGACATTACAGAGATAGGCAGGGGCGAGGATATGTAGCGATTTCAACAGAGCGATGAGAATGTTTAAATTGAGACATTGCTGGACCGGGAGCTAATGTATGTCAGCGAACACGGAGATGATGTGCCAATGGGACTTGGTGTGAATTAGGATACGAGCAGCAGAGATATGGATGAACTCAAGTTACGAAGGTCCAAGTTGGGAGGCCGGCCAAGAGTGCTTTGGAATAGTCGAGGTTAGCGGTAACAGAGGCACACATGAAAGTGTCAGCAGCAGATAAACTAAGGCAGGGGCGAAGATGTGCAATGTTACTGGTGAAACTATGCCGTCTTGGAGATGGAGAGGATATGGGGTTGGATACTCATCTCAGGGTCTAGTACGACGCCAAGGTTCTGAATGTTCTGCTAAAGTCTCCTATTATCTCCTTTTTTCCTTAATCAAAGCTGCAACCCCTGCTCCTTTCTCCTGGCATTTCTTTCTTGAATACCGTGTAGATGGAATATGAAGCATCCAATATACTTATCAGATCTCGTTGTTACCGCCACTACATTATAATCTCACGTGGGAATTTGCACCTTCCGCTCATCAAACTTATTAAGCAAACATCGTGCATTTAAACACATGCACTCCAAACCTAACTTAGAACTCTTTGTATTTTCTATGATCCTACCTAATTCTGCATTACTTCTAACTCTAACTATCTCCCCCAGTCTTCTGAGCAATTTGATTCTTTATTTTAATACAACATCTTGGTGCCCAACCAACTGCCGAATTAGTTTAAACCCTCCGTCTCGCACTAGTTAACTTTGCTGCCAGGATATTGGTCCCACCTCACTTGAGGTGCAAGCCGTCCATCTTGAACAACTCCCTCCTGCCACAGAACTTGTCACAATGTCCCAGTAATCTGAAGCCCTCCCTGCTGCACCTTGTCTGTAGCCACACTTTAATCTGCACCATCCTTCTTTTTCTACTCTCACTGGTGCGTGGCACTGGGAGTAATCTAGAGATTATGACATTTGAGATCCTGCTATTTAACGTCCTCCCTAGCTACTTAAAGTCTGACTCCAGGTCCTCACTCCTCTCCTCCCCTATGTCATTGGTTCAGACATGGACCACAACTTCCGGCTCTTCCATTCCACCCACACCCCCCAAAGAATGTTCTGCACCCTATCCCTTACCCTGGTAACAGAGAGGCAATGTATCACATGGGTCTCTCGCCGATGGTAGCAGAACTACCTATACGTCCCCCTGACAATCGAATTCCCAGTTACTGCTGCAATCACAGTTTGGATGCCCCCATGTGTAGCCCTTTGCCTCACGGTGTCAGACTCCAGACTACACTCCTTCGAGAGCTTGTCATCCTCACTGGTATTCAAATTGGGCACACCTTTGGGAAATTCCTCTCTGACACCCCCGGTGACCGAAACTTGTCCAGGAGATCACTCTGGCCCTGATAATTCCTTGCACTACCTACCTTTTGGTACAGTTAATCTTCACCCCATCCAGAAACATGTCAAGCTCTCTGATGAAGGAGTTTGGTGAAATGGCGTCCACCGCACGAGATGGCAGCCTGATCTGGAGCTGCACAATTCTCTGGGAAAAGGACAACCTCCTGACATCTCACCTAGATCTGGCCTTGCACAACGTAAAATTGTGATCCCTGGTCCTCCCTAACCTATTTAATTGGAACAAACAATCAACTGGAAGACAATATGTTCCCTTTATTATCTTAGAAACCTCAATCAGATCACCCCCTAAGCCTACAGTTCTCTAATGTGTACAGTCCCAACTCTTTTGGCCTATCTTGATAACTAAGATGCTGCAAAAGAAAAATTAGTCTAGTGGCCATTCTCTGCATCCTTTCCAAAGCATCATTATCACCCACCATATGAGGAGGTCAAAGCTGGACACAATATTCCAAATGAGGCCTGAGCCTGGTTCATACCCGGACAAAATGGTTTGTATTGCCTCATAATCAATTGTTCTATGATAGGACCCCTGAACTTTATTGGGACTAGCAATCGCTTCACAGCACTGCCCATGAAGCTTTAGAGATAATTTGTATAGAAGTTCTTGATTGTCATGATCGAAGCAGGTCTCATAGTCAATAATCCTGTGAATGTCCTCTTGGCTCGAGCAATCGATTCATGGCCTTGCACATGAATCTTAAGAGATGCATTCCCTGGAACCCCCAGATCTCTTGCTTGCTCCACTTGCTTTCATGCATTTTCCTGAAGGGTCTTTTTATGTTAAGCATTCGCCCTGCCCACGTGAAAAACACAGCACTTTTCCAAATTATACATCATTTTCCAGTCATGAGACATTCCCCCAACAATTCAAGAGCCACCGGAAGCAGTAAAATATCATCTACTGTCCAGAAACTCATATAGATCTCAGTATCATCTGCAAACTTGCAGATTGTGTCCCCAACACCTACATTTAGATCACAAATAAAAATAGTATAAGGCAACGGAGCTGACACTGAATACTATGGGACACCACTGGTGTCGGCTTGTCAAACAGATCCAAATACATATGTAACTTATGGCTGCCTATATCTTTCTAGGCAGTCCTCAATCTAGTTCAATATGTTACCAATAATAACAGAGGGGGAGTGATGGAGACTGGGGAATGGAGGCTCGGGGAGAAATGGAGAGTTGGGAAACATAGAAACATAGAAGATAGGAGAAGGAGTAGGCCATTCGGCCCCTCGAGCCTGCTCCGCTATTTAATGAGATCATGGCTGATCATCCAAATTCAGTACCCTGTCCCTGCCTTTTCCCCTTATCCCTTGATCCCTTTAGCCTTAAGAAATATATCCAACTCCTTCTTGAATATATTTAATGAATTGGCCACAACTGCGTTTTGTGGTGGAGAATGCCACAGGTTCACCACTCTCTGGGTGAAGAAATGCCTCCTCATCTCTGCTCTAAGTGGCTTACCCCTTATCTTTAGACTGTGACCCTTGGTTCTCGACTCCCCCGCCAACAGGAACACCTTTCCTGCATCTAGTCTGTCTAGTCCTGTTGGAATTTTATTAGTATCAATGAGATCCCCTCTCATTCTTCTAAACACCAGCGAATATACGCCCAATCGAGCCTAGCTCTCCTCACTCATCATTCCTGCCATCCCAGGTATCAGTCTGGTGAATCTTCGCTGCACTCCCTCCATGGAAAGAACATCCTTCCTCAGATAAGGCAACCAAAACTGCAGACAATAGTCAAGGTGTGGTCTCACCAAGGCCCTGTACAACTGCAGCAAGACATCCTTGCTCCTGTACTCGAATCCTCTCGCTACGAAGGTCAACATACCTTCTTAACCACCTGCTGCACCTGCATGCTTACCTGCAGAAGGACACCCAGGTCACGTTGCACTTCCCCTTCTCCCAATCTATTGCCGTTCAGATAATAATCAGCCTTCCTGTTGATGGCATGAAAGTGGATAACCTCGCATTTATCCACATTATACTGCATCTGCCATGCATCTGCCCAATCACCCAACCTGTCCAAATCATACTGGAGTTTCTCGGCATCCTCCGCACAGCACACTCGCCCACCCAGCTTTGTGTCATCTGCAAACTTGGAGATATTACATCTAGTTCCCCCATCTAGATCATTAATATATACTGTGAATAGCTGGGGTCCAAGGACCGATCCCTGTGGTACCCCACTTGTCACTGCCTGCCACTTGAAACAAGACCCGTTTATTCCAACTCTTTGCTTCCTGTCTGCCAACCAGTTCTCTATCCAAATCAGTACCTTCACCCCAATCCCATGTGCATTAACTTTACACGCTAATCTCTTATGCGGGACCTTATCAAAAGCCTTCTGAAAGTCCAAATACTCCACACCCACTGGTTCTCCCTTATCTATTTTACTAGTTACAGCCTCAAAAAATTCCAGTAGATTAGTCAAGCATGATTTACCTTTTGTAAATCCATGTTGAATTTTTCCGATCCTGTCACTGTTTTCCAAGTGCTCTGTTATTACATCTTTCATAATGGACTCTAGCATTTCCCCCACTGCCGATGTCAGGCTTACCGCTCTATAATTCTCTGTTTTCGCTCTACCTCCTTTTTTCAACAGTGGGGTTACATTAGCTAACCTCCAATCCATGGGAACTGTTCCAGAGTCTGTCGAATTTTGGAAGATGACCAGCAATGCATCTCCTCTTTCTAGGGCCAGTTCCTAATTACCCTAGGATGTAGATTATCGGGCCCTGGGGATTTATTGGCCTTCAATCCCGTCAATTTCCCTAACACCATTTCGCTTCAAACACTGATTTCATTCAGTTCCTCCATCTCATTAGGCCCTATGTTTCCCAACATCTCTTGGAGGTTATTTGTGTCCTCCTTTGCGTAGACAGAACCAAAGTATGTATTTAATTGGTCTGCCATTTCATTGTTCCACATTATAAATTCCCCTGATTCTGACTGCAAGGGACCGATGCTTGACTTCCCCAATCTTTTTCTCTTCACATATCTATAGAAGCTTTTACAGTCAGTTTTTATGTTCCCTGAAAGCTTACTATCATAGTCTATTTTCCCCCTCTTAATTAATCCCTTTGTCTTCCTTTGCTGACTCCTAATCTGCTCCCAATCCTCAGGTTTGTTGCTTTTTCTAGCCAATTTATATGTCTTCTCCTTGGATCTTATGCTATCCCCACCTTCCCTTGTTAGCCACGGTTGAGTCACCTTCTTTGCTTTATTTTTATGCCAGACAGGGATGAATAAATTCTGTAGTTCATCCATGCGATCTTTAAATGTTTGCCATTGCCTATCCACCGCCAACCCTTTAAGTAACGTTCCCCAATCCATCCTAGTCAACTTGCACTTCATACCATTGTAGTTTCCTTTATTTAAATTCAGGACCCTAGTCTCTGAGTTAAATACTTAACTCTCCATCTTAATGAAGAATTCTATCATATTATGATCGCTCCACCCCAATGGGCCTCGCACAACAAGATTGCTAATTAATCCTTTCTCATTACATAATACCAAGTCTAAGATGGCCTGATCTCCAGTTGATTCCTCGACATATTAGTCCAAGAAACCATCCCGTATACACTCCAGGAATTCCTCCTCCACAGTACTGTTACTAATTTGGTTAGACCAATCCATATATAGATTAAAGTTGTAGTGTATGTACCTTTAAGAGGAACTATGTTTTTGAAGCCCCTGTATACTGTAGTACCAGTAGTGACCACTCAGGTATATAAGCCTGTGTAGCGTCTTGTGTTGTTAGTTCACCTCCAGACTTTGTTCAGTAAACACTTGTTGAATCAACTCCTGCATTCCGTGTCTCCATTAACACACGGAACTAACAGTGGCGACGAGTTAGAAACGAACTTACCTGCAATTCGGCAGCACCTCAAGGCGATCGATTCCTCAGATGAAGGTCGAAGCCAGAAGCAAGAAAAAAAAAATAACTCGAAGAAACTCAAAAACGAGGGCTAGGCTTGGTCTCCAGTCTGTGGTTTCCCCAGCTAAACGGGCTGGTGGCAGGTAGTGCACTGATCCTTGCTGGGCTGCGGCAGGCTACAGCTCGATCGGGTGGCTCTGCAATGGGGCCGGGCAGCGAGTCGGGAAGCAGAAGCAAAGAGAGAGAGGGTGGAGCACTCAGGGCACGGCCGGCGTTCAGACCGAGCAGAGGGAGGGGAAAGTCCCAGAAGGTCCGCTCCATGACGGGTACGGTTCTTCAATTACGGAGAGAATATTGAAGCGATATATAAAAAAAAAAGAAATACCGCGAAAAGCTCCAGGTCACAACGGGAACCGCGGAGAATGGCTTTGGCAGCAGCGGCAGCGGCAGGAAAGTGCGGGAGGCGCCATCTTAATTCGGCGGGGAAGAAAGAAAAGTGCGGAAGTGCCATTTTAGATTTTCAAGATGCCGAAGACTGGCAATGTTACTGCTTTCGATAGAGATATGGAAGATTGGACCACATATGTGGAAAGAGTGGAGATATATTGCAAGGTGAATGAGGTAGCGGATGAGAAAAAGGCATCGGTACTTCTAAATCTGATGGGCGCAAGGACATACGGGCTGTTACGAAACTTGATCACTCCAGCCAAACCGATGGACAAGAATTTTATTGAGATTGTTGATACCTTACAGGAGCACTTAAACCCAACACAGCTGCTGATAGCGGAACGATTCAAATTCTTCAGGAGGAATCAGCACAAGAATGAAAGTAACGCTGATTACCTCACCGAATTACGAAAGCTGTCAAAGCACTGCCAATTCGGGGCAGGACTGGCAAATTCTCTACGAGACAAATTCGTCTGCGGTCTACTAAGCAAAGGAACACAGAAAAGACTACTTTCTGAGAAAGATTTGACACTGGACAAGGCTTTCAGTGTGGCTGTATCATACGAAGCAGCAGCAAGAGGAACTGCAGAGATACAGCAAAAGCCACAGGACTTTGGCACCCATGAAATGACACGGGGTTTCGAGAGATGTTATCGCTGCGGCAGATCCACCCATGACCAGAAGGACTGCTGGTTCAAGGACAAAGCATGCAGGCAATGCGGAAAGATGGGACACATTGCACGTGTATGCAGATCTGGAAAGAAATCCGCTGACAGTAAAAAGGTCAATAAGGAAAAGTACAGAAAGGTACAAATGATGACGGACAGTAGCTCCAAAGACCAGAAGAGCGATAGCGACTCCGGAAACAAGAGACTAAGCTGGCTCAAATTACATAATGTAATTGCCAAAGAAGATTACCAGACCATTTGGGTTACCCTCATGATAGCGGGGTCCCCAGTCAAAATGTAGCTAGATACAGGATCAGCTCTGACCGTCATGAGTCGATGGGATTACGAGCGGCTATTTCCGCATATACCTTTGAAAGACACATCCATTGTCTTGAAGACATATACGGGGCAGAAAGTATACCCTAGAGGGAAAATAAGGGTGCCTGTTGTATACAACGGCAAGGAAATACAGAAGTTGTATTTATATGTTCTGCAAGCTGGTGGTCCACCGTTGTTGGGGCGTGAATGGATCAGAAAGATAAGTTTAGACTGGCACTCCATTCAGGCACTGACGGTGACCAGTGAGAAAAAAAACGATGATGATGTCATACCTGGACGATTAAAAGAAATCTTGGCTAACGCCAAAGAAGTGTTTCAACAGGAACTAGGAACCCTGAAAGGTGCCACCGCCTCAATAAAAGTGGAAGATGCGGCAATTCCCAAGTTTTTTAAGGCAAGGCCGGTGCCATACGCAATTCGTCCAGCCATCAAGGCAGAGCTGGAGAATTTGGAAAAAGCAGGCGTGTTATCCAAGGTAGATTGGAGCGAGTGGGCAACACCCATTGTCCCGGTCATGAAAAAAACGTTGAATAATGATAAATCTGAAGAACAGAGAAAAGTTCGCATCTGTGGGGACTTCAAGGTGACTGTAAACCTGGTTATTCACACGGTACAGTATCCTCTTCCGAGGATAGAAGATATTTTTGCCTCACTATCCGGAGGGAAACGTTTCACCAAAATTGAATTAGCACAGGCATATCTACAGATGGAGGTTGAGGAGGCCTCTAAAAAGTATCTCACGATAAACACACACAAAGGCCTGTACCAGTACAATCGACTGGTTTTCGGAGTGGCATCAGCTCCGGCTATCTGGCAAAGAGCTATGGAGCAAGTCCTGCAAGGGATTCCGGGGACTCAATGCTACCTAGACGACATCCTTGTAACAGGAGAAAATGACAACGAGCACCTTGCCAACTTGGAGCAGGTGCTCACGAGGCTGAGAGAATGGGGCCTACGAGCAAATCGCCCCAAGTGCGAATTTTTCCAGAAACAAATATCATATTGTGGCCATGTCATTAACGAAGAAGGGTTGCATAAGTCACCTGAAAAAATTGAAGCGGTCGTAAATGCCCCAGCACCTGACAATGTCTCACAATTAAGGTCGTTCCTGGGATTAGTAAATTACTATCATAAATTTTTACCAAACTTGTCGATGGTTCTGCACCCGCTTAATGCACTGCTACAAACGGGAGTAGTTTGGAAATGGAGCGAAGACTGTAAACGTGCCTTCCATAAATGCAAAGGCTTGATCACATCCAGGGAAGTGTTGGCTCATTACAACCCATCACTGCCAATCAGACTGGCGTGCGATGCATCCCCTTACGGCGTGAGAGCGGTATTATCGCATAGATTCCCTGATGGCTCGGAGCGGCCGATAGCTTTTGCGTCACGCTCATTAAACTCAGCTGAGCGTAACTAGGCCCAGATCGACAGGGAGGCACTCAGCCTGGTGTGGGGGGTGAAGAAATTCAACCATTACCTACATGGACAAAAATTTACCTTGTTGACTGACCATCAACCCCTCATCTCCATATTCAACCCTAAAAAGGCTGTTCCCATTATGACAGCGCAAAGGCTACAGAGGTGGTCCCTTTTCCTCGGAGCACACCAATATGACATAGAGTACAAAGGAACAAAACAGCATGGGAATGCTGACGGGTTATCGCGCCTACTGTTGCCAATGGTGGAAGAGGCGCCTACAGTGGACCCAGTGGAGATATTCCACTCGACCATAGTGGAATGCCTACCGGTGACAAATTCTACCATTGAAAAGGAAACGCGAAAGGACCCAACTCTCTCACGAGTCTACGATTTAACGGTGAACGGATGGCCAGCACATGGCGAACCACTGTTGCCAGCATTCTCGCAAAGAAGAGAACAGCTGTCAGTGTGCCAAGGAACCTTGATGTGTGGATCCAGAGTGGTGATTCCACCCAAACTCAAGGATAGAGTGCTAAAGGAGCTTCACGAGGGGCATCTGGGTGCAGTGAAAATGAAGAACTTAGCCAGAGCATTTGTGTGGTGGCCAGGTATCGATGGAGACATCGAAGAAATGACCAAGAGCTGTCTAGGATGTCAGAAGGTCCAAAACGCCCCACCACAAGCCCCTCTACATCCATGGGAGTGGCCCTCATCTCCATGGCAAAGGGTACATATCGACTGTGCTGGTCCATTTATGGACTCAATGTTCTTAATCACGGTGGATGCACACTCCAAGTGGCTGGAGGTAATAAAGATGTCCTCCACCACCACGGAAAAAACCATCACAGTATTAAGGACCATATTCGCCAGGAATGGGCTGCCTGAACAGATCTGTTCTGATAATGGACCGCAATTTGTATCCGAAGAATTCAGGAAGTTCTTAAAAATAATGGGGTTAAGCACTACACGTCTGCCCCACACCATCCCGCCACCAATGGATTGGCTGAAAGGTTTGTCCAGACCTTTAAGAAGGCCATACAGGCGATGGGTAATGAAGACATAAATCTACAACATAAGGTAAATAACTTCTTGTTTGCATACAGGAATGCAACACATGTGGTTGCAAACCAAACTCCCGCCATGATGTTTTTCAATAGAAGACTAAGATGCCGGCTGGATTTGGTCAAGCCCAACGTCAGAAGGGACATAGAGAACCGACAATTTCAAAGCATGAATGAAAGGCCAACTAGAACCTTCCAGATAGGTCAACCAGTTTTGGCCCGGGACTACCGTACCGAGAAATGGCAGCCTGGAACTATTTGCACATGACTAGGACCGCTGATGAATACCGTGGACATTGGAGAAAGCATAATAAGGCGCCATGCTGACCAGATCATAGAGTCATCCGAAAAAGGACAACCTACACCACAACTCTATACACCTAGTGATGAAACAGAGATACCCATAGTATCTACCTCCGATCCGGTGATACTGGAACCAGATGAACCCGACACTGGCATTGAAGCCGAATCGACCTTGCCAAAAGAACCTACTACACCACCGAGGCATTATCCGGACCGAGTCAGGAAGCCTCCAGAGAGACTGAATTTATAATTGATTATCTTCAGCAAATGTGTATATTATTGTTCTTGTAAAAATGTTATTTAATGATTAGTTAAAATGTTATGTACTATTTATCTAAAAGGGGAGGAATTGTAGTGTATGTACCTTTAAGAGGAACTATGTTTTTGAAGCCCCTGTATACTGTAGTACCAGTAGTGACCACTCGGGTATATAAGCCTGTGTAGCGTCTTGTGTTGTTAGTTCACCTCCAGACTTTGTTCAGTAAACACTTATTGAATCAACTCCTGCATTCCGTGTCTCCATTAACACACGGATCTAACAAAAGTCACCCATGATAACTGCTGTGCCCTTATTGCACGTGACTCTAATTTCCCGGTTAGTGCCATCCCCAACCTCAGCATTACTGTTTGGGGGTCTGTATACAACTCCCACTAATGTTTGCTGCCCCTTGGTAATCCTCAGCTATACCCATACAGATTCCACATCATCAGAGCTAATATCCTTCCTTACTATTGTGTTAATCTCCTCCTTAACTAGCAATGTTACACCCCTCCTTTTCCTTTTTGCCTGTCTTTCCTGAATATTGAATACCCCTGGAAGTTGAATTCCCAGCCTTGGTCACCCTGGAGCCATGTCTCCATAATCCCAATTATATCATATCCGTTTACATCTATTTGTGCAGCTAATTCATCTACCTTATTACGAATGCTCCTCCCATTAAGACACAAAGCCTTCAGGCTTGTTTTTTAACACTCTTAGACCTTTTAGAATTATTATTTACTGTGGCCATGTTTGATTTAAACCCTTGATTTCTCTGACTGCCACTTTTGCTTTTCTCCTTCCTGTCTTTTGCTTCTATCCTTGCTTCCCTTTCCTCTGTCTCCTGGCACAGTTTCCCAACACCTTGCCATTTTAGTTTAAACCCTCCCCAACAGCACTAGCAAACACTCCCACTAGGACATCAGTCCCGGTCCTGCCCAGGTATAAACCGTCCAGTATGTACTGGTCCCACCTCCCCCAGAACCGATTCCAATGTCCCAGGAATTTGAATCCCTCCCCCTTGCATCATTCCTCCAGCCACGCATTCATCTGAAATATCCTTCTATTTCTACTCTGACTGCCACGAGGCACTGGTAGCAATCCTGAGATTACTATCTTTGAGGTCCTATTTTTAATTTACCAGCCAACTCCATATATTCATCTTTTAGGACCTCATCCTGGTTTCTACCTATATCGTTGGTACCTATATGTACCACGACAACTGGCTGTTCACCCTCCACTTCCAGAATGCCCTGCAGCCACTCCGAGACATCCTTGACCCTTGCACCAGGGAGGCAACATACCATCCTGGAGTCTCGTTTGCGGCCGCAGAAACACCTATCTATTCCCCTTACAATAGAATCCCCTATCGCTATAGCTCTCCCGCTATTTTTCCTCCCGTTCTGTGCAGCAGGACCACCCACGGTGCCAGGAAGTTGGCTGCTGCTGCCTTCCCCTGATAATCCATCTCCCTCAACAATATCCAAATCCAATGGAGAGGGGGATGGCCACAGCAGACCCCTGTACTACCTGCCTGCAACTACTACTCTGCCTGGCAGTCACCCATTCCCTTCCTGCCTGTGCAGCCTTTACCTGCGGTGTGACCAACTGATCAAACGTGATATTCACGATCATGGGGGCTCAGGGAGTGACGAAGACTCGGAAATCGGGGCTCGGGGAGTGACGAAGACTCAGAAATGGGGGCTCGGGGAGAGATGGAGACTCAGAATGCGGGTTTCAGGAGAGAGATGGAGACTGGGAAATGGGGCTCGGGAGAGGTGGAGATAGTGGAATGGGGGATTGTGAGTGAAGGTGATTGTGGGCAGCATGGTGGCATAGTGGTTAGCACTGTTGCCTCACAGCGCCAGGAACCCGGGTTAAAATCTGGCCTCGGGTGACTGTCTGTGTGGAGTTTGCACATTCTCCCCGTGTTTGCGTGGGTTTTCTCCGGGTGCTCCGGTTTCCTCCCACAGTCCAAAGATGTGCGGGTTAGGTTGATTGGCCATGATAAAATTGACCCTTAGTGTTAGGGGGGATTAAATACGTGGGGTTACGGGGTTACGGGGATAGGGCTTGGGTGGGATGGCTGTCGGTGTAGGGACCGGGTGCTAGGGTTTGGATGATCAGCCATGATCTCATTGAATGGCGGAGCAGGCTCGAAGTGCCGAATGGCCTACTCCTGCTCCTATCTTCTATGTTTCTATGGATTGGAGGTCAGGGGAGAGAAGCGTTGGTCCACTGGTGGGGAAATGGGGAACTAGTGAACGGAAACCAAGCATTCTCACTGGCCGAACCTGGTTGGAAAGGAGGAGGATGTTTCTTGAACTGATGGCTATTATACTGTGGGACCCTTCTCCATATGTGGCTATAGCAATAGGGAATAAAACTTCATTTCAAAGGGAAAATGAGAAAGATTTGAAAAGGAGGAATATGAAAAGATCTGGGGATTATTGAGGTTACAGTAGCGAACACTTGAATCAGACCTGAATTGCCTCCTCCTGTGATATAATTCCTGCCATTTTATGAAACCTCCCGTTTATTGTATCTGAGTTCAGGGGGTGGTTTAGAAATGTTTGTGATGAGCTGAGCTCTGGACGATGTGTTCTGCGAGCCCACGGCCCTCTGTGCCATCTCTCGACTGGGTTTAAGTCACTCTGTGTCACACAATTTTGACGTGTGATGATTAAGAACAGATCAGCTCTGACAGGAGCTCATGGTTCAGAGTTGTCAGCACTGAGTGCAGTTTCAGTGAGTTTCCATTATTTATCGGTGCAATCAAAGTCATTCCTTCCACTGGTTTCAGTTTTGTGAATCAGTCGCTAACATTGATTTTCCCTCCACCCCACCCTCGGTTAAATCTTCTCCCCCACTCTGGGTTCCCCTCATCCCCACTTTCGGTTCCCCTGCACCCCACATTCGGTTTCACTCTGCCACCCTCAGTTCTCCTCTTTTTTCACTCCCCACAGTTTCCCCTCCTACCCACCCACCATTTCCCTCCACAACCCTTGGTTTCCCCTCCTCACCCACCATCCATTCCCCTCTGCCACCCTTGGTTTCTCCGCCACCGCACCCTCCATTCCCCTCCCTTACTCTCAGCATCCCCTCCTCCCCCGCACTCTGTTTTCGCTCTTCACCTACTCGTGGGTCGCCTCCTGGTTCTTGGAATGTATCCCACTACAGCTGCTGCACGAAACTTCGAGCAGCAAAACCCCCCTAACGTGGACCCGACCTTTATACGGTAAACGCAATAGCATTTGGAGCATTCCTGTGAAGAAGTTTCATGTCATCAGCAGGTGACGTGATAAAACCTCCATCAGTGCATCAAACCAGAGTTGGCAGCACGATTGCCTCACCGTTACACCATCTGCTCTTGGTCAACACTGTTTCCTCCATGGCGATCTATTAAGCACCTACTTTTCAAACTTAATTAACTCACACAAATACTTCCTCCCAAACACATAATGAGAGGTTCCACTATTCAATGGCTTCCATGTCCACTTCTTACTTTATACATGGCACTATCTCAATCACTTCATATCAGGCAGTTTGTCTCGCACTTATTTTGGAAGATTGAGCTTATGATGTTGAGATGAGGCAGGGATGTTACAATCTATTCTGTAAAGTCTGTGGTTTGTATTGTAAATAATACACAGACTCCAAGATTAACAAACAAAACAGGTCTTTACTATTCAGAGGTTCAGGCGATTCTGCCCTAGTTAACGTATCACAACCCTTATATACTGGTGTGGTCACTATCGGTATTACAGTATACATGAGCCAACAAATAGTGCCACACCTAAAGTAGTGCTCTTAAAGGCGAACGGTTACATTCTATAGTTCCCTTAAAGGTAAACGGGTACATACACTACATATTCTGTGTTCGAAAACCAACAACTCCCTGCGACACTGAACGATCTTCAGATGTACAAACTGTAGGGATCATCAGGGTTACCAATCGGTGGGATCTCCAGTGCATGAATTGGAGTGTCTATCATTGGCAATAATGCGGCAAAACTTCCAATACACTGTCCCATCAAATAGTCCCGGGGCATTTATAGCAATGGTTGGATACAGAGTAAAGCTCTCTCGACACGGACCCATTAAAGACTAACAGACCAGATAGAGCACTGGTTAGATACAGAGCAAAGCTCACTCTACACTGTCCCATCAAACAATCTCATTGCAGATAGAGCACGGGTTAGTTAGATAGCATCCCTCCCTCTACAGTGTACCAGAAAACACTCTGAGGTCAGAGACAGCTTTGGTTCGATGCCCGCTTTCCTTGGAGTTCACTGCCATCCGATCCTCCTTTAATCCCTCCCTCCAAGTAAATTATCCTACATATATTCACAGCTATGCCCTCGTACTTTGTCTCTCTGCTGCCATTGTGTCGATCACAGGTAAGTCCATCCCTGATCACTTCCTTCTATCCCTCTCCACCCACACCCCCCTGCGCCCTCTGAACCCCACTCCTTATTTGTCCAGCCCTGATAAAATCTCTCCCATAAATCACTTTCATATTCCCAACGGGCGAGACTCCATTCACCACAACATTTCTGCAGCTAATGAATTTGTCCTACTTTTTGTGGAAAGGACATACCTGGGCAATTCTCCACTTTATCAGGTAGATGCCGGGGTTGCAGCTGTACTGGGCAAGCTAGGCTGGAGGCGCGACTAGTTCTGCAGCATAAGTATTCAGGGATGTTGTTGGGACCCATAGTCGCTGCTGTATCCAGAAGCTCAGCCGTTTATTGGGCTTCATAAATAGAGGTATTGAATACAAAAGTAGAGAAGTTATGCTGAACATTTATAAAGCGCTGGTTAGGCCACAACTGGAGTATTCCATCCAATTCTGGTCACCACACTTTTGGAAGGATTTGAAGGCCCTTGAGAGGATGCAGAGCAGATTAACCAGAATGGTTCCGGGGATGGGGGATCTTAGCTACAAGGACAGTTTGCAGAATCTGGATTTGCTTTCATTAGAGCAAAGGATGTTGCGGGCTGATTTGATAGAGCTGTAAAAGATTATGACGGGTTTGGATAGGCTAGACGGTGAAAGAATGTTCCCACTAGTTGATGGTACAAGGACGAGGGGCCACAGACACTCAATGTTTTCAAGGGGAGACTGGATAACACTTAAGGGAAATAAACTTGCAGGGCTACGGGGATAGAGCGGGGCAATGGGACTGACTGGATTACTCTACAGGGTCATTTGCCGAGTGGCAGGCAGTGACTAGTGGGGTACCGCAATGATCGGTCCTAGGACCCCAGCTGTTCACAATATATATTAATGAACTGGACGAGGGAATTGGATGTAATATGTCCAAATTTGCAGACGACACAAAGCTGGGTGGGAGGTTATGCTGTGAGGAGGATGTCGTGAAACTCCAGTACGATTTGGACAGGTTGGGTGATTGGGCAGAAACATGGCAAATGCACTATAATGTGGATAAATGCGAGGTTATCCACTTTGGTGGCAAAAACAGGAAGGCAGATTATTATTTGAATGGCAATAGATTGGGAGAAGGGGAAGTGCAAAGAGACCTGGGTGTCCTTGTGCACCAGTCACTGAAGGTAAGCATGCAGGTGCAGCAGGCGGTTAAGAAGGCAAATGGTATGTTGGCCTTCGTAGTGAGAGGGTTCGAGTACAAGAACAAGGATGTCTTGCTGCAGTTGTACAGGGCCTTGGTGAGACCACATCTTGAGTATTGTGTGCAGTTTTGGTCGCCTTACCTGAGGAAGGACGTTCTTGCCATGGAAGGAGTGCAGCGAAGATTCACCAGGCTGATACCTGGGATGGCAGGAATGACGTATGAGGAGGGATTGTGTCGATTGGGCTTGTACTCGCTGGAGTTTCGAAGATTGAGAGGGGATCTCATCGAAACCTATAAAATTCTGTCAGGCCTGGACAGACTAGATGCAGGAAGGATGTTTCTGATGGTCGGGGAGTCCAGAACCAGGGGTCACAGTCTAAGGATAAGGGGTAAGCCATTTAGGACTGAAATGAGGAGGAATTTCTTCACCAGAGAGTGGTGAACCTGTGGAATTCTCTGCCACAGAGGGCGGTGGAGGCCAGTTCATTAAATATATTCAAAAAAGAGTTGGATATATTTCTTAAGGCTAAAGGGATCAAAGGATATGGGGAGAAGGCTGGGACAGGGTACTGAATTTGGATGATCAGCCATGATCTCATTGAATGGCGGAGCAGGCTCGAAGGGCCAAATGGCCTACTCCTGCTCCTATCTTCTATGTTTCTATGTTTCTATGAAGGTTTTGGGCAAGAGATACAGGGGGTACGTGAGGAAATATTTTTTTACGCAGTGAGAGATGATGACCTGGAATTTACTGCCGATGGAATTTGAGGAAGCGGAGACTCTCAATGTTTTCAAGGGGAGACTGGATAACACTTGAGGGAAATAAACTTGCAAGGCTACGGGGATAGAGCGGGGCAATGGGACTGACTGGATTGCTCTACAGAGCCGAATGGCCTCCTTCTGTGCCATTATGAATCTATGGCTCTATACCATGTGGAGTCAATCGAATTGACTGAAGATTGGCATCTGTGATGATGGGGACCTCAGGAGCAGGCCGAGATCGATCATCCAATCAGCACTTCTGGCTGAGCTGAGCTATTCGCAAATGCTTCATACTTGGCTTTTGTACTGACGTGCTGGGCTCTACCATGATTGAGGATGGGATTTCTCAAAGACCCTCCGACTTCCGTTAGTTGTTTAATTATTCACCACCATTCACGAGTGGATGTGGCAGGACTGTAGAGCTTTTATCTGATCCGTTGATCATGTAATTGCTTAGCGCTGTCTATAGCTTGCTGCTTCCACTGTTTAACATACATGTAGTCCTGTGTTGCAGCATCACCAAATTGGCACCTCACTTTAGTTACTCCTGGTGCATCTCCTGGCATGCTCTTCCACACACCTCAATCAACCATGGGTGCTCACCTGGTTTGATGGCAATGGTCGAATGAGCGATATGCGGGGCCATGAGTTTATGGCTTGTGGTGGAATACAATTCTGCTGCTGCTGATGGCTCACAGCGCCTCATGGGTGCCCAGTTTTGAGCTGCAAGATCTGTTCTGAATTTATCCCATTTAGCATGGTTAGTGCCAAACAACACGATGGAGGGTGTCCTCCGTGTAAAGACAGGACTTCATCTCCCCAAGGATTTACTGGGGCGACATTTCAATTAAGACAGAAATAATTGAAGTGAGTATTCCAACAAGTTCAACTTTATTCGGTCCACTGTCCTGAATGACAAGGTAATTTGAGATTTGCAAAGACTAGAAAATGATATTTCTTACAGATCACGTTTCATTGAAGATTCTCTTCTGTACATGGTTATATTTTGAACAAGTGCATTCATTATCCATTCAGCCACCTCTGCCACTGCCCCTTCTCATTACCCAACAACCCAAACATCCCACAAACCCTCCCATCGGAATCTACACCTGAACCTCTGTCTCTCTCCAGTTACTCACTTCGGCCTCCCTATCCATTCAGACCACATTCCTTCACGGAGTCCCACCACCAGTTTGTATATAAAACTTGCCTATTTCCAGCTCGAGAACATCTCCAACCTCAATCCTGATGTCATTTCATCCACCACTGAAATTCACATCCGTGTTTGTTTCACCTTCGAACTTGGCAAGCAATCAGAATCTCAGGGCCATGCAGCGACTGAAACGAGCTGTTCCACCAAGCGATCACACAATTTGTGTTTGGTCTCCCCATTTTTGCATCTACTGCGCTTGCAAGGGAAGGTGCTGTGAGAAGAAGAGGGCATTTTGGGGGTAATTGAAGAATGGACCAATGTTGCCAGGAGGGAACTTTCGTTTTGGAAAAAGATGGGACGGGGAAGTTGTGTTTGGTAGTGGCATCATGCTGGAGGTGTTGGAGTATGATCCATTGAATATGAAATCTGGTGGGGAGGAAGGTGAGGGGAACCATATAGTGATTCTGTGAGTAAGGGCAAGGGGTGAAAGCAAAAGTGTGGGAAATGAGGTGGATATGGTCGAGGGCCACACAACTACGGTGCAGGCGAATCCTCAGGTGAGGAAAAGAGAAGACATATCATTAGAAGAAGGCATCGTCATAACAGATGCAACGGAGACAGAGAAACTGGTAGGATGGAATAGTTTCCTTACAGGAAGCAGGGAGATGTAAAGTCTAATCAAAGCAGCTGTGGGAGTCATTGGGCTTATAGTAGATATTAGTCCATAGCATATCCCCAGAGATGGAGATTGAGAAGTAGAGGAAGGAAAGGGAAGAGTTGGACCATGTGGAGGCGACGGAGGGGTGTACAATGAATAGAAAGTTGATGGTTTTTTCCAGTAGAGTTTTTCCAGAGAGCAGGAAAAGGCACCAATTCTGTCAATGTACTGGAAATAGAGGTGGAAAAGGGGACCTGAGTGCAACTGGAACTAAAAATCTTCCACATACCCTACAAAAAGGCAGGCATTGCTAGGACTCATACGGGTTCCCATCGCAATACCTTTTATCAGGGGGAAGTCCGTGGAGTCAACGAAGAAGTTACTAACAGTAAGAACAAGTTCAGAAAGTTCAGCCAGGCGGAGGAGGGTGGTGTTGGATGGGGACTGTTTGGGCCTCCATTGAACAAAGAAGCAGAGGTCCCTGAGGTATTCCTGGCAGGGGATGGAGGCATAGAGGAACATTCATTGTGAAAAGGAGATGGTTTAAGGCTCCCATCCTCCAGCACTCATGAAATTCAGATCATTCGAATATATGCTCCCCATATGCTAACAAAAACCAAGTCCCACTCCGTATCGCGTCAGTCGTTACTAATCACAGAATCACAGAATCCCCACAGTGCAGATAGAGGCCATTTCGGCCCATCGAGCCTGCACCGACACATATCCCACCCTATCCCCGTAACCCCACGTATTTAATCCCCTAACACTAAGGGTCAATTTATCATAGTCAAATCAACCTAACCTGCACATCTTTGGACTGTGGGAGGAAACCGGAGCACCCGGAGGAAACCCACACAGACACAGGGAGAATGTGCAAACTCCACACAGACAGTCGCCTGAGGCCAGATTTGAACCCGGGTCCCTGGCGCTGTGAGGCAACAATGACTCCTAGTCCCCCAAAAACCTCAACATTAGAAATCGTATTCTTGTGCTTAAATCCACCACTGCCGTCTACCCTACCTAGGTCGGTAAACTCCTTCAGTGATTCTAACTTTCCAACAAATGTTCCAGCCTACAACTCCCATCTCCTTTCCTGTCGGCTGTCTGGGATCCACGTCTAGAATGCTGTCATTAAATCCATATATTTCCAGCTGTGTCTGGCCATTTAAGACCCATTAAAGCGCAACGCCTTTTTGACTAAGCCTTTGATCACCCCTCTTATTATCTGTTTTTCTGTCTTGAGGTCTGTGTCTTTCTTGTTTCTCAAAGCGCCAGTGGGAGTGTTTCCTACATTAATGGTGCTGCATCAATACAAGGTCTTGTTGCTGATGAAATGTTGACTCCCAGCATTAACACCGGGTCACGGCCCCGCACAAACTGATCAGTCCCACGAAGCAATGACTAATATTAGTGGGTAGAGATCACTCAGTGCTGGAGAGTGAGATGGAAGGGGCAGTTGAATGGGTGGTACTACGGTCTACAGATAAATCAGTGCTCGTTAGTGAGATGGTGGGTTAGGGTAATGGGTGGTGCTATTTCTATCGGAGACTGGATCCAGCACATTTAGTTGAACTCAGGGTAAAGGAAATTCTGTTAAGTGAGTCACTGCTGGTCAGAATATTGAAGGTATATTGAAGTGCTTTGTACTGTACCCGCAGGTACTTGCATAGCATTATGTAGGATGTACAGCACAGAAACAGGCCTTTCGGTCCAACCAGGCCATGCAGGCGTTTGTGCTCAACTCGAGCCCCCTCCCATCTTTCCTCATCTACCTCTATCAGTATAACCTTCTATTCTGTTCTCCTTCATATGCTTGTTCAGCCTCCCATTAAGTGCACCTATACTATTCGCTTCAACCACTTCCTGGCAAGTTCCACATTCTCAGCGGTCTCAGGGTAAAGAAATTCTTTCTGAATTCACCATTCGATTTCGTGGTATCTATCTTATATTTATGGCCTCTAGTTGTGCTCGTCCCCACAAGTGGAAACACTGTCGCTGTGTCTACTCTATCAAAACCTTTCCTAATTTGAAAGAAATCTATTAGGTGACCCGTCTGTAGTGTATGTAACCTGTACTACCTTAAGAGGATACCTTAAGGTGATGGACTACTTTTTGATGGCTCCTGTACATTGTAGTACCAGTGGTGACCACACCGGTACATAAACCCTGCGGAGCAAAGTGTACCTCAGTTCCGCCCTGACCCTCAATCACTAAAGACCTGTTTACTTACTTCTGTAGTCTGTGTCCTGTTATTCAGTATAACTGCATTTGTAAACACAGACTGAACAGTGGCGACAAGTCTGATCTTACCTAGCGGCAGTTTTGCATCCAAGGAAGTTTCGTCCTCAGAAACGGGCGTCGAAAAAGGGCATCCGCCCTCCACATCCTGCTGAGAACTGCATCGCACGGGAGGCAATCGGGAACCCGGGTTGGATTTCTGGCCATGAAGCCCAACATCAGTGATCATCCCTTCTACGACAGCGACGGGTAAGCCCGATTGAGCGGCACGGGGGGAAAGTCGGCCGAGTTGTCAGTGGGAGAAGGGGAGGGAAAACGATGAAAAGGGTGGAGAACATGACCGCAGCCGGTGTCAGGGGCCGGACTGCAATCGGGGCAAAGGTGCGCAGCAGCCAGAAAAGCGTTTATGGCCACAAGGACCGCGGGAGCGGCGGGGCAACAAGAGCAGCAGCGCAAGGAAAATAAAGGACGCTGGGAGGCGTGGACGGCAACAGCGCGGGAATCACCATCTTGAGTCAGCGGGGGAAGAAGACAAGCGCGGGAAAAGCTGCCAAGCGCGGGAAAAGCCGCCATCTTAAATTTTAAAAAAAGATCATATTAAATAATATCCGAAGGGAAAGGAGAAACTCAGCAAGGTTGCCAAAAACGGGTAACATCACTGCTTTTGATAATGATGTGGAAGATTGGGCCACTTATGTGGAACGCTTCGAAGTTTACTGTACAACTAATGAGGTACCAGATGATAAGAAAGCACTAACCCTATTAAACTCGATGGGTGCGAAGATGTACGGGTTATTAAGGAACCTTGTAACCCCAGACAAACCGGTAGGGAAGAGTTTCGCGGATATTGTTACTATCCTGCAAGAGCATTTAAACCCCACGCCGCTGCTGATAGCGGAACAACTTAAATTCTACAAAAGAATTCAACTTAAAGAAGAAAGCAACGCTGAATTCCTAACAGAACTGCGCAAGTTATCAAAGTACTGCCAGTTCGGAACAGGACTAGCAGACACACTGAGAGATAAGTTTGTGTGTGGGCTCCTAAGGGAAGGAACCCAGAAGCGACTGCTAGAGGAAAAGGATCTTACGCTGGACAAAGCTTTCAGCATTGCAGCATCCCACGAGGGAGCAGCACGAGGCGCTGCAGAGATACAGCAAAGGCCACTGGAATTCAGCACCAATGAAATGGCATTGGGCGCAGTAAAGTACTATCGTTGCGGAAGGACAACGCATGACCAGAACCAGTGCTGGTTCAAAGACAAAGAATGCAGGCAATGTGGCAAACTTGGTCACATAGCGAGAGTATGCCGGTCAGGAAAGAAGACCAGCAGCAAAAAGTCACCGCAGGAGAAGTACAAAAAAGTACACAAGGTGACAGAGAACAGTTCGGATGAACAGAAGACGGATTCAGACTCCAGCAGTAAGGAACTGGGCTGTCTGAAAATACATAATGTGGGTAACACAGCAGACCACCAAACTATCTGGGTCATGCTCTGGATAGCGGGAGTCCAAGTGAAGATGGAATTGGACACAGGGTCGGCATTAACGGTCATGAATAAGCAAGATTACAAAAGGTTATTCTCGCACATTCCCCTGAGGGATATGGAGATTGTATTGAAAACATACACGGGGCAAATAGTATACCCCAAAGGAAAGATAAAAGTGAATATGGTCTACAATGGTAAAGAAAATCAGAAAATGGACTTGTATGTGTTACCTGATGGAGGTCCGCCACTATTGGGACAGGAATTGGTCCAGAGAATAAATGTGGACTGGCATTCCATACAAGCACTGACTGTGGATGCCTGTAAGGAGGACGACGTCAAACCTAAACGACTGTCCAAAATCTTAGATGATGCTAAGGAGGTGTTACAACAGGGACTTGGAACACTGAAAGGAATTACGGCAACCATCAAGGTTGAAGATCATGCAAACCCAAAATTTTTCAAAGCCAGACCGGTGACTTATGCGATACGACCTGCTGTGGAAGCAGAGCTGGAAGGGCTAGAACGTTCAGGGGTACTGTCCAAGGTGGACTGGAGCGAATGGGCTACACCCATTGTTCCTGTCATGAAGCATTCGTTGAGCAACAAGTCGGGGGAACCTGGGAACGTTCGCATCTGTGGCGATTTCAAGTTCACTGTTAATCCAGTTCTTCACACGGTGCAATATCCGCTTCCGCGGATTGAAGATATCTTCGCTTCGCTGTCTGGTGGGAAACACTTCACCAAGATAGACCTGGTGCAGGCGTACCTACAGATGGAAGTTGATGAAGCGTCACGTCAGTATTTCACGATCAACACACATAAGGGCTTATATCGGTATAATAGGCTGGTTTTTGGAGTGGCATCAGCTCCAGCAATTTGGCAAAGGGCCATGGAGCAGGTATTGCAGGGAATCCCAGGCACACAATGCTACCTGGATGACATCCTGATTACAGTAGATAACGATAAGGATCACCTCGTGAATTTGGAGCAGGTGCTCATCAGAGTGAAAGAATATGGGCTAAGAGCTAATCGCCAGAAATGCGAGTTCTTTCAAAAGCGAATCTCGTACTGCAGCCACGTCATTGACCAGGAGGGTCTCCATAAGTCCCCTGGCATAATTGAAGCTGCTGTCAAAGCTCCAGCACCAGAAAATGTATCCCAGTTGAGGTCGTTCCTCGGGTTGGTTAACTATTACCACAAGTTTCTTCCAAATTTATCCACGGTGTTACACCCGCTAAACACTCTTTTGCAAATGGGAATACCATGGAAGTGGAGCGATGATTGTAAGCGGGCTTTTCAAAAGAGCAAGGCACTGATCACCTCTAAGGAAGTGTTGGCGCACTTTAACCCAACGCTGCCTATTCGCTTAGCTTGTGATGCTTCTCCATATGGTATCGGGGCAGTACTCTCACATAAGTTTCCAGATGGCTCAGAAAGGCCAGTCGCTTTCGCATCCAGATCATTGACCTCCGCTGAGCACAACTATGCTCAGATAGATAGGGAGGCTCTCAGCCTCGTGTGGGGAGTGAAGAAATTTAACCATTACCTGCAAGGCCAAAAGTTTACACTGCTGACAGATCACCAGCCGTTGGTTTCCATTTTCAACCCTAAGAAGGGTATTCCGGTAATGACAGCGCAGAGGCTTCAGAGATGGTCCCTTTTTCTAGGGGCACATCAATGTGATATTGAATTCAAAGGTACAAAGCAACATGGTAATGCTGATGGGCTGTCGCGCCTGCCACTACCTACAGTGGAAGAGGCACCGGCAGTTGACCCGGTCGAGATATTTCACTCGACCATCATCGAATGCTTACCAGTCACCAATGCGGGTATTGAGAGAGAGGCCTGAAATGACCCGACACTGTCTCGGGCCTACGACTTGACAGTGAAGGGATGGCCAGCACATGGCGAACCACTGTTACCAGCATTCTCAGCCAGATGAGAACAGCTGTCCGTATGTCAAGGAACATTAATGTATGGGACAAGGGTGATTATTCCTCCTAAATTAAGGGAGAGAGTTCTAAAAGAATTGCACGAAGGTCATCTGGGGGGAGTCAAGGTGAAAAGCCTTGCTAGGGCTTATGTGTGGTGGCCAGGTATCGACAAACAAATAGAGGATCTGACTAAAAGCTGCTCAGGGTGCCAAAAAGTTCAGAACGCACCTCCAATTGCACCGCTACATCCGTGGGAATGGCCTTCAGCCCCATGGCAACGTGTGCATATCGACTTTGCAGGTCCATTCATGGATTCCATGTTTTTGATAGCAGTAGACGCACATTCTAAATGGCCAGAAGTGATTAAGATGTCGACCACTACCTCTGAGAAGACGATTGCAGTTCTCAGAACCATATTTGCAAGGAATGGATTGCCGGCGCAAATATGTTCAGACAACGGACCACAGTTCGTGTCAGAAGAATTCCAGAAATTCATGAAAAAGAATGGGGTGAAACACTATACATCTGCCCCATATCATCCGGCTACAAATGGGTTGGCCGAGAGATTTGTACAAACGTTCAAAAAGGCGATGAAGGCCATGAGTGAAGATCATATTCCACTACAACACAAGGTGGACAATTTCCAAATGGTGTATCGAAACGCCACGCACGCAGTGACAAATCAAAGCCCTGCCATAATGTTCTATAACAGAAGGTTGCGGTCCCGGTTGGATTTGTTAAAACCCAATGTGTGACGGGAAGTCGAAAACAAGCAATTCAAGCATGTAAATAAAAAGGCCACTCATAGTTTTGAAATAGGACAACCAGTGTTGGCCAGGGACTATAGGGATGATAAATGGCAACCTGGGGCAATTCGTGCACGACAAGGCCCCTTGATGTACATGGTAGATGTTGGAGAGAACGTAATACGACGTCATGCTGACCAACTTGTGGAATCGAGAACAAGGGTCGACCCCATGTCTACGGCAGAGACACCAGTTGAAGAACTTATTGAGCCTGTAGCATCTACCTCAGACTCGAACGTATTGGATGATGTTAAATCCATAGGAGATCAAGTGGATGAGTCACCCCAGCAACGGGAACCAGAGATCCCTGAAAGGTGTTATCCGGGTCAGATCAGGAGGCCTCCTCAGAATCTTTGAACAGTTCTTATGTGTAAATTGTATATATGTTATCCATGTAGTGTATTAATTTGGGGTGTCCACTGTTAAGCTAAAAGGGGAGGAATTGCAGCGTATGTAACCTGTACTACCTTAAGAGGATACCTTAAGGTGATGGACTACTTTTTGATGGCTCCTATACATTGTAGTACCGGTGGTGACCACACCGGTATATAAACCCTGCGGAGCAAAGTGTACCTCAGTTCCGCCCTGACCCTCAATCACTAAAGACATGTTTAGTTACTTCTGTAGTCTGTGTCCTGTTATTCAGTATAACTGCATTTGTAAACACAGACTCAACACCGTCAATCTTCTCATTTCAAGAGAACAGAGACCCAGGCTCTTCATCCTTTTCTGAAAGGAATAACCTCGCATTTCTGGGATCATACTTGTCAATATTTATTGCTCCCTTTCTAGTGCCTCTAAAACATTTTTATATTATGGCGACCATAATTGTACACTGTACTCCAAGTAAGGTCTAACCAAGGTTCGATAAAAATTTAGCAATACTTCTCTAAATTTCAATTGTGTCCCTCTAGAAATAAACGCTAGTGCTTGTTTTTTATGGCCTTATTAACCTGCGTCACTAAATTTAGTAATTTGTACTCTGAGATCCCTTAACCACTCTAACCCATTTAGATTCTTGTTTTCCAAGTAATATGTGGCCACCTTATTTTTACTACAAAAATGTAATGCCTCAAAATCTGTGTTGAAATTCCTTTGCCAATATCTGAGTGCTCAGTGAAACGGTGAAGTTCTGGTCATACATTTAGTCAAAGAATTGATTCACCACTCCCAAAGTATCAAATGCACGAGCAGAGTGGGAAAGACGAGTGTTGGTAGTTCAGGGTAAGAAGTGAATAAAACATGGCACAATCAGTGAAAACACGGAGAGAGCGGCAGAGTGTGGAATCTGCAACTTGGCAATGTCAGCAGTAAGGAATTATCTAAAGGTGAGTCAGGCTTGATGAGATAATCTCCGTCGATTATCAATAAAGCCCCGAAAATTGGTGGTGGGATGTTGGCGTTCAAAGAAATGATTTGCTAATCTCAATTAGCTCTCCCTTTTAGGCACAGCAGTTATCATGGGTGACTTTAATATACATATAGATTGCACTGACCAAATTAGTAACAATACTGTGGAGGAGGAATTCCTGGAGTGTATACAGGATGGTTTCCTGGATCAATATGTCGAGGAACCAACTAGAGATCAGGCCATCTTAGACTGGGTATTATGCAATGAGAAAGGAATAATTAGCAATCTTGTTATACGAGGCCCCATGGGTCAGAGCGATCATAATATGATGGAATTCTTCATTAAGATGGAGGGTGAAGTAGTTGACTCAGAGACTAGTGTCCTGAATTTAAATAAAGGAAACTACGATGGTCTGAGGCGCGAGTTGGTTAGGATTGATTGGGAAATGTCACTCAAAGGGTTGACGGTGGATAGGCAATGGCAAACATTCAAAGACCGAATGGAAGAAATACAGAAATTGTTCATCACTGTTTGGCATAAAAATAACATAAAAAAGGTGAATCAACCGCGGCTAACAAGGGAAATTAGGGATAGCATAAGAACCAAGGAGAGGACATATAAGTTGGCCAGAAAAAGCATTAAACCTGAGGATTGGGAGCAGTTTAGGATTCAACAAAGGAGGGCAAAGGGATTAATTAAGAGGGGGAAAAGAGAGTATGAGAGTAAGCTTGCAGGGAGCATAAAAACTGGCTGTAAAAGCTTTTATAGATATGTGAAGAGAAAAAGATTGGTGAAGTCAAGCGTAGGTCCCTTGCAGTCAGAATCAAGGGAATTTATAATGCGGAACAAAGAAATGGCAGACCAATGAAATACATACTTTGGTTCTGTCTTCACAAAGGAGGACACAAATAACCTCCCAGAGATGTCGGGTAACATAGGGTCTGATGAAAGGGAGGAACTGAAAGAAATCAGTATTTGTAGGGAAATGGTGTTAGGTAAATTGATGGATTGAAGGACGATAAATACCCAGGCCTTGATAATCTACATCCTATGGTACTTAAGGAAGTGGCCCTAGAAATAGTAGTTGTATTGCTGATCATCTTCCAACATTCGATGGAATCTGGAATAGTACCCATGGATTGCAGGATAGCTAATGTTACCCCACTATTCAAAAAAGGTGGTAGAGAGAATATGGGGAATTACAGACCGTTAAGCCTGACATCGGTAGTGGGTAAAATGCTAGAGTCCATTATAAAGGACTAGCTGGGGGGAGCCCGGCTTTGCCAGGGCTATTTTGGGCCGGGCGGTTTAAATCGAGTGCCAGGCTTTGGGCCCTGTCTGTGTCCCTCTGTGAATCTGCTGCCGGGCGGTTTAAATGGAGTCCCAGGCTTTGGGGCCCTGTCTGTGTCCCTTTGTGAATCTGGTGCCAGGCAACATTTTAAATCGAGTCCCAGGCTTTAGGGCCCTGTCTGTGTCCCTTTGTGAATCTGCTGCCGGGCAACATTTCTACCTTTTAATACCTTGAAAGATGAAAGTGAAAGTACTTATAAAAGGTTTTTGGTAAATCTTATGTTATTTTTAAAAGAGAAACTAACTTTTTCAAAGCTGGATGATCAAAGGGCTTTCAGGCCCTGTCTCTCTCTCCCTGTGTGAATCTGCTGCTGGGCAACATTTCTACCTTTTAATACCTTGAAAGATGAAAGTGAAAGTGCTTATAAAAGGTTTTTGGTAAATCTTATGTTATTTTTAAAAGAGATACTAACTTTTTCAAAGCTGGATGATCAAAGTAGTTTGAGCTGGAAGCTGAAGTAATGGCAGTGAAACAATGGCTGCCACATCCCCGAGATGAAAACGAGTAGTCCCGCCACACACACACACACCGATTGGCCAACCATCAGGGGACCGTACTGTAGGATTGGT